>NC_133129.1:52130862-52445505 GCF_048418815.1 Hemitrygon akajei
AACTCAATTATTCTACTCTTAGATCATCACTCCTTATTTTTCAGCCCAAAGGCCACAATTATAATTTATATTCACAATCTATTAGGAGACAACAAAACTGTTCATCCACAGGGAACCTCTGATAAAATATTTCAATGGAATTAAAGCTTTTGTTGTGCTTTACCGCCAAATGCAAGTTGCTTTAAAGTGAATTTCACGAGAAGTAAAACTAATGCCTTTTCATTGTGAATTACATTTCTGGCAAAATAATCATATTCAATTTGAATATTAAACCCCAAGTCCCCGCACATCCAAAAATCAACATTTAGCATTAGCAATACACCAGCCTCGGTCATTTCATAGCCTGCTAGAGAGAAAAAAGGTGTAGCATCTTTCATGACCCACCAGATATCTCACAGCATCCCAAAGTCAGTGAGGGTAGTATAAAGAATATGACATCTAATTTGTGTATGGCAAGATGATAAAAGAGAAAAAAATGACAATGAACAGATATGGACCAATTCACAAGACCATAAGACATAGGAGCAGAATTAGTCCATCTGGCCCATCGAGTCTGCTCCACCACTCAGTCATGGCTGATCTTTTTTTTATATCACCTCCTCAACCCCAGTTCCAAGCCTTCTGCTCGTAACCTTTGATACCATGTCCAATCAAGCACCTATCAATCTCTGCCTTATATACACCCAATCATCTGGCCTCCTCAGCTGCATGTGGCAACAAATTCCACAAATTCACCACCTTTTGGCTAAAGAAATTTCTCCGCATCATTGTTTTGAAAGGGTGTCCCTGTATCCTGAGGCTATGACCTCTTGTCCTAGACTCTCCCACCATGGGAAACATCCTTTCCACATCTACTCTGTCTAGGCCTTTCAACATTCAAGTGGTTTCAATGAGATCCCCCCTCATCCTTCTGAATTCCAGCGAGTATAAACCCAGAGCCATCAAATGTTCCTTGTATAATAACCCTTTAATTCCTGGAATAATCCTTGTGAACTTCCTCTGGACCCTCTCCAATGCCAGCATATCTTTTCTAAGATGAGAGGCCCAAAACTGTTCACAATATTCAAGGTGAGGCCTCACCAGTGCCTAATAAAGCCTCAGCATCACATCCCTGCTCTTGTATTCTAGATCTTTTGAAATGAATGCTAACATGGCATTTGCCTTCCTCGCCACCGACTCAACCTGCAAGTTAACCTTCAAGGTGCTCTGCACAAGGGCTCCCAAGTCTCTCTGCATCTCAGATTCCTGGATTTTCTCCCATTTAGAAAATAGTCCGCACATTTATTTCTACTACCAAAGTGCATGACCGTGCATCTTCCAACATTGTATTTTATTTGTCACTTTCTTGCCCATTCTCCTAATCTGTCTTAAGTCCTTCTGCTTCCTACCTCTTTCTCCACCAATCTTTGTATCATCTCCAAACCTAGCAACAAGGCCATCTATTCCACCATCTAAATCATTTATATACAGCATACAAAGAAATGGAACCATCACTGACCCCTGCGGAACACAAGTCACTGGTACCCAACCAGAAAAGAATCCTTTTATTCCCACATGCTGCCTCCTACCAATTAGCTAATGCTCTAACCATGTTAGTAACTTTCCAGTAACACCATGGGCTCTTAACTTGGTAAGTAGCCTCATGTATGGCACCTTGTCAAAGGCTTTCTGAAAGTCCAAATATATAACATCCACTACATCCCCTTTATCTATCCTACTTGTAACCTCCTCAAAGATTTCCAACAGGTTCATCAGGCAGGATTTTCCCTGAAGGAAATCATGGTGACTCTTTACTATCTTATCCTGTATCACCAAGTGCTCCATCATAATAAGTGTTTAACAATCAACTCTAACCTCTTCCCAACCACTGGGGTCAGGTTAACTGGTCTATAAATTTTCTTTCTGCTGCCTTCCTCCTTTCTTAAAGAGTGGAGTGACATTTGCAATTTTCCAGTCCTCTGGCACCACGCCAGATTCCAATGATTTTTGAAAGATTATTTCTAATGCCACCACAATCTCTAATGCCACCTCTTTCAGAACCCTTGAGTGCAGTTCATCTGGTCCGGGTGAAATATGTACCTTTACGCCCTTCAGCTTTTTGAGCACCTTCTCTCTTGTAACAGTAACTGCACCCACTTCTCTTCCTTCACACACTACAACATCAGGCATACTGCTAGTGTCTTCCACAGTTAAGACTGACATTATTCTTGCTTCTGCCTCATTTTCTAGCAGTCCTATCACTCTCATTTCTCTTATTTTTAATATACTTGAAAAATACTTTTACTATTCACTTTGATATTATTTGCTAACTTGCTTTCATATTTCATCTTTTCCCTTCTAATAATTTTTTTAGTTGCTCTCTGTAGGTTTTTAAAAAAACTTCTCAATCCTCTATCTTGCCACTAATTTTTGCTTTATTGTATGCCCTTTCCTATGCTTTTACAGTAGCTTTGACTTCCCTTGTCAGCCATGGTTGTACCCAGCTGTACTATTTTACCGTTTGAGTATTTCTTCATTTTTGGAATACACATACCCTGCACCTTCTTCATTTTTCACAGAAACGCATGCTACTGCTGCTCTGCTGACATCCCTGCCAGTAGCTCCTTCCAATTTACTTTGGCCAGCTCCTCTCTCATACCTCACTTCATGGCAATACTGCTACATCAGACTTTACTTTCTTCCTATCAAATTTCAAGTTGAACACAATCATATTGTGATCACTGGTTCCTAAGGGTTCTTTTACCTTAAGCTTCCTAATCACCTCTGGTTCATTACATAACAAACAATCCAGTATAGCTGATACCCTATTAGGCTCAACAACAAACTGCTTTAAAAAGCTATCGCTTAGGCATTCAACAAACTCACTCTCTTGAGATGCATTACCAACCTGACATTCCCAATTGACCTGAATGTTAAAATCTCCCATGACTATCATAACATTGCCCTTTTGACTCGCCTTTTCTATTTCCTGTTGTAACCTTGTGGTCCACCTCCCAGCCACTGTTGGCAGGCCTCTATATAACCGCCATCAACATCCTTTTACCCTTGCAGTTTCTTAACTCAACCCACAAGGATTCAACATCTTCCGATCCTATGTCACATCTTTCTACTGATTTGATGCTATTCTTTACCAGTAGATCCACACCACCCCCTCTGCCTGCCTTCTATCCCTCTGATTTAACGTGTCACATTGGACGTTCGGCTCCCAACTACAACCATCCTTCAGCCATTATCAGGAATGGCCGCAACATCATACCTAGCAATATGTAATACTGCAACAAGGTCATCCACTTTATTTCTCATACTACGCACATTTAGATAAAAAGTTTAAGTACCGTATTTGCTATCCTTTCAGATTCTGCATCCCTAATAATTTGATACTCAGCCTGCTGACTTCAACTAAGTCCCATCACCTGCCTGCCCTTCCTGACAATCCGACGACACGATATCTTTACTTTTTGACCACCTGTCCTATCCTGGGTCGCTTCACTCAGGTTCCCACCCCCCGGCAAGTTAGCTTAAACCCTCCCCAACAGCTCTAACAAACCTGCCCACAAGAAAATTGGTCCCCCTCGGGTTCAGGTGCAACCCGTCACTTCTGAACAGGTCATACCTCCCCCAGAAGAGATCCCAAAGATCCACAAACCTGAAGCCATGCCTCCTGCACCAGCTTCTCAGCCATGCATTTATCTGCCAAATCATCCTGTTTCTAGCCCCACTAGTGCGTGGCACAGTTAGAAATCCATAAATTATTACCCAGCAGGTCCTGCTTCTCTGCTTTCTATCTAACTCTCTAAATTCTCTTTTCAAGACCTCATTGCTTTTCCTTCCTATGTCATTGGTACCAATATTGCTTTCCCCTCTCCAAAATGTTGTGGACGCGATCTGAGACATCCCTGACCCTGTCACTTGGGAGGCAACATACTATCCAGGTATCCCGTTCATGTCCACAGAATCTCCTGTCTGTTCCCCTCACTATTGAGTCCCCCATCACTACCAATACCTCCTTCTCTCTCTTTCCCTACTGCACCATGGACCCATGCTCAGTGCCTGTAACCCGATCGCCGTGGCATTCTCCTGGGAGGTCATCCCCAACAAAATTATCCAAAGCGGTATGCTTGTTTTTGAGCAGAATGGACACAGGGGTGCTCTGCCCTGCCAATTTCTCCTGAGAGTCACAATTCAGTCCTAACACTTATTTTATTTCAGTATTTGCAAATTAAGTGTATCCAGAATAAAGGCTGATAACTTCAATTTTCAGACTGTTTTTCATCCTTTCTCAGGAACTTGGCCAGGAATTCCCTGGAGTAATTCACCTTTGCATTTTCAATCCAATTGCTGTATTGATATTAGGCTCCATGTAACACTTCCTTCGGAAGCAACAGAAAAATCTGCTGGGAGAGCTCAGGGAATGGAACAGCAGCTGTGGGAGGAAAGGAACTGTCAGCTTTCTGGGTGAAGACCCTGCATCAGAACTGAGCTGAAATGTCAGAGTTGCTTTCCTCCCGCACATGTTCCACTAAACCTGTTGAGCTCTTTCAGCAAATCGTTTGTTTCTGCAGATTCCAACATCTGCAGCCACTTGTGATCCCTTTCAGAAGATTCAGAAGTGTGACAGTGGAGAAGTGTGCATGGAACCAGAGGAGACAGCAGAGGTACTTAATGAATACCTTGCTCAGTCTTTACTACGGAAAAGGACCTTGGCGATTGTAGGGATAACTTACAGCGGACTGAAAAGCTTGAGTGTATAGACATTAAGAAAGAGGATGTGCTGGAGCTTTTGGAAAACATCACGTTGGATAAATCACCGGGACCAAACAGGATATACCCCAGACTACCGTGGGAGGCGAGGGAGAAGATTGCTGATCCTCTGGCAGTGATCTTTGCATCATCAATGGGGATGGGAGGGGTTCTGGAGGATTGGAGAGTTGCATATATTGTTTCCTTATTCAAGAAAGGGAGTAGAGATAGACCAGGAAATTATAGACAAGTGAGTTTTATTTCAGTGGTTGGTAAGTTGATGGAGAAGATCCTGAGAGGCAGGATTTATGAACATTTGGAGGGGCATAATATGATTAGGAAAAGTCAGCATGGCTTTGTGAAAGGCAGGTCATGCCTTACGAGCCTGACTGAATTTTTTGAGGATGTGACTAAACACATTAATGAAGGTAGAGCAGTAGAAGTTGTGTATATGGATTTCAGCAAGGCTTTTGATAAGGTACCCCATATGCAAGGCTTATTGAGAAAGTGAGGAAGCATAGGATTCAAGGAGACTTTGCTTTGTGGAACCAGCATTGGTTTGCCTGCAGAAAACAAAGAGTGAGTTTTGATAGGTCATATTCTGCATGGAGGTTGGTGACCAGTGGTGTGCCTCAGAGATCTGTTCTGGGACCTCTTCTTTTCATGATTTTTATAAATGACCTGGATGAGGAAGTGGAGGGATGGCTTGGTAAATTTGCTAATGACACAAAGGTTGGGGGTGTTGTGGATAGCGTGGAGGGCTGTCAGAGGTTACAGCGGGATATCAATAGGATGCAAAACTGTGTTGAGAAGTGGCAGATGGAGTTCAACTCAGATAATTGTGAGATGGTTCATTTTGGTAGGTCAAATATGATGGCAGAATATAGAATTAATGGTAAGATTCTTGGCAATGTGGAAGATCAGAGGGATCTTGGGGTCTGAGTCCATAGGATACTCAAAGCTGCTGCACAGGTTGACTGTGTGGTTAAGAAGGCATACAGGTCTTCATCAACCATGGGATTGAGTTTAGGAGCCGAGAGATAATGTTACAGCTTTATAGGACCCTGGTCAGACCCCACTTGGAGTACTGTGCTCAGTTCTGGTCACCTCACTACAGGAAGGATGTGGAAACTATAGAAAGGGTGCAGAGGAGATTTACAAGGATGTTGCCTGGATTGGAGAGCATGCCTTTTGAGAATAGGTTGAGTGAACTTGGCCTTTTCTCCTTCGAGCGACATAGGACGAGAGGTGACCTGATAGAAGTGTAGCAGATGATGAGAGGCATTGATCATGTGGATAGTCAGAGGCTTCTTCCCAGGGCTGAAATGGCTTACACGAGAGGGCACAGTTTTAATGTGCTTGGAAGTAGGTACAGAGGAGATGTCAGGGGCAAGTTTTTTTTAAAACTCAGAGTGTGGTGAGTGCGTGGAATGGGCTGCCGGTGACAGTGGTGGAGGTGCATACGATAGGGTCTTTTAAGAGACTCCTGGATAGGTACATGAAGCTTAGAAAAATAGAGGGCTATGGGTAACCCTAGGTAATTTCTGAAATAAATACATGTTCGACACGGCATTGTGGGCCGAAGGGACTGTATTGTGTTGTAGGTTTTCTATGTTTCTATCTATTATGCTGATGCATTGACTATTGATGCTGATGCATTGGCCACTTTTGGGACAAAATACAAACGTTTGTACATTTGAACAAATGAGTAGCCTCTCAAGTCCTGTGTGCTATTTAATAATGAGTGATTCATTTGTAACTTGAACTCCTGCCTAGCCATTTGCTTATCAAGAATCTATAAACTTCTGCCACAAGAATATTCAAAGATGCTGTTGCTACTGCCATTGAGGAAGAGAAAAAAAATTGTTATCTCAACATTATTTCAATGTCATTCCCATCTCGATATTTCCATACATGGCCTCCTCTACTGCCATGAGGAGGCCAAACTCAGGTTGGAGGAGCAACACCTCATCTACCATCTGGGTAGCCTCCAGCCTGGTGGTATGAACATTGAATTCTCCAATTTCCAGTAATTCCCTCCCCCTCCCCCTTCCCCTATCCTAGGTCCCTCTCTGCCTCTCTCCCCTTTCAACTTTCTGCTCCTTTACCTCTACAGTTCTTTCATGCTTATCCCCTCCCCCCTTTATCCGTCCTGTGATTGGTTCTCCACCTGGCACCTCTAGCCCTTCCTCCTCCCCTATCTCTCTTATTGGGCTTTAGCCCTCTCTTCCTCCCCATTCCTGATGCAGGGTCTCGGCCTGAAACGTCGGCTACTCTTTTCTCACGGATGCTGCCTGATCTGCTGAGTTCTTCCAGCGCCGTGTACGTATTCTTTGATCCACAGCATCTGCAGTTGTATTTTTGTAACTAATTCAAGTAGGGAACTTGGTCAACATGGGCAAGTTGAGTCAAAGGGTCCATTTCCATGCTGTATAGATTCATTTAAGAGGACAAGATTTCAAAAATGGAGAGTCATAGTGCAATTGCAGTCAAGTATGTACCCATGACCAGAGTTCAATTCTCCAAAGTAAGCTTGAACTCATAACTCATTCTGCTCAAGGGCAGCAGAGTCACCAGTGAACTACAGATAACAGGTTAAATGTCTGGTCTGAGACATAAGCACCTGGTTCTACAGCTACATCACTAGATTTATATTAAAAAAGTACTGAATTGTTGAGGAACTGCTTTTTGAAGGCGATGTTAAACAGTGTTTCCATTTAGCTGTTCAATCCGTACAGACAATCCCACTGTACCTTTGAAAGAGCAGGGCATTCATTTGAAATTCTCATGATTGTATTTTTCAGAGCCAGTGAAAAATTTATGGATTACCTTTCTTTTGTTTTAAACACAAGAGATTCTTGAAATCTTGAGCAATGCAAACAAAATGCTGGAGGAGGGACAGCATCATCTACAGAACAAAATAACGAGTCAGCGTTTCAGAATCCCGATGAAGGATCCCAGCCAAAACGTTGACTGTTTATTCGCAAGTAGAATTAAAGTTTGTTATTGGGACCAAAATGCAAATAACACAGTGTGAGATAAAGAGTAGGACACTAACTGAGTTGGCTTGTTCAAATGCAAAGGAAGGGTACCCAGCCAAAAAGAAGCATTTGTTTCTAAACTACACAAGATAAGACACTCTTAAGAGTCAGACAAACCAATCAATCAAACAACTTTACAAATGCCATCCTACCTTTTTCATTGAGTGGACCAAACTCCAGCGAATACTTCAGGACATGATAATTGTTCCACACATAGAGTCTGTGGTCTCTAGGGTTATAATCCACTGCTGCAATATACTGGTAGGAGTTTGGGAATAATACATCAATATTGCCATCCATACTCAGCTCAGTGTTATAGATGTAGTCTATCTTATTCCCAGTGGCTTCATTGTCATCATCTTCATAGACTGATTTCACCACATAGAGAACGCCACAAATCATGAAAGCATTTGAAGCTGATCTCTTATCATAAGCAGTATTCCAGGTTCCTTCAATCCTCAATGTGTAAGGATTTAATTGGCTAATTACTATTTTGCCATTGTTCTGCTCTGTTGCATAGATGACCCATAATCCATTCTCATCCACTGCCAGATCAATATCAGACTTCCCTCCCCACCGATATGGTGATGTGTCGTGGTAATTGGCACTGGCTATGATGGCCTCCCCACTTTTGATCCTAGTCCTGAGATCAAATTTCACAATATTTCTTGTTCGTTCTTTATTAAAGAACAGTGCTCCGTCATATACTACAAAGCCGGTTCCATCCACTCGGTGAGGAAGTTTGTAGGTGATGGTTGGTCGCCCTGCAATGAAATCCCCCATTGAAGAGTATTCAGTTAATGTATCTGTTCTGTATGGAGTCCACGGCATGTAGTAGATCTTATCTGAAGCTTGAAGTGGGTCTTTGCACCAAGCTCCTGATTGGTGATCGGATTCAAACAAGTGGTCCATTTGATAAACAGCTTTAAGTGTTCCAGGGCATAAGAAAACTGTAGGAATGGAAGAAAAGAAAAAAAAACACTTAATATTTCCATGTGATTGCTTCATTTGGCATAATCAACGAACTGCTGTTTCATGTTTCCTACGGATCCTTCAAAATATTCAAACCTGTTGTTTGCTCAAAGTTATCAGACATATAAACATGTAAATGTGATGTAAAACAATTTGAAAATCCCAAAATAATCAGAATTTTCAGAACAGTGAGCAGATGGCTTTTCATATCTCGTAAAGGAAAACTGCTCTCTTTAATAAAACAAGTGAAGCGTTTGGCTTTCACTTTCACTTATTTCAATTGTCAGTTCATTATAAATGTCGACCAAATATCCTCAGTTAAGGAAAATATTTTAAAAGCAGCTTTCACAAAATGGTTATGAAGATTAAATCAAAAAGAGAGGCATGGTATAGGAAGGATATAAAGGAGAAAACAGTTAAACCTTTAATGATCTGATCTCTTCTAACAAAGTGAAAAATGTGTAATGTTGCAATATGTTCTGTTAGCAAGCAGTATAATGGAACATGGTGCTTCTAAACTTGGTTAAGATCTACACAAACTAAAAAAGAGCAAAATTGTTGCATACAAAATGTTAATAAGGTAAGTGCACAACAGTGATCATAAATGTGTAATTTCTAAGTTTTGTATTACCTTTCTGTTCCACTTCTATTTAGGCATTGGGAGAGGGAAGAAAGAAATGAAGGAGAAAAGAGAATAGATTAATGGTATTCACTGGCAATGACATTTCTGTAAAATACATTAAAGGTGAGAGGAATGGACAGCTGGAAAAAAAATTATTCAGTAACTGGAAATGTAGAATTTAATTTTTTTAAACCTGGAAAGAAATAACAAAATATTCAAAAAGATATTAAAAACATGGTACTGAAAATTTACTGACAGGACAGCTTAAGAGCACCAGTTGGATAATCAGTACAGTACACAAGGCAAAGTTCAAACATTCCACAAACAACTCAGCTGACAAAGTCAATCTAATTCAAGTCACAAGCCATCTCCCTTCTGACTGACACATAAGTGTTGCACATCAGTTTTGACTATTCCAGCACATCTCAATGGGTAACTATCTGACAAACCTGAGAATAAGATGCCAAGCAATTACTTCTCCACAGCAGGGTTAAGCAGTGAAAGCAATGCATCGTTGAAGATTTCAATTCATTTCAATTAGTGTTGACCAACACAGCTAGGTGGTCAGGGACCATTTGAACGAGAGGTCCAGGTTGCAAACAAGGAATAACCCATTAACCACCTTGTTACAGCTTATTTTTACTTTTAGCTGTGGTTAAAACTTGGGCTGGAGGAGGGGAACAATAGAGAGGAGAAAGTTGTTAAAAAAAAATACAAGGAGCTATCTGACCATTACGTGCGCAACATCACATCTGAATGGCGAAGAGCTTCAATGTGACAAATGTTAAAAACAAGGTTTAGTGGGCAGAAGAGGCTCTGGCTTTAACAAGGTTTCACTTTAGTATTATTGGCTCTAATTCTCTAGGAGACCAAGTACTAACCTCAGGATTGGAATACTAACCTATAGCTTTCAAACTTTATCCATCTTACCATGTGCTTCAAAGAACTTGCTCTTGGATCATCCTGCAATGTAACTACTGCAAAATCTTTTTTAAAATTCCTGTTGGCTACTGGATTTGTGAAGTTGAGAAAACATAAGAGAAAACCCCTCAACATGCCCTCAAAGATTTTGAGATGCCTTAGTCCAAATCATTCGTTATTGTTAGCTCAATATTTCAATCCTTGGTACCTAAAAGTTCAATAAATAGAAATCTAAACTTCAATAAATAGAAGTGATCGAGATTGCCTTTCTCTGAAAGCACAAAGAAGGATGTACATGTCTGACAGGAAGAAAAATATTGTGTACAAATTTCATTGTTATAAATTATTAATGCATTTCCTTTTTACTTGGAACCAATAATTATAACACAGCAAGATCACAAGAAGCAATATTTTTATATGTCACGTTCAATTTTTGTATCAAAAATAGTGGACGTACTGCAAGTTCTGAGAGTTGGCAATTTTCTTTCCGAATCCTTCATGTGTCTGAAGCACTGACATGAACAGTGACAAAGGCATGCATTGGACAGCTGGTTCCACACCAGCATGGCTACAGAATAATGTGACCCATATGTATAGAAGGAAGCAGAGTTAGTCAAACTGTGGTGCCAAGGCTTAAAATATTCAGCACTCCCGTCTGTTCTTCACACTGTTGCCCATCGGTAGAACTTGGCAATGGAAGTATATAATATGGAGTTGACAGTTTTCTCTTCTATAATTCATAATTATAGGGAGATAAAGCACGGTAATAGGACCCTCAGCCCACAGTATGTGAGCTTACCATCATTTGCACATTTTTACACTAATCCTATACTATATTCTCCACACATTCCTATAAATATCCCCCCAAATTCTACCAACAGCACAGACAACTGACAGCAGCCAATTAACCTACCAACCCGCACATTCATGGGATGTGGAAGGAAACCACAGAACTCAATGAAAACCCGTACGATTACAGGGGCATCATGCACACT
Source organism: Hemitrygon akajei (assembly GCF_048418815.1). NCBI lineage: Eukaryota > Metazoa > Chordata > Chondrichthyes > Myliobatiformes > Dasyatidae > Hemitrygon > Hemitrygon akajei. The sequence goes on from NC_133129.1 coordinate 52,142,154, forward strand.
CCGTGCAGCTGGTGCTGGAGGTTCGATCTGAACCCTGATCACTGGAGCCTTGACAGGCATTAATGCTCTTTTCCAACTCTACAAAAAAATCTTCAGTAGAATTTGTGAAATTTCACAGAATATTAAGCCTGATATCTTGGTTTTAAAACACCTATCCATGATTAAACATTGGTTTACTTTAATTTCCTTGCTCCAGTGGCAAAAGCAGTTAGGAACATTTGGAAACCTGATTAGAAATGTTTTCTTCACACAGAAAAATACTTCCCTAAATCAGTTCTGGCCCAGCAAATAACCATAATGGTGGCAGATATTAAAAACAAAATATCAACCAAGTAAGTTAATAAAAGAATAGGTTAAAGTCAACTGATAGAGAGAGAGTTCAACTTAATCCATTGTTGAGAGAAATTGCAACCTTTTCATGCTTCATTAGGAAACACTTCATTAGTGAGAAGGTTTGGTTCACTAAACACAGGACAATTCTTTCATATACTCTCAATCTGCAGTAATAGCTTAAGAGAAAATAATGTAATTAGAAGTACTACTGAACACAGAAGTGATGATGGGTTGCCCTTGCTCAAAAGCAGTCAGCTTTTGACGGTGGGAAAGGGGTGGTTTTTAATCTCCATTGCTAGTGAAACCATTCTCTGCTGAGGTGGCCGTTAGCTTGAGGGTCAGTGAGAATCAACTTGCAGTTTTGTACAAGTATCCTTCCACAGTCTTTCTCTTGCAATCCAAAATTCCATACTCAAGATTGTTTAATGTCATTCCCAGTGCACAAATGTAAAGGAAAACAAAATAATTGTTACTTTGGATCTGATGCAGCACAAAAAAACCACAATAAGATAAAGAACACATTAAAAACACACAATAAATATACACTAAGTACATAAGATAGCTTGTATACATAGACAGATTGTATGTCAACAAAGTGACGCTAAGCACAGGAGTGTCTGCATATAAGGTGACTGACAGGAAATGATAAAGTAGTGGTGGTCAGGGTTGGGGAGGGGTGGGTTAGTGGGTGGAGTTGTTGATCAGCCTTACTGCTTGGGAAAAGTTTTTTTGAGAATCTGGTATTCCTGGCATGGACACTAAGTAGCCTCCTCTCTGATAGACACGGGACAGACAGTCCATGAGCAGGGTGGGTGGGATCCTCCATGATGTTACTGGCTCTTTTCTGTATACAGTATATGTCCCTGATGAAGGTGGGCAGATTCCAGAGATGCGTTGGGCAGTTTTGATTATCTGTTGTGGAGCCTTTCTGTCTGCCACAGTGCAGTTTCCATACCATGGACTGATCCAGCATGTTAAGATGCTCTCTACTGTGCATCTGTAGGGTGATGTGAGCATGGATGCACATAGTCCAGAACTTTCTGGGGCATCTGAAAATTGTCTCCAACACCATCACTGACCTCACCAACTCTGGAGAACTCCCATCCACTGTCACCAAACTCATAGTTTGCTTACACCACGCTGCTTGTTTCTACTTTCTACCCAAGATCCACAAAGCTGACTGACTGGGTAGGCTAATTGTCTCTGCATGCTCCTGCCTCACTGAATTTGTGTTGGTGTATCTCAACACCACTCTATACTCTTTGGTTCAGTCCCTTCCATCTAAATCTGCGACACTTCACACATTCTCCTTGGCCCTGACCACCTCATTTTTATCATGGATCTCCAGTCCCTTTACAATTCTATCCGCCATCAAAAAAGGGCTCAAAGCTCTCCACTGGAACAAAAGACCCAACTAGCTCCCATCCCACCACCATCCTCCTTCATCCGGCAGAACTGGTCTCACCCTCAACAATTTCTCATTAAGCTCCTCCCACTTTCTCCAGACTCAAGGGGTAGCCATGGGCACCCACACGTGCATCTACTCCAACACATCATTCTCCACAACATCTACCATGTTCAATGAGATCCTACCACTAGTACATCTTTACCTTCCTTCATTCTCTGCTTTCTGCAGAGTTCACTCCCTCCATAATTCCCTTGCCCATTCATCCCTCTGCTCTAATTGCCCTCCTGCCACATATTCCTGCATATGACAGAAATGCTACACCTGCATTTCACCTCCTCCCTTACCTTCATTCAGGGCTCCAAGCAGTTCTACCAGGTGAGGCAGCAATTCATCTGCGAATCGGTTGGGGTTGTCTATTGTGTCCAGTGCTCCCAATGCGGCCTCTTCAATATTAGTGAGACCCAATGTAAAGTGGGGGACTTCCTTGTTGAGCACCTCAGCTCCATCCACCAAAAGTGAAATCGCCTGGTGAACAACTATTTTAATTCCTATCCCCATTCTCACCCTGACTTGACAAGTCCACAGCCTCCTCTATTGCGACAATGAGGCCACTATACAGATAGCCTCCAACCTGATGGCTTGAATATAGATTTCTCCTTCTTGTATTTTTTCCTTTCTCCATCTCTCTGTTTCTATTCACCATTCTGGTCTCTTACCTCTTCTCCTCACTTGTCTATCACTTCTCCTTGGTGCCCCTCCTCATTTCCTTTCTCCCATGGTCCACTCTCCTCTCCTATCAGATTCCTTCTTTTCCAGCCCTTTGCCTTTCCCACCCACCTAGATTCACCAATTCACCCATCACCTTCTAGCTAATCCTTCTCCACCCCACCCCCCAAGCACCTTTATATCCTGGCATCTTCCTCCTTCCTTTCCAGTCCTGAATCAGGGTCTCAGCCCAAAACGTCGACTGTTTACACATTTTCATAGATACTACCTGACCTGATGAGTTCCTCCAGTATTTTGTGTGTGTTACCAATTTTCATCAGCCTCCCCAGAAAGTAAAAGTGATGGTGAGCTGTCCTGATTGGGTTGTATGTGTTTAGGGACTGTGAGAGGTTCTACGAAATCTGCACTCCCAGGAGTGTGAAACAGCTCGCAGTTTCCGCTGCTGTTCTGCTAATGTAAAGAGGGGTGTAAGTGGCTCTCAGGTCCATTGTGGACCTCAGATAACCTCATGTCCAATTTTGAGGGAGTACTTGCTTCCTTCTTCAATGGGAAATTAAATATGTCAGAAATTAAGTGCATTAATTTGAGAAGCTATAGGCATTATCCTGGGCAATATCTTATCCTCTTATCCCGTGGTGACACAACAGACTGCAGATGATGTCCCATATCTATCCTACCATCAACACTAACTGTGTAACAATTTTCTCGTTGCTGCTTATGATAGATTTGACTCTGCAAACTGTGCTGTATTCATTACAGCAGCAACAATAATTAATAAGTCCTTCACTGTTTGTGAAAAAAAATTATGGTACAGTATTCTGAAAGTATGAAAAGTAGAAATCTGACTTCCTTGCCATAAACTCTCAAGAAGAACCTGGAGCCGGGTTTGAACCCAATAGAAAATGATGCAACTTTATTAAAGTCTGGTTAGGCTACAACTGTATTTATCCAGTTCTGGTCACCCCATTATAGAAAAGATGTCGTACCTCTGGATTGGCTGCAGAACAGGATTACCATGGATGCTGCCTGGATTAGAGGGCATAAGCTATAACAAGAGGCTGGACAAACTTTGGTTGTTTTCTCTAGAACACCTGAGGCTGAGCGGAGATCTGATGGAGGATTATAAGATTATGAGACACAGGGTAGACAGACAGCATCTTTTTTTCCAGGGTTGAAATGTCTAATACCAGAGAGCATGCATTTAAAGCGAGAGGTGTTAATTTCAATGGATATGTGTAGGAAAAATTTTTATTTACACGGATTGATGAGTGCGTGGAATATGTGGCCTGCGGTAGTGATAGAGGCAGTTATGCTATGGACTTTTAAAAGATGTTTAGATAGGCACATGGGTGTGAGGAAAATAGGTGGACGTTGTGTAGACCGAAGGAATGAGTTTAGTTGGCCATTTGGTTATTCATTTAATTGGCTCGACACAACACTGTGGATCAACAGGCTTGCTCCGGAGCTGTACTATGTCCTAAGATCTGTATCCTGATCTTGGCCTTATGGAGTGACTTTGATCACTTAGAGAGTTACAGAAAGCAATTGCTCTAGATCAGTGGTTCCCACCCACTGGGACCACTGCTCTAGATTACCGGGTTTTTCTCCTAAGGATCTCAAGATTACAGTTCTTTAGTTTCACTGAATATTCACCTTAAGGCTACCCATAATTGAACTAATGGATTATATTCTGCATTTAGAAGGAATTCAGTATTCTTATTCTTATTACTAGCTGGAAAAATGCTTTAACATGTCTTGGAGAATTTGTATTGGATTTTCATGGGTCAGTTCATTCACAACCAGGGGAGTCACTGTATCAGAGTAACTAAGGACTAGTGTGGGGGAATGAAAGACTGGGCATGCAGCTATTTTCCATCATTACCAATTAAGATGCAAATTATTGTACAAACTGAAAGCTGCTCAGTTAGTCTATTATTTTTGTTATATAATAATAGAATGCCATCTAATTATTGATAAAGCAAATGCTCAAAAACTCTTGCCCTCTATTAACATTCTTCCGTGAATTGTCAATAATATTGCTCTTCTATTCTTCAGAAAATACTTCTGGCGTCCAAAACAAAACCACTGTTGGAACTTAGTGGGTTGAACAACATTTATGGAGGCAAAGGAATGAACGTTTAACACATCAGGTTGAGACTCTGCGTTTCAAGAAACCTTTTGTACTACTTCATTCCATTAATACACATGGTGCTTAGAGAAAAAGAAAAAAAACAAAAAAATTAGTTTGACTTCTGTCTCTGCTTCTACTGGTTTTGATTGTTCAATGCAATTGGTAATAGTACTGAATATTCTGGTGCACACGAACAGAAATAATGGAAAACAGAACCAATTTGCATGCCATCTAGAAATGAGGAGAGGAGCAAATGAACTTTAAGCTGCTCATTTTCACAGAATAATACCTACTTGTCAAAATGGACCCATGTCCCCAGCAGCTTCACATCATTCAGCAGAGCTTAATAAATCTATAATGTGAAGATTGTGGGCCACATTCAGCAAAGGGATATGTATTATTAATGAATCTTTTCACACCAAAGTGTGACAAAAAGATTATTTTCCTTCTTCAATATTCAAAAACACAAATGTGTCATTTCTCAATGCAGTTAAGCAGATGCTAAAAGCAGACACTGAAAGTTCCACCAATGTCTGGCATATTTTATTAACAGCTACTTTTACGAGGTGCTGTGGGAAAGTGATATATGTACTGAAGGCATGGGTGATAATTTTGGTGTCTGCAAAAGGTATTATTTCATAGGAGCAGAAGTAGAAAATAATAATTCACTCAGATGATGAAGCAATCAGGAAGGTGGTACAGGACCCTCAGGGCCCACACCACCAAGTTCAGAAACAGTTATTACCCTCAACCATCAGACTCCTGAAACAGTGGGGATAACTTCACTTGTCCCTTCACTGAACTGTTCCCACAACCAATGGAGTCACCTTCAAGGACTCTTCATCTCATGTTCTCGATGTGTATTGCTTATTTATTTGTTTGTTTTTCTCTTATGCATTTGCATAGCTTGTTGTGTTTTGATGACTGGTTGTCTATTCATTCTGTTGGGTGCTGTCTTTCATTGATTCTATTGTATTTCTTGGATTTGCAGAGCAAGCCTGCAAGAAAATGATTCTCAGGGTTGTATATGGTGACATATAGTACTTCAATAATAAATTGATTTTGAACAGTTTTCCATTTGTGCTGACTATCAGTATAAATGGAAGAATGTGCGGACCAACAAGATTCAAGACTGAAATACACTTATTATCAAAGAATGTATAAATTATACGACCTTGAGATTTGTTTGCTTACAGGTAGTCACACAGCAAGAAACCTGAAAGAATCAAATTTAAAAAAGAATAAAAAGAAAAGATCAATACCCGATGCGCAAGAGAAAGAAAAAAAACAGAAATCATGCAAACAATTAAAGCAAACATCAACATTCTCACAACACACACAAAATGCTGGTGAAACACAGCAGGCCAGGCAGCATCTATAAGGAGAAGCACTGTCGACGTTTCAGGCCGAGACCCTTCATCAGGACTAACTGAAAGGAAAGATAGTAAGAGATTTGAAAGTAGTGGGGGGGAGGGGGAAATGCCAAACGACAGGAGAAGACCGGAGGGGAGGGATGAAGCTAAGAGCTGGAAAGGTGATTGGCGAAAGTGATACAGAGCTGGAGAAGGGAATAGATCATGAAACAGGAGGCCTTGGGAGAAAGGGGGGGGGGGGGGCGGAGAGCACCAGAGGGAGATGGAGAACAAGCAGAGTGATGGGCAGAGAGAGAGAAAAAAAAACAAACAACTAAATAAGATAGGGATGGGGTAAGAAGGGGAGGAGGGGCATTAACGTAAGTTAGAGAAGTCAATGTTCATGCCATCAGGTTGGAGGCTAACCAGCCGGTATATAAGGTGTTGTTCCTCCAACCTGAGTGGGGCTTCATCTTGACAGTAGAGGAGGCCATGGATAGACATATCAGAATGGGAATGGGACATGGAATTAAAATGTGTGGCCACTGGGAGATCCTGCTTTCTTTGGTGGACCGAGCGTAGGTGTTCAGCGAAACGGTCTCCCAGTCTGCGTCGGGTCTCACCAATATATAAAAGGCCACACCGGGAGCACCGGATGCAGTATACCACACCAGCCGACTCACAGGTGAAGTGTCGCCTCACCTGGAAGGACTGTCTGGGGCCCTGAATGGTGGTGAGGGAGGAACTGTAAGGGCAGGTGTAGCATTTGTTCTGCTTACAAGGATAAGTGCCAGGAGGGAGATCGGTGGGAAGGGATGGGGGGGGGGACAAGTGGACAAGGGAGTCGTGTAGGGAGTGATCCCTGTGAAAAGCAGAAGGGGGGGAGGGAAAGATATGCGTGGTAGTGGGATCCCGTTGGAGGTGGCGGAAATTAAGGAGAATTATACGTTGGACCTGGAGGCTGGTGGGGTGGTAGGTGAGGACAAGGGGAATCCTATCCCGAGTGGGGTGGCGGGTGGATGGGTAGAGGGCAGATGTGCGGGAAATGGGAGAGATGCGTTTGAGAGTAGAGTTGATGGTGGAAGAAGCGAAGCCCCTTTGTTTAAAAAAGGAAGACATCTCCTTCGTCCTGGAATGAAAAGCCTCATCCTGAGAGTAGATGCGGTGGAGACGGAGGAATTGTGAGAAGGGGATAGCATTTTTGCAAGAGACGGTTGGAAGAGGAATAGTCCAGGTAGCTGTGAGAGTCTGCAGGCTTATAGTAGATATCAGTAGATAGGCCGTCTCCAGAGATGGAGACAGAAAGATCAAGAAAGGGGAGGGAGGTGTCGGAAATAGACTAGGTAAATTTGAGGGCAGGATGAAAGTTGGAGGCAAAGTTAATGAAGTCAACGAGCTCAACATGCTTGCAAGAGGCAGCGCCAATGCAGTCGTTGATGTAGTGAAGGAAAAGAGGGGGACGGATACCTGTATAGCCTTGGAACATGGACTGTTCCACAAAGCCAACAAAAAGGCAGGCATAACTGGGACCCATGTGGGTGCCCATTGCTACACCCTTGGTTTGGAGGAAGTGGGAGGAGCCAAAGGAGAAATTATTGACAGTAAGAACTATTCCCAACCAAAATTGAGTCCTCAGATCTGAACCCTGGAGAAGCCCGGATTAGGCCCAAAGCCTTGCTTATCCATTCATCGTATGAGTGGACACAGAGCACAGCAGCCGGGGCAGTCTTCACAGCCTCAGCACCATGGAGAGAGGAGTGAGCATTGCAGAGTGTGAGCGAAATTGGTTCCTGCCCCAGATCCCGACACCCCGTCTTTTCAGTCTATCTGGGCTGGTGTTTAAATTGACCAAACACCCAGACGAACTGAGGAAAGCCCATCAGATCTAATCAACAGAGCAACTCATGAGAGTGAGATCACTGCATACAACGACTTTCAATTGCATGAAAAGCTTGTTTGATTGACTGGAGTTTCTCACATGCAGAAAAACAAGAGGGTACACTACAATATTGTAGTAGTCATCCCACGAATTATGTTAAATTACACAAGGATGAACACCAAACATAGAACAGGTCCTTCAGCCCATGACGTGTGCCAAACTAATTAAACTAGTATCCCTCTATTCTCTGCACATTCATGTGCTTATCTAGGAGCCACTTTAAAACGTCTATCATATTTGCATCCACTACTACCCCTGGCAGGGCATTCCAGGCACCCACCAGTCTCTGAGGAAGCTCCACATTTCTCCTCTCAAGTTAACCACTTTCACTTTAAATACATGCCTTCTGATATTAGTCACTCCAGCCCCGGGGAATAAAGAAACCAGTAGTCTATTCTATATCTCTCATATTCTTATAAACTTGTATCAGGTTTCCTATTAGCCTCTGCCAATGCAGAGAAAACAATCAACTTTTTTCCAATCTCTTCTTAGAACATGTCTTCTAATTCAGGCAGCATCCTAGAAAACTTTTTCAGCATGTCCCCTAAAGTTTCTTTGTTTTTCCTCTAACAGTATGACCAGAAATGAATGCAATCCTCCAAGTGTAGCCTAACAAGAGTTTTATATAGCTGCAAAATAACTTCCTGACTTTTGAACACAATGACTATTAAAAACAAGCATTAACCTTCTTTGCCACCCTATTAATCTGTGTGGCTACTGTCAGGGAGCTATGGGCTTGAACCGCAAGATCCCTCTGTATGTTGACGCTGTTAAGGCTCCTTACCATATGATCTCCCGAAGTACAATACCTCACATCTACCTGAGCATGAAACAAAATTTTATCCAGGATTTCATAGGAAACAACACTGAACGTGATAGTGGTAGCAGGGAACTGATCAAATTGGAGAAATGAAAAATACATAAGAGATATTATAGATTTGATGCTGCCCATGATCTGACTTTAGTACAGTAGTTGTGGCAGCAATGGAAATTGCCTTGTGTTTCACAGTTATTTTCTCATAGCATGGAAAGCCATTCAAGACCATTGCTCACAGAGCAAACCATGTCTCCCCTCCCCCCACTAATATTCCCTATAACCAGTTCTCCCCACAACCCTATCATCTCCCTGATGATTCCACCACACCTCAGCATACTTAGAGCAATTTACAGTGGGCAACAGCAGAGTTTTGGGATGTGGAACGAAACTGGAGCTCCCAAGACAATCCACTGGACATGGAGAGCATGCAGGCTCCATGACAACTGCACTGGAGGTCCGGATTGAACCTGGGGTTTCTAGCAACACGAGGCAGCAGCTGCACCACCAGGCTGCCCAAACGTCCATGATAAGATTCATCCTTTTAGACACAATTAAATGAACAGTTTTATCTGTCCAGAATGGCAGGTAGGACTGGGGGAGAAGAAAATGATCAAGGTCTCTCAAAAACAACTCTGTCATGCAGTGGACACAATGTTTCTTAACTCTAGAAATGACTTTGCAGCTTCATGTCCATACTGTGTCATTGAAGAGGTGATAGATGTTGTTGTGGGAGGGATGGGGGCAGAATGGTGGACACGTTGAGAGTGGAAAATCATGAGAGGGTGAAAGAAGGGATAAGGAGTGAAGGGCAGGGCAAGGAATGAAGCAGGGCATCTCAGCTGATAGGGAGGTGGCCAGAGGATTAGACTAGGGCAACTGGAGTGTGAAAAGGCAGTCTATAATAGGCAGGTGAAGAGGAAACTTAACCAGCTTTTGGACAGGTGATCAGGGGTTGACTAAATGATTGACATGAATAACATGCAGATGGGGGGGGGGGGACTTCAGTAGGAGTCAGGCAGAGGGTGAGATGCTGACAGGTAGTGGTAAGAAGAGGGCCGGTCAGAGGGGGGTGATTGGTTTGGGTTGAAGGTCTCTTTTCCATAACTACAGCATTCTCTTTCTTCATCTAATCCAAACAAATTTAGGACTAATCTGCAAAGTGGTTTCCATGACAACTTTTTAAAGGGACTAAAAGGCACTTAAGAGTTTTGGGCTGCATGTCATTCAACTCTGCTTCCCATTCCCACATCTCTGTCCTTGGGCTTTTCTACTGCCTTGGTGAGACCAAACACAATCTGGAAGAAAGCTCACATTCTTCTTGGATAGCTTACACCTGAGTGGTATGAACATTGAATTTTCCTTTCCCACTGGACCACCCAGGTTACTCTCCTTTTGTTCACCATTTCCATTCCTCACCCCTTGTACTCAGATACCCATTCCCACCTCATAACCTGTGCACTTCACGCAACGTGTATCTGTCCAGGATTATTCTCCCTCCGTTTACCTTTCCTATACACCCCCCTCCCCCACACGTACACTTGATACCACCTGCTCATTATCTCTCCTTCATCTGGTTCCACCCATCAAAGACCGGACCTGGTCTCCAGCATCCCCTACCCGGCTCCAATCACTTACCAGCCTCTGTATCAACACTCCCCTTCCCCTATCATTCCCCATCTCATCTGCTTCAACCTACCCATGGGAGAAAGGACAGTAATATCTTGAAATATTATGGTAATAATTTAAATAAATTGCAAAGACTAACATCAAAATATTTTCAAGTATACCCTCACTACGTACTCAAAATGAGACTGCATGCCTTAAGCATTAATAACTTCAGAACAGAACCATAAATGGCACTCAAAATCATGCACTTCAGCTAATGACAAGCAGAGATATCAAGGCTTAAAAACTCAGCTGCAGAGCACATTGTGTCACTAAATTTGATGGAAGACCCTGACTTAGCCAGGACCGTGTTTTTTCACATTCTCTACAAGTAGTGTTCAGTGCCCTCTGTGCCACTGGGTGCGCAGAATTTAATTTATACAGCAGTGACCCGAGGATGGTACAGGCCAGTCATACAGAAGCTTGTTTCTTGAGAGAAACAGCTTTACAGGCAGTTGAAGCTTGTTTCTGTTCTTGAATGCACCGACCTCATTCATAATACAACATTCTTGCTAGAGAGCTACACACAAAATAACCACAATTTTCATTGTGACTTCTGATCTGCCTAAGGATTTCTATGCCCAAAGCACTTTTTTAAAAAAAGAGATTAATAGTTCATTCTTGAGAGTTCATTCCAATCCAATGAGAATTAGCACTTCATTCTGTTTACCATACTGAGCAAAACAAATGAATACTCAAATCTATTCTGTTTGGGACATGATAATTATCTCCATTACTTTTCCCAACCTGATGAGAATTAAGCCCCTGCAGGAAAATTCAGTGTTAAACCCAGTGTAGTGCTAACTTTTAATTACCTTTGTTTACAAAATAAACTGATTAATAAAAAGCTGTTCTTTACACATGAACACACTTTTTGTTTAACTCTTGTGCGGCGTCTGAGAAGACTTACCATTGAAAGGTGATGTGCAAATCCAATTCCAGTTAATCTTTTGCTGGATAACTCATGCCTTTGACAGGATGAGGCAAAAGGAAAACGTGGCCCCCGATAAGCCAGAGGAAAATGTGGCCCCTGAAAATGGCCAAATTTTGCTGAGCGAGTTATAAAGCTGAACTTTTACTTGGGAAAACAGATCTATTGTGTTCTGCAAATGCATCCAGCCATAGAATTACAACTTAAACATTTTAACTTAATAAGCTGGTAAGGAAGGCGGGCTCTGTCGTGGGCAAAGTACTGGAGGGTTTAACATCAGTAGCTGAGCGAAGGGCGCTGAGTAGGCTACGGTCAATTATGGATAACTCTGAACATCCTCTACATAGCACCATCCAGAGACAGAGAAGCAGTTTCAGCGACAGGTTACTATCGATGCAATGCTCCTCAGACAGGATGAAGAGGTCAATACTCCCCAATGCCATTACGCTTTACAATTCTACCGCCAGGACTTAAGAACTTTTTAAAAGCTATTATTAATGCTTTTTGAGATAGTGATTTAGATGCATATCATATTTTTTACTGAGTTAAGTATTGTATGTAATTAGTTTTGCTACAACAAGTGTATGGGACATTGGAAAAAAGTTGTATTTCCCCATGGGGATGAATAAAGTATCTATCTATCTATCTAATGTCACATGTCATGGAATATATAATATTCTTCCAGCTACTGCTAATAGTTCAACTCTGTCAAATCTGGAGTGCTATCAAAGGGAGCCAAATCTATCCTTCCATCAACTGGATTCATAGCTTTTTCCTTGTCGGGCATCACAACTCTGCCCGAGACCACAGGAAATTGCAATGTGTTGTGGACACAGTGCAGCACATCACAGAAACTAGCCTTTGCTCCTTTGACTCTTTCTATACTGTCTCGGTAAAGCTGACACATGCCCCCATCCTGCACATTCTCTCTTGCCCTCCTCCCCTTGGACAGAAGATAGAAGGCACATCGCCAGGCTCAAGGGCAGCTTCCATCCTGCTGGCTCCTTACTGCATTAAGACACTTGACTTCATCATTTATCTCATTATGGCCTTGCACCTCATTGTCTGCCTGCACTGTACCTTCTCTGCAAATGCAACAATTTATTCTGCATTCTATTATGGCATTTTCCTTGTACTACCTCAAAGCACTGATGTGACAAAATGATAGCTTCTCTCTTACATCCCTGTTTGTGATATTTAAATCATAATCGCTGCAATCCCTCTGCCATAGTACAGAACACCAAAGATCAAATATATTCTTGCTAACTGTAGGGAGGAGTCCTTAACACCACACTATTAAGAAGTAAAGAGTGGCTATACTTATCATGTACCATCGCCATATTATTTTTCAAAGAGAATTTATGATTTCAGGAAAATAATCCAAGTAGCCTGGATGCAAATGCATACTTCATGCGTCATTTGTCTGTGCTATAAAAAGCTCCAGTAGAAAGTTTAAAGGTGCTCGTAATAATTACACAAACAACAACTCAAAACAAATGCATCATCGACACACTTGTGCAAATGTATTATATATTCAGAGACAGTCATTGTAATAAATGTCTGCTCTAAAAGTTTACTCCAGAAAGTCTTAATCTTCCCATCACAAATGTATTTAATGTCTAATCAAGCACAATAATGATTAACTCTAAAATGGCAATTATGATAAATAATGCAGTGATAATACCTCAAATAGATGCTTTGCTTCATTATATCTAATTATCTTGTTGGTGTATAATCTTAAAACAGTACAATCAAGTGTTTCCAGTATTATTAGTCAATTTCATTTCCACATATGCATCTGCACACAATTCCAAAAATGTAACCTGCCATTAATATAAACAGATCAAACTCAACATAAGCGGCAAAACTGAAAATGAGGAAGTAAAATCCTCAAACGGATGATATACAGAATCAACTACAAAGAATAACCTTGAGCTGTAACCAAAGACACTTACAGGGACCAGGCAGCAAGTCAAGACCGATACTGGGAAGATGTCAGTCTGTATCCTCTTCTATGTACAGTACTGTGCAAAAGTCTTATATATAGATAACTTGGGTGCCCTAGATGTATGCACAGTACTTGAGTTTTATGTATTGCACTGTACATCAGCAAAAAATAACAAATTTCACTACATGTGAGTGATGATAAACCTGATTCTTATATGGGTCTCTATTGTGGACTAAGAGGGGGAAAGGGGCAGGGAGAGGAGAAATCATTGTTGGGAAAAGAGGAAGGAGCAGGCAGGACCAGAACCAGTTGTTTGGATCAAATGACCTTGCCTGGTGTCTCAGACATAGTGTGTCTGCACCCTTATCAACCCCTGCGCCTGGCAATGCTTCTCTGCCATTTTCCCCACACCCTCGCCATGCACTCCACCCTCACCATTCCCAGCATCGTTTGCTCCTGCCAGATTTACAAACTTGCTCTCCACTCCATGTTGACAAATAGATGCTGTGCAAAAGCCTTAGGCATGGTACTGTACCTCAGACTGTGTTATGGATTTCAGGCAGGATGACAGTGGGACAGTATCTGGCCTGGAATATCAAACAGTAGAGCTAAGGAGCAGGATGTTCTATCCACCATATCCCTCCATTTGATCCTGTTCTAGCATCTGTCTAAATGCCTCTTAAACTTTCCTACTGTATTTGCTTTCACCACCTTTCCTGGTGGTACGTTTTGAGCTAACCACCACCCTCCGTGTTAAAGAACTTGCCTCATAAATCTCCTTTAAACTTTCTCCCATCTCAGCTTAGAGATATGCCCTCTCCTATTTGATATTTCCACCCTGGGAAAATGGTTCTGACAATCTAACTTCCTCTCTGACTGTAGCTGATGAAAAGTAATGAATCCAGCCAAGGCTCCTGCTCTCCTGTGACTTAAGCTGAAAACTCGATATATGCGCAAACACAGGATCAGGCTCAGCTGTTACAGTCCTGTCTGCCTTGCCAACAAAAAGCATCGGACATTTCTCTTGGACGCAGTACGCAACATATTAGAATGCCTAAATGCAAAACAAGGGGCAAATTTCCCACAATATTCTGTTTGTCACTATTCATGGGAAAACAACTGAATTTCATCAGGATGTACTGTGCATGTGGTAGACTATGCAACCAGAAGTAGCTCTAAGGGTAAAGGGCAGGTTTCCATGTTGGAAATCGGAGCTGGAGACACTCGGATGATATCAGGATGTAGAGAGTGGAGCAGAGTACGCAAGGCTATCCAAAGCAGCTAAGGTGTCACATTACCACTCATTTCAGGACAGGTTTTCTGGATGTGTCGCTGTGTTAAATAAAGTGACAAGCTAAGAATGCTGTAGGGGCCTTGGATCAAATCACATCCAGAGCATTGAATCACTTCCAACCAAACAATGCCTACAGAGCCCAATAACGACTCTCCAAATCCATACCTCAAAGGAAGGCGCTCACTCAGTAAGAAGTACCCAGAACACGCTTTTACTACCACACCATACTGCAGAAGATTTTCTCTGACTTTGTTTGCGGTATATGCTGTTGAATGATAAGTAGAGATTATATTGCATATGGATCCTCATAAACACCTTGTATATATGAACAAGTATTTGGGAAACGGGTGGAATGGATGTAGATATCTTCTGACGAGTGGGAGTAGGAAGTCTCCAGTGGTTTAATTTAATATATTAGAGAAGTTAATCAGTATACAACCACATGCCTTCTCTCTATCCCTTTGAGCTGCAACAATCAGGGACTGGGTGGAGCTGAGCAGAGCTGGGAGTACAGAGCACACACCTCTGCTCACTCACAGAATCAGGGAGGCTGGCTGGCAGCTTTTCATCTTTGTCTTTTTTCCCTCTCCCTCTTCCTCTCTCTCTCTCTCTCTCACACACACACAATCACCGCTGTTTCAATGATCCTCTCCTACCCATCATTGTGGTTCATTTCTAACTTGTAAACAGCTCAGCTATGAACAGTTCTTAGGAAAGGAACCTTGTTTTAGGCTGGGAAGGAGCTGCATTGAACCATCGTCTACATTTTTCTGTATACTTTTCAACTTTGTCCTTTGAGGCAAAATCTAATTGCTCAGATGTTCCCAAGTGGCCATGTGGCCAAGTTCTTCCATCTGTCCCACAGAAAGAAGTGGAAGTTGATAATCAGTGTGCAATGAGGAGGGTGTGGAGAAAAGTGACAGATGTAGCATGCCTTCTGCATTCTCAATGTAGCTTCTGTACTCATAATGTTTCCTAGTTGCCATTTCATTTCAAAACAAAGTTACCCAGCAAGTTCAACCATGAGTGAGAAAGTCCAGCAAGAACTCAGCTCTCAACGCTGATCTCACTCCGTCTTAGCAACAGAGCTCAATCTGCACTGGCAAAACACTCACCACATCTTCATTCACATCAAATAACTCTGGTACTGGGGATACTACCCGAAACATCCACCATCCCTCTATCTCTACGGATACTGTCTAACCTCACAGCTTGTTTTCTTTGCTCCAGATTCCAGCAACTGCAGTATCTTCTGTCTCCCAAGCTGGGAACTGGCTTGGCTGTGATGCCTTACATTTGGTTACTGTGCCAGCCTCAACACTCAAAAGCAAACTGCGCAAGGCTGATATACATAGAGCTGCATCATAGTATCACACCACCAAAAGAAAGAAGCATTGAAGACAACAAATCATGCTCATTTACATCCTCACAGGTCCACGTAGTTTACTGTACACAATTAAGAACAAGTGCAGTTAGACATTGGCAGGGAGATATGGTGGCCATAAACACAAGCTTAAAACCTCTCAATTGTTTTTCATAAAGCAAGCACTCGTCAGTGGATCAGGAACAACTCACACAAAATGCTGAAGGAAACAGCAAGTCAGGTAGCATCAATGAGGCAAAGGGCTGAACAGTATGGAAACTGGGAGAGGACAGTTGACCACGGAATGAAGGGAAGGAGGTAGGAAGCAAGAGGGAGGAAGGTGTGGATGACAATGTCATCTCTCTATTCTCTCGTTCTTCCAGATGGATTTGGCAAAGGGTTCCATGCAGCACACAAACAAAACATGGGAGAGGGAACAACCTTGTCTAACTTCAGATTTGATGGCAAAACTATCTGTCTCCCAGCCGTTGACTTGGACTGCACTACCGATGTCTATGTAGAGCAGTGGGATCCAATTCCTGATTCCCTCTCCAAATCCATTTGGTGAGCACGTCCATCATGTACGTATAGCACAAGTTTCATACAAGTGTATCACCTGTCCAAAAGCGGATTTGACCTGACCTTGGACAGGATCTTATAATCCACAATCGACAGTGAAATGTGTCCCCAAACCTAATGCCCTGCCTCCCATTTTCTGCTTGCTGAAGTGGGTAATGATGACCTTCCTCGTGAAGTCTGATATGCTGCCAGCCTGAGGCATAGAGTTACATCATTTCAGAAGGCCCAAGCCTCTCCAGTCCCACAGAGCTGTGTTTAACTCTGCCAGTTAGCCATTGCTTCCTAGATAGAACCAGTCAGCTCCTCCACTTTCAGCAACTGATTTAGACTCTCCCACTTGCCATCGTCTAGCACCTCCATGAATGATGACAGGACGTTCTGGGAGGCAGTGTTGTCCATTGTCTTTCTGTCATACAGATCAACAAAGAAGGGCCTGCAGATACTCAAAATGTTTGTCTCTAAGGATGTTACTGAGGTGCTGGAAATCTAAAGTAATGCACACAAAATGCTGGAGGAACTCAGCAGGTTAGGCAGTATCCATGGAAAAGAGTAAAAGTCGATGTTTCGAGCCAAAACTAAAGGGATGCTTCCTGGCCTGCTGAGTTCTTCCAGCATTTTGAATGAGGCGTGTTCACATTTCTTCCAAAGGGTTCATCGGGAGCCCTGTGATCCTCAACCTTAAGGAAGAGGACAGCTCAGTAACACACATTTACTTAAGGCAGCTCAGACTCTTGATCTTTAGATTAGATTATCTTGGGGCATTCTGAGGTAAAGAGTGCTGCCAAAGGAGAAATTGTAAAAGTTTGCCTGAAGATGGCACAATTTCCCCTGACTCTGTCTCGCTTTCTGAACACCTTTGAGGATGAAGAATCTTTTAATGTCCTCTTTGGTTGCATTCCCACCAGTGAGTCACCCCCAGCAACTTGCTAAATGATCAGATTCCTTTCTTCAACGTCTGCTACCCATTGGCATATCCAATAGGTTGCGGTGACAGAAATAAAAAGAGCCCGTGCAATGCCAAGAGTAAAACCTGCCAGCTCTGTGGTCGCACCTCAACGATGCGGAATCACAGATCGTCATAGACTCTGTTACCAGCACTGTCAGGTTCCTAATGGTGGGAGGTCACAAATGAGCAGAGATCAGGGTAGACAGACAGATTTCTCAGAATGGGTACACATAGAAATGAGGTACATATAGAGTAAGTTTCAGCAGGTCTTTTAACCTTTACTGACTTGAGTAAATACTCCTTCCAGGCTTCAATATATTAAAAAACACCTACACTATGTTGAGCATACTTAAAGTATATTAATCACAATTTAAAATTTGCGATTCTGATCTCCCAATAAATGGCACAGTCAACTGTCAATTGGCCTGCCTTGTCACTAAGAATGCAGATCTAAAAAATGGCAGAGCCCATCAATGCTGTCCCAAAACCAAGAGCACATCAACCAGTGGGAAGGTTCGGTACTGAGATAAATATCTTATATGATCCATGTACCAGTGCTTTCTTTACCCTTTCTACTACTGCTCAACATCTTTCGTGGTTCCATTACTACTTCTTGTAACGATATTAGTGTTATGAAAAAAAATAAAAATTAGGCAGAAAATATGATATTTCTACAACCTTTTTACCCTAACTTCATTTCATTTTATACAAGTATATCTTTCCTACAACCCTGCTGAAGGACAGATGTCATTAAACTTGAAAGAGTGCAGACAAAAAAGTTTCAAGGACATTCCCAAGACTTGAGAGACTAAATTAAATGAAGAGGTGGAAAGACAAAGACTTTACTCCTTGAAGCATGGGAGACTGAGAGGTGATCTTACAGAGGTCTATAGAATCCATCAATCCATTGTTAAAGCCACATATTACAGGGGTATGAATAGGGCAAATCTACATTGTCTGTTTGACATGATTGGGGAAATCGAGAACCCAACCATGAGGGTACCCAAAGAAGGTACTCGTTTCAGGAGAAAGGGTAAAGATTTAATAAGAGCTTGAGGGGAAACTTTAAAAAAAAGTGTTGTAAGTAGAATGAACTGCTAGAGTAAGTGGTTAAGGCAGGTACAGTAACAACTTAAAAGACAATTGGGCAGGTACATTGGTATGAAAGGTTATGGCCAAATATTGGCAAATAGGACTGGCTTGGATGGAACATCTTGGTTGGTTGGTATGAACCAGTTGAACCAAAGGACATGCTTTTGTACTGTACAGCTCTCGGCTCAAGGATCGAAGTTGAAACAATAACTTTGTGATAGGATTATGGAGAGAAATGCACAGATTGTCTCGAGCATTAAATGATGAGCATAAATTTCCATAATATTTTTGCAAGTAAGCAGAAAATTGATAATATGTGGCTTTGACAATGGATTAATGGATGGATAAAAGGCCCTGATTTATGTGGGGTTGATGTCACCTTAACCAACACAAACTAATCAATCAGAGATCATATGATGAAATTCACTGCAATAAAATTTCACACTTATTTGATTGACTTGAGGCTATTGTCAAATTTAATGAAGTTAAGGCACTCCTTTCATCTATCAGCAAAAATTTATCAATGATCTAGATTGATCTTCAGTTGACAGGATGTAAGACAAAATTTACTATTCTCCTCCCTTTCCTCTTAAAAAATAACTAATTCAAGCATGCTTGAATTTATGATCTATATTAATAGATTCTCTCAGGGAAACAACTTCTACAGTAGCTTCGTTGATTGTAATATCTTACTTCAATTTTCTGGTAACATACTGATTGTTCAGATGTTGCTGCTAAACAACAGCATGGACAGATGGGTAGACCGTGGCAGGTGAATTTGTTTTGAAGAAAGTAAACTTAGTTCCCTAGATTCAAGATGAAAATGAGTGATTGTCCAAGCTGGGTTGTGATACAACCAATCAGGACACAAATGGTTTATAATGTCAAAAGTATCCTTACTGGTTGCATAATAGCCTGGCACACAATTCATTTTGCACAGGAATCCAAGAGGCTGCAGAGAGTAGTCACTCAGCCTGATACATCACAGGCACATCCCACCCTATCATCAGTAGTATCTACAGGAACTGCTGCCTCAACAATGCAACATCAAAGATCCCCATCATCCATGCCATGTCATCCTCTCGCACTTAACATTGGGCAGGAGGTACCAAAGCCTGAAGTCCAACACCACCAGTTCAGGAACAGCTACTCCCTTTCAACCATTTGATTCCTGAAACAACCTGCAAAATCCTAATCACTGCTATCCTCAGTATATCAACACTGATCACTCTGCAATAAATGGACTTTCGTCTTGTCGAATTGTGTAACGGTATAATTTTATATAACTTGTGTTTAATTTATGTCATTCTTGTGAACGCCATGTCTCTGATTCTATGAGCCTGTGATGCTGCTTGTGTTGCCCTTAAGGCATTCATTTAGTTTATTATATTTTCGCTTTAGTAATTCATTTGTAATCATTTTCTAGTTAAAGTTAAGGTTGTTGAAAGTAAATTCGTTGTCTGTGATATATCGCGGTATGCGATGATGTCACACCCGGTTTCGCTGCGTCTGGTCGGAAAATACCGGTTTGAAGAAACGGGAAGGAGAGGGCTTCTGTGTGCAGGATCAGCGCAAGAAAAGTTTTCTTTCTATGCACTAGAGACATCATAGAAGCAATGCCGTAAGTTCATAAGATAATCGATATGTTGAAGTAAAAATGTTAATGCTGATTCTGTTAAAAGTAATGACGGTTGACAACGTTTATGTTCTTTGTTATTTAAAGAGATGCGGATAGTTTGTGTTGAAGTGTATTTAAAGCCAGTCGATGGCGTAGGTAGATTCTGACTGTATGTTGTACTTTAATGTAATATAGTTTGTTGTAGTTTTATTTTTCCAAGTATTTATGATGTAAATGTGATGCCAAGAAGGAAACAAATACTGTATATATTTTGTATTGTTTTATCAACAGTTTTCACCATACGTTAATTTGGAAGAGTGAACAATAAACGGTTAATCTTACTGGGATTGCGCCTCATTGACTCCGGTTTATACTTGGTGTTTAGTTCAGAATTTTTACACTTGTGCGAGAACACTACACTGTTGTAAATGAGAATTCCATTGCAAGTGTGCACGTGTATAATTGCTCACGTGACAATCAATGCGATTTAGACTTGGGAGTGCCAATAAGGCAATTCAAGGCAACTCTCAGGAGAAACTCAGGAGTCAGATGTGAAGGTTGCACTGATAGTAGAGCCAAATGTCTCAACTGCAATGACTCTGGTTCAGTCCTGACTGTGAGTGTTGCCTGCCTGGAATTTGCATACTCTCCTTGCGTTTGCATGGATTTTTGACATTTTCTTTCCAAATCCCCAAAACATGAGGGTTGGTAGACTTACTGGCCAATTGTGCAGGTGAGGGGTAGAATCTGGGGGTTGGAATATGGGAAGAATTCAATGGGATTAGTATAGAGTCATTGTGAATGGCTGTAGCTGTAGTGTACCCTTGGCCTGTTTCCATGAGTATGGTTATGAAAAATGCATGGCAAGGAGATGGATCATCTGTAAGTAATATGAGAAAGAAGTTAATGACAGTGCAATTCAGAGTGATGGTAAACATATACTTCCTAATCTCCTCTAAACCTCGGGGAATCACCCAATTAAAATAATGTAACATGTATAACAAAGCTACTTATTTTGGTCTTCCTTAATCTAAGC
Source organism: Hemitrygon akajei (assembly GCF_048418815.1). Lineage (NCBI taxonomy): Eukaryota > Metazoa > Chordata > Chondrichthyes > Myliobatiformes > Dasyatidae > Hemitrygon > Hemitrygon akajei. The sequence goes on from NC_133129.1 coordinate 52,163,332, forward strand.
CAACAACAAGCCCACGTCCCATTTCACTCACTGCACACTCTGTGACCTTTTGAAAAAAAATTAAATATTCTCAATTTTCTACATGCCATCTGGTTTGTTCCCTTGCCACTAACTCCTCCAAACAAGTTCCCCTTCTTCATTATCCAAGTGCTTCTTTTTAAAGAAATCAATACAAAGAATGGAGGAGAAAGAAAACCCACCTTAAATTAAAGCAAAGCTCAGACCAAGCCAGGCCGTGGTATGTGTGAAATGGAAATAGTGAAAGGAGGAGGATTGGAGAAAGTAAAAGATCAAGGCAGGGGAGAGCAGGAACAGCTTGCTCCTAAGACTACAGAACAAAGCAATGGTAATGCTGCTTCAGGAGAAAGAGTACATAAGAAACAACATGTAGACTAGATTAGAAAGTGTGACACAATTATCAAAATGTGCCCAGAATCACTTACCACAAAAAGAGGTTAGTTGAGCCATCTAGCCAATACCACTTTGACTAGATGCTATTGAATTATGTCTATTTCCTGTCAGTTTTCCCACAGCCTGCAATTCTTTTTTTTTAAATGAGGTTCCTATCCAGTTTTTTTTAAGTTAGGCAGAAGCCACTTCCATGATACAAAGCCAGTCGGCAGAGTGGCTTGACATGTATGTATCCAGGGAATAGAAGAGAGTGGGTACAACAGGTACAATATTGAACAGCATAGTACAGGAACAGGCCCTTTATGTCTGTGGTAATGTCAAATTAAACTAATCCTTACTGCCTGTTCATGAGCTGCATGCCTCCATATAGATCGAGCATGGTGTGACTAGTGTCCTGGTTGGCCTATACTTCAATGCAGAAAGTATTGTAGGAAAGGCTGATAATAGTGCTGAAATTGAGGTAGCTGGTTTACAAACAAAGGCAATGTATAGTGAGGAGAGGCTGCTGATAGTGGGGAGGTTGTGGAGGCAGATGTCGGTAAGATCTCAGACAACATTAGGAATCAAAAGGTCGAGCATTGTGCGACAAAATCAAAAAGGGTCTGCAAGACCCTGATGGGAGTTGTATACAGACCCCCAAACAATAGTAAGGATGTGCTCTACAAATTAAAATGGGAGATAGAAAATGCATACCAAAAGGGCAATGTTACAATAGCCATGGGGCTTCAATATTCAGGTAGATTGGGAAAATCAGTTTGATGCTAGATTACAGGAGGGGGAATTTCTAGACTACCTGCAAGATGGCTTTTTAGAGCAACTGGTGGTTGAGTCACTAGAGGATCAGCTATTCTGCATTGGATGTTGTGCAATGAACCAAAATTGGTTAGATAGGCTAAGGTAGAAGAACACTTAAGGGCAAGTGATTATAACATGATTGAATTCAACCTGAAATTTGAGAAGCTAAAGTCAGTATTACAATGGAGTAAAGGGAATTACAGAGGGATGAGGGAGAAATTGGCCAGAATTGATCGGAAAAGAACACTAGCAGGGATAACAGGTAGAGCAGCAAAGGCTGGAATTTCTGGAAGCAATTAGGATATATACATCCTAAGAAGAAAAAAGTACTCTAAAGCAAAGTTGATGCAATTGTGGCTAACAAGAGAAGTCAAAGCCAACATAAAATCCAAAGAGAGGGCATAAAATAGAGCAAAAAATAGTGGGAAGCAAGAGAATTGGGAAGCTTTTAAAAACCAACAGAAGGAGACTAAAAAATTCATTAAGGTAAAGATGGAAAAAGGTAGCCAATAATATTAAAGAGGATACCAAGTTTTCCGCAGATACATAAAATGTAAAAGAGAGGCAAGAGTGGACATCGGACTGCTGGTAGATGATGCTGGAGTGTTGTAATGGGGGACAAGGAAATGGCAGATGAACTGAATAAGTGTTTTATATCTGGCTTCACTGTGGAAGACGCTAGCAGTGTGGTGGAAGTTCCAGTTGTTGGGGGCATGAAGTTACCTGAAGTAAAGAGAAGATTCTAGGGAAACTGCAAGGTCTGAAGGTGGATTAGTCACCTAACCAGATGGTGTACACACCAGAGTTCAGAAAGAAGTGGCTGAAAAGATTGTAGAGTCATTAGTAATGATCTTTCAAGAATCAATAGATTCTGAAATCATTTCTGAAGACTGGGAAATTGAAAATGCCACTCCACACTTCAAGAAAGGAGAGAGGCAGAAGAAAGGACTCAATAGGCCAGTTAGTCTGGCCTCAGTGGTTGGAAAGATGTTGGAGTTGCTTATTATGAATGAGATCTGAGGGTACTTGGAAGCCATGGTCAGCACGGTCACCTCAAGGGAAAATCTTGGCTGACAAATCTGTTGGAATTCTTTGAAGAAATAACAAGCAGGGTAGACAAAGGAGAATTGCTTGATATTATGTACTTGGATTCTCAGAAGGCCTTTGACAAGGTGCCACACATGAGGCTACTTAACAAGCTGTGAGCCCATGGTATTAGAAAAAAGATTACAGCAAGGATAACACAGTGGCTGATTGGCAGGAAGCAAAGAGTGGGAATAAAGGGAGCTTTTCCTGACATACTGCTGGTGACTAGTGGCGTTCCACAGGGGTCTGTGTTGGGACAGATTCTTTTTACATTACATGTCAATGATTTGGATGAAAAAAAATGATTACTTTATTGAAAAGTTTGAAGACGATATGAAGATAGGTGGAGAGTCAGGTCATGGGGCAGGTAATTATGAGGGAGTAGAGAGGCTACAAAAGGACACAGACAGATTAGGAGAATTGTCAAAGAATATGCAGGTGGAATATGGTTTCAGGAAGTGTACGGTCATGCACTCTGGTAGAAGAACTGGAAGGGTTGACTGGTTTCTAAATGGAGAGAAAATACAAAAAAACTGAAGTGTCAAGGGACCTCAGGCTGCTGCGAGTTGTGTTTATTGGCAGCAGACTAAGTATTGAGAGACCCAGCAAGAATGTGCAAATAAAAGAGTAGTAAAGATGCAGCCAAGCAGATACAGACGGCAATGCATCGATGTCTCAGTCTGGACACTTTAATTTACACATCGGTAATGTGCTGTGTGCTTTGCGGTTTATTTTTAAGACAATGGCTTAATATTGTACTGGAGTGAAGTGTGGATGAGCATCACTTTTTGTTAATGGCATTATCATTGTAGGAAGCTTGATGGAAAGATGTCGGGTGCACTCAGGCACATCATGCCTTGTCTAATTTTGTGATGGGTGAGACTTCTAAAAGAAATAGATCCCTCATCTCAAAAAAGCACATGAGAATTTGAGCACAGAAGTGGTCCATTTTCTTTTCTAGTGTGCAAATAATGCAACAAGACTTCCTCTGTAGCTTTCTGTTCAGATGAAAGGTTTCAACACAAAACTTTGACCATCCATGGATGCAGCCTGACCCACTGAGCCCTTCCAGCACTTTGCGTGTTGTGCGTAGCACATCCTGTCTGTACCTTCATTCAGTGTATTTGTCTATTCATGAAATACTGATGACAAAATAGCTCTGTCTCTTCTGATCGATATCCTCCATGAATATTCAATCAACTGAAAAGAAGAATAATTTTGCACAACAAAATGTGATAGCTACCCCACACAAACGCCTCTGGAGATCACACCTGTTAGAGCTGAAACCACAGAACATTTCCTGTGGAAAAATTGCTCCAATAAATTGATGTCTTTTTGTGATTTTTTTTCTCCCATGGATAATGGCCTGGAACACAACTACTGATAGTTTTCTGTTTTTGCTCCCTTAAAAAAAATCAAAAAGATAATGGTAAACCTTAAAACATAAGATGCATAACACAGCCTTCTTCAAAAAAAAATGAAAAACAAAGTTTTCTTCTGTCTCATTCTGTTAGTCAGAAGCAACTAAGGACAATGTCCAAAAGAAAATCTTCAAGGAAAAAAAACTCTTATTTATCAAGTTATTTGCTCAGGAATTTCACAATATTTAGGACTTTTTTTTCCCTAAATCTTGCAAATAGCTTGGCATCAGCATGCAACTTATTTTGTATTTAGACCCATATCAATGAAAACAAAGTAGTTCTGATCCTTTTGACAGAACATCTCATGTATTAAAGCAAATCAGCTACAGAGATCCCCTTTTAACAGTGCCTCTCTTGCCATTTGCTTTGTGCATATCATTCCTTCAAATGTTTTCCATTTGTACTGGAATACATCAGAAGATAAATTACAGAGCTCTGATTCCAAATGTTCAAATTTTTAGTATTTTGTTCCCGGCAATCAGGCAGATTTCATTTTTAATTTGAAACTCTTAAATTCACATTCCTTGACACCAAGCACAATGCTGCATTTTACAAAAAAATGCAGTTTTATGTAACATCACTTCCCTCTTTCCATTTCTTCAGTTCTTTACAGTCTTTGACAAAGAATCACCAGAGTAAATATTTAGTACTTATCTTGCTGGAAAGTCTTTCAATCCAGTCTCAACATCAATATTCCTTTTTAAGTGACTTTAAATGGCTAGTTTTCAGTTTTACTCTGTGATACTAAAATGCTTAAATAATGAAGATTGATTCAGTCTTTTTGCAGTGAGCAGCATGTGAAATTTTTAGGGTACTATATATTATTGAGAAATGACGGCTGGTGGCGTAGTGGCATCACCACTGGACTTCGGGGTGAGAGGTCCTGAGTTCAAATCTGGCTGGCTCCTTTGCACGTCTCCATCCGTGCCTGGGTTGAGTGTCAAGCTAGCAACTTGACCTCGTAAAAAAAAAACCTGGAGAGGGATGGGCTCCGCCAGGCTTCAGATGCCCAAGAGTCACCGTACGATGAGCAATCACCAAAAAAATTGGTGCAAAAAGCTTGTCATGACGGTGTCCTGATGACTCCACCAGGAGTTAAGGGCGTGCACACACACACACACACACACACACACACACACACACACTGAGAAGGACATTTCAAGAATGCAATGTTAATATATCTATATGGCACAAATGGACACATTAAGAGTTCAGAGGGCGAATGCTGTAGTTGTATAAAGGGTCTTAAGTAATCTTTGTACTGCAACCCATTACCACTGCTACATATTTCAACAACAACACAAAAACACCAAGATAAACTCAAGCATTGGATTCACCTATAAAAAGCATAAACCCATTTATTGGCAATATATTCCCTGAATTAAAAGTAAATTTACAATGAAGGTTTGCATACTCTTGCTCTTTGTATTACTGAAATGGATTCTCCTCAGATTTGGACTCGAGATCACAAGTAACACTTTGTGGCTAGCACACTGGTATACAACCATTTGGAGCAAAACATCTGGCCGGCCAAACACCTGCTCTCAGCTTGGGTCCAGTTTCAGCAGCAGAAAATAAAACAGCTGAAGTCCTGTCCTGGCTGGAATTCACATTAACTAGCTTGATCCTTCCGTACTCAGAAGCCATACCACAACCCAAGTTAATTTGTAACACATAACATATAGGTTCCACTTAATTATCAAAACAAACTGTCTGTGATGAAGCCAAGATAAACTACACAGGATGCCTTGTACAATCTTTTTAAAAACTGAAAATCAGCCAATACTGGAAATAAAGAAACTTTTCAAGTTTATTAAAGGTTTGGTTTTGGCAAGGAAAACTTTGCCAGGGTAAGAGAGGAATATCAATAGAACAAAAATGCCCTGGGCAGAAAATTTCAAAAGCTCAGTTGTAGAAACTGTGAGTCTGCCTGATGAGCTGGGAGGAAATAGGAGAACAACGAGGCTGGCCTCATTCCAAGGCTTCTTCATTGTCAAACACGACAAGCCAATGGTCTTCCCACTATCATTCTTATGGCTCCATTGAATGCCTTGTGCTATCTGCCTCCGTCTTAAAAGATGGAAGGTGGTATGGTCAAAGGAATTAACTGTTATATATCATGGACTTAAGAAAAGAAGGAATTCACTGCTACTATACTTTTAAGAATCATACCTTTATTGCATTAGCAAGTAAGAATTATGACCTCTGTGCTGCACACCAATGTAATCTAAAATTGGCACATTAATATTGCCAGTAATTAACTACACACCTTTTTCTCTCTGATGGTTTCAGGTAGGCTCTCCCGATTAAAAATTTAATATGGGAAATGCCTTTTTCCAATAAAATGGAATCGAAAAACTAAAATCCATTCACCTGTCTTGATAACAGAAAAAGAAAGAAACAAGATGTTTGTATTACAGTTTATTGACCTGATAGAGATCATAGCTTGAATCAATAATGGAAGATGCAAGGATACCATCGCCATGCCTGGTTTGTTCATGATTCAACTCTTTGTTCCCATTGAAAGAAATATGCTGGGACTTTTATAGAATGCAATGGATGACAGGATTGACAAAAATCTTGGAGGAAAACAGAAACCAAATATAAAGTGCCCAATTCAATTTAAACAAAAAAACTTGACAGATTCATTGAAATAGTACTTCAGAACAACTCAAAGTGTTTTCCAACCAACACTATACTTATGAAGGATGGTCACTGTGTAATGTAGGAAATTGCACAACCAAGATTGCATCCAAGAAGCTTCCACAAATGACAAATGTGACCAGCTCAGCTTCATCACTAGCCCTGATGAAGGGTCATTACCTGAAATGTTGACTGTCTATTTCCTTCCATTGATGTTATCTGACCCATTGAGTTCATCTAGCTTCTTGGATGTTGCCCCCAGTTCTAGCATCTGCAACCCCTTGAATCAGCCAATTGACTCCAACTATTTATAATCTTCCTCATCTTTTCCCTCAGTACCAATTTCTGGGATATTGGATGGGTTGCCTATAGGCAAGATTAATGCAGAAGTCTATTGGCATGCTTTCAAACAGAAGGGTTTCATGCTCAAAGAAGAGGTGCTCCGCTCATTACCACTGTGATTTTTAATGGAGTTTGCTATTTACAAATCGACTGCTTCATTTCTCTCAGCATTTAAAAAAAATCAGTGCATCTCCTCTAATGTCCTGAGGTTGTAAATGTCACTATTTAAATGCAGTGCCTTATTTCAGAAGATGTGATTGATTGCCTGGAGCACACGACATGCTGCATGCATCTCACAACATGGCAGTTAATGGAAGGGTTCCAGAGACAAATCTACCTCAACATAACCAGAGACGGGAGAGATTTTATGTGTGTGCTAACATCACATAATGACAGAAAGAAAGACTTTAATTAACTTGGGACAATTGCAAAATTGTTTGATTTAGTGTGATCCAATCTGCAAAGTGGAGCATTGCAGTGAGCAGAACTCTTAACAACAAGCTGTAAACTCTTGCCATCATCCCTGAAGGCAGAGCTGATTTACTCAGTGTTCTTTTATTGTGTCGGTGGTTTGCATCAGAGTCTACTAATCCAGCAAGGTAGTTACCAAGGTTGAACAGCTACCCTGTGCTCTTTAAGAAGCATGTGTTGAAAGTGCAAGTCACCGAGAAAACTGCTGCAATTAGAAATTTAACTAAGGAGCAAAGTAAATATTCTTCTGACAATTCAATTACATTGACAAAGGCAATCAACTCTTCTTTTTCTGTGAAGGTTCCTTTGAAGAAAGTGCAGAAAATTTGCAATGATCAATCAATTTTTCAGCTCACTGCAACATCAGTGATATTATAGACATCCTGTTATGACATGCAACTAAATACTTTAAAATCAATGCCAGATGCAGCGATCACAGTTGGAGAAGCTGACAGGCCTTTTCACATTTCATTGGTAGACTGCACCCATGTGGCTTTTGAAGCAGCTGAACAACATGGCATGCTGTTAATCGGTGGAAAAGACCACGACGCGATTACCAAATTGATATGCAATTATTGCCAACAAATTATCTATTTAAGAGCAACATTCTTACATGTCTAGTAATCACCACACCTCAAAAGAATCATGGTTTTTTGCATTCTTGGGACAAAAGACACATGAATAATTGTAAAAACCCAGCACATTTTATAACAAAGAACAAATAGCTGGTTTCTGCATAGTCTTGAGTGTCTGAGTTGCATGATATTAGAGCATGCCATTGAAGGGTGGAAGCTGGGCATGAAGGTGAATCTCAATTCAACTCATAACTAGCACAACTCAAGGAACTTAGAAAAAGAAAGTGGAATGCAGAATGCATCATCACAAGCATGAAAGAAGCCCATGTGGGAGATCAGACAGCACGGTAATCCAGGAGGAACAGTGGGAGGAGGAAAGCAAGGGTGGAAAATGAGAGATGTTTTAAAAAGTAGATGAAGAAAGATAATACTATCCTGAACTGTGAGGAGAGCAGGAAGAAGCAATGTGGCAGAGGAGAGATATAGAGGTGATTGCCTGGAGTACACAGCAGTTCTATCAGATTAAACAAAGTTTTGAAGTCAGAGGAAGAACAAGAAAAGGCACCTAGTCAATGAAGGGAGGGCAAGCGTAACAGCATGAAGAGGGTGGTAGGATCCAAAACAACTGTAAAACTATACTTTGAAAAGGGTACCATTCTCAAGTCATTCAGTGCTATTTTACATTTATATATAAAAACAAAATGCACCATTTCTGATGCACTTCTTAGAGCTGTACACCCCTCACAATTCACATAATGGTCAATCAATTTTACATCTTCAAGAAATGGATTTTGCCTGCAGGTTTCCCTGCTTGGCACAACTACTTTGCAAGACAAAGACTGTGTAATCAGAACCCCTCTCCAGGTGATGGGTTTTTATATATCAGCATCAACTTGTATTTTTAAAACTGTTGACCAGTTTCTCTTACATCTCTAGGTTGGCATGTTGGCAACACTTGTAGTACTGTGAAACTCACACATGCATCTAAAGTATTGTGCATTTTGTTTATTTCCTACTTTTCTTCAAACTGGACCTCAGCCACTCTCGTACCTCCCCTAATAGTACCATTGTGAGCTGCCATCATTAACATTTGAAGAGATGCATAAGAAAATTGTGGTTCCTTCAACAGTGCTTGATAGTTCAAGAAAGTATATTTAAATGTCATCCTAAACATACTATCTTTCAAGGAACATAGTGAAATTAAAAATAATTTCCTACTAGATAGAAACATAGAAAATAGGTGCAGGAGTAGGCCATTCGGCCCTTCGAGCCTGCACCGCCATTCAGTATGATCACGGCTGATCATCCAACTCAGAACCCTGTACCTGCTTTCTCTCCATATCCCCCTGATCCCTTTAGCCACAAGGGCTATATCTAACTTCCTCTTAAATATAGCCAATGAACTGGCCTCAACTGTTTCCTGTGGCAGAGAATTCCACAGATTCACCACTCTCTGTGTGAAGAAGTTTTTCCTCATCTCGGTCCTAAAAGGCTTCCCCTTTATCCTTAAACTGTGACCCCTCGATCTGGACTTCCCCAACATCGGAAACAATCTTCCTGCATCTAGCCTGTCCAATCCCTTTAGAATTTTGTACGTTTCAATAAGATCCCAAGTGCACAATCATGTATCTGTGTGCATAACTGTAATGGACTTCTGCAATACACATTTTGCAGAAAATGGCAATAGATGCAGAGAAAATAGGTGTCACTGCAGCAGTGTAATCTGCTTACTATTTCCATCCCTCCACGCCTCTGCAACTGGGGAGATTATGAACAAAAAAACTGAAGTTTGTAGAGAGGGTCCACATTTGATCTACTCCTTGTTGTTTTGTACTTAAAAAAGGGAGATCTTTGCCATGGTAAAGGTTAATAACAGTCTGCAGTGAAACATCCAGTTTATGGGAAGTGTGGGATAGGTCTGCGGAATGAATAATGGGAAACAGCATTTACCTTAATGTTGGTCATCAAGATGATGAACTAAAAGACTCCAACCACTAATCTGGGTCTAACACATTGATGCAATCATGAAAAAGGAATGTCAGTGGCACTACTTTGTTAGGAGTTTGAGGAGAAGCACATCACAAAAACTCTTACTAAGTTCTATAGATGTAGAATGGAGAGCATTCAGGCTGGTTACATTGCTGCCTTATACGGCCAATCAAATACACAGGTCTCCAAGAGGCAGTAGAAGGTTACAGACTTAGCAAGCTCCATCATGAAGACAACTCTCCCCATCAAGGACATATATGAGAGGCAGTGCCTCAAGAATGCAGTATCTATCATGCAGGACCAAATGGGACATGCCCTCTTCTCATCACTACCATCAGGGAGGACATACAAGACCCTGCAGGTCCACACTCAATGATTATGAAACAGCTTCTACCACTCCTCTATCAGATTTCTAAACAGTTTATCAAATCTTCAAGATTAATTTGCTTTTCGTATACTACTTATTTTTGGAATTTATAGTACTTTTACAGTACAGTGCAAGTACTATATCTGCAACGTAGAGCAGAGAGCAAGTCTATAATTCTGGCCCGGTGGGAGCAAAGGATGCAGGGAATGGCGAGGGTGGAGTGCCATGGGAGGGGTATGGGGCAGTTGGCTGAGAAGCAGTGTCAAGGGCCAGGGGCAGGGGGTGGCACAGGAGCAGATCATTGGGCAAAGTAATTTGATTCCAAGCAACTGGTTTATTGATCATTACAGAATGTCTCTCCAGTGTTTCCTGCTCCTTTCCCTCTCCTTTTCCCAACAATGATTCCCTTTTCCCTGCCCCCTTCCCACTCTCAGACTACAGAAGAGACCCATATCAGAGTTTATCATTACTCGCGTGTCATGATTTTTTTTGCAGCAGTAATGCAATGCATAAAATTACTACAGTACCGTGTAAAAGTCTTAGCCACCCTAGCTATATACCTGTCTCTCTCTTTATATATACACCGACCCAAGACTTTTGCCAGTACTATACTGCTAGCACAAAAGAACAAATCTCATATTTTAAGTCAGTAATAATAAATTGGAATCAAACACATCTGTAGAAGATATTTACCTCTCACATCATTCAAGGTCTTGGCTTCTTTCAAATACACTAGTCCACCTAATCAGTGATGAATTCTACATATTTTTTCTCAAAAAATTAACAAAGTAAATAATTCTAGTGACTTTAGAACATAAAGATTGAGGCAAAGTTTACTGAAGCCAGCTATCCTCACAAAATACCGTGGGCAGAGTTCCGAACCAGCACTGCATTGATTAGATGTGGTTAGATCTTCTTAAAAATCCTACTGCAAAAATCATTCCATGCATGAAAGGCAGGCTGCCCAAACAAAGCAAGAGGCTGCATCTTAGTTAAACTTGTGCATGACTTTCACAGTAAATGGTTGGGCTCTGGGGTATGTTGTAGAATAGAGAGACCAAGGGGTACAAGTACACAGCTCCCTGAAAGTGGAGATGCAGGTAGACAGGGTGGTGAAGGCAGCATTTGGCATGCTCATCAGTCTGCATATTGAGTGCAGGAGTTAGGACTGTACAAGCCTTTGGTATCACACTAGGAGTATGCTGCCTAGTCCTATCAGTCTGATATAAGGATGTCATTTAGTGGGAAAGGACGCAGAAGAGTTTCATAAAGGTGTTACTGGAACTGGAGAGGCTTGAGTTGCAAGGAGATACTAACTAGATGGATTTTTCTTCTTGGATTATACCTTACATTCCTGATGTTTCTCTTTGTTCACAATCACTTTCCAAAGACATTATTATCAGCTAATGTACATGAACATTACATTTTCTGAGGGAAAATTTTGACGTTTTGAATATTAGTTCAGCCCCAAACCCAATTTTCCAGCCATGAGCATTGAATAGAACAGTATTCTTGAAAACTCATTTTGTTGCTTTGATTAGCCTTCAAAGTTTCAAATAATTGCTTTTGGAAGCAACCCTCAGCATTCATCCTGTCAACCCGCCCCCCTCCCAAGCATCTCTGAGTCAGAGATGTACAGCACAGAAACAAGGCCCGAAGTGTCAACTATACTCTTTTCCATAGATGTTGCCTGGTCTGCTGAGTTCCTCCAGCATTTTGTGTGTTCCTTCAGTATATCACAGTCATATCAACATTTTGCCTGCTTTAGATCCATGTTCTTCAACATTTTCCCCCTTTGTGTCTATCTAAATGCCTCTCAAATATAGTGACTGAATCTGCTTCCCTCTTCATGTCCTTCTCACAACCTGCACATCTTTGAAACATCAGCACTGACTCCCTTCATCAAGATTATTAATATGGATAATAAATAGATGAGGACCCAAAGCTGATCCCCATGGTAACCCTCCAGTTCATGACTGGTAATCGGAATGGGGCTGACTTATCCTGACTTTGTTTCAAACTAATTAACCAGTCCTCTATCCATACTAAAAAAAAGTTACCCCAACTCCACATGCGCTTGCCTCTTGCAGTAATCTTATTGAATATCTTCCAGAATTCAAAGTGAAAATATGAAACATGAAAAAGAGGAAGCATAGCCCACAAATAATTTCAGTGCGATAATGGCCGGGTCTCTGTCTCGAACCCATATTTCTGCTTGCTCCCCAATACACTTTTACACCTTTTGTGCTGACAAACCTTTTTATCTTTTCCTCAAATAAGAACATAAGAACTTAAGAAATAGGAGCAGGAGCAGGCCATCTGGCCCATCGAGCCTGATCTGCCATTCAATAAGATCATGGCTGATCTGGTCATGGACTCATCTCCACCTACCTGCCTTTTCCCCATAACCCTTAATTCCCCTACTGTGCAAAAATTTATCCAACCTTGTCTTGAATACATTTATTGAGGTAGCTTCCACTGCTTCATTGGGCAGAGAATTCTACAGATTCACTACTCTCTGAGAAAAGCAGTTCCTCCTCATCTCTATTCCACATCTACACCCCCAAATCTTGAGTTTATGTCCCCTAGTTCAGGTCTCACCTTCCATTGAAAATAACTTTCCTGCCTCTATCTTATTTATCGCTTTCATAATGTTAAATGTTTCTGTAAGATGTCATCTCTTTCTTCTATGTTATGAAATCGAAGAGCCTTAGCATACAGTTTTCCTCCAGCAGATCTAGAATATCTGGGTTTTGTGGTATTTCAAATGAGGGATTCACCTTGCATGTTATGTAATCAAAGAACTCAAGCAAATTTGGCAAAGACTTGTTGGGGCACCAGAAGAGTGTAGTGGTTAGAATGGCAGAGTTTAGAGTTCAATCCTGGAGTCCTCTGTAAGGAGTCTCTGTTCAGCCTCCTCATGGAAAGCATGGCTTTTCTTCATATCTGCCAGTTTCCTGCCACGGTCAAAAGGCATACTGGGTAGGTTAAACGGTCACAGTAAATTGTCTGATGATTAGGTTAGAGTTAAATTGGGGTTGTCGGAGGTTGCTGGGCGGTGCGGCTTGAAGGCCCAATTCCACACTGTTTCGCCAAATAACATAAACATAATAAAATAAATCCAAGGAATTTTGGCAGATTACAATGCATTCATTATCCTGCAGCCCCTCCTTACATGCCAACTGAGTACAGGGTGATTTGTCAGCCTTAAGTTCTTTGGTTTATTGTTCAGTTCCCTTCGGGAACAAAATAAAATTGTTTCCATCCACCCTTTAACCATTTTGCTATCTACTACTGCTGGGATATCATTAGTATTTTTCTATTTTAAAGAATAATTCAAAATAATTATTTAAAGTTTCCGCCATTGAAATCTCCTCTACGACATCAACATTCACTTCAGCTACACTTTTCCTTCATAGCTCCAGCGACCTGGGTTCAATCCCAGCCTCAGTACTGCCCGTGGGGAGTTTGCATGTTCTCTTTCTGACTGTGCATGTTTGCCCAAGTGCTTCAGTTTGTTCCCACGTAGCAAAGATGAGTGGATTGGTTTGAAAATGGTTCCTGTAAAATGCCCATAGTATAGGGATCAGCGGGGGAATCTAGGGGGAGTTGATAGGATTTGAGGAGTATAGTATTAGCATAAATGGGTGCTTGATGATGTGCGCAGCTTCAGTGGGCCAATCAGCCTTTTGGTGTAAGACTATGAAAATTCTTCCATCTGATTGGCTGCATGCGTTGCCTGATAATATCAGTGCTGCTGGAAATCAGAGACCTTATTAAAGTGATATCCGACACAGATGAAAAGGAGAAGTCCATGCTCCCAAGCTCACCAAAACTCTGGATAGCTTTTTATAATGTCAGTAGAAACACCTGGTACTTCGTCAATGACTGCAGAATTGAGGCCAATATATGAACACATACTCAAATATATCACATCCTATTCTATACTTCATTTTGTCCTGTGATTCAACTACCTAAATTCCTTAAGTCATGAGCTATTAGTTAACTAGGTCATTCTCCCCCATGCTAACAGCCCACTCTGTCCATTGCAAAGCAATGAACACCAATTAAATATCTCAGTATGTGTGCAATGTGCTCTATTTTAATCCATACACATTCTGTTTTGCAAGGTCACCATAAACTGAGAAAACAAATAGGCTTCTTTTAGCAGCAGGAATAATCATTTATACAGCCATGCTAACTAATTAACCACACATCTTCCACTTTTGTATCAGGATCCCAATTCAGCATGTTCTTTTGCCAATCATGTAATAAACCTTGCTCCAGACATGGCAACTAGAGATGGCAGATTGATACCCTTATGTGCCAAATCAGAATTGATTTCTGAAAAATAAATATATACAGAGCACACAAATTAACAGTGAAGATATTCAAGTCAGATAATGTTAACAAGAAGCTGAAATTCGTAATGATAAAGTGAAAGAGATTTTTCAGTTGCTATAAACCTAATCCTAGATTAAACAGAACAAGTAAGTATTTATAAAGGCTGAAAAGATATTTGGCACATTACACAGTATGTCAGTACTTTCCTGCTGCACTTAGCCAAGTCAACAAGGAACACTTTCTATTCAACGGCTATCATTAGCAGATAATGATGCCAGAAGCTAAGTTATCCTCACAGTAAATGCTGATGCATTCCAGAATATTGAAGTGGGAAACTCTGGTAAAACTGGATTTTCTTTTCTTTTTCCAATATTTTTATTAGTTTCTACATATAAGAATACAGAATACAAGAAAGTGTATATAAAAGGTCAAAAAAGATAAAGAAAACCTACCAATTACATTATATCTGTTCATAATAAAAATCTCATTACCCCGTATTCATATAAGTTAATCAATAGTTATTATATTGAACTATACTAATTTATTACAAAAAAAATCTAACCCCTACCAAGACTGAAGCTGTTCATTAAGGAGAAAAGAAGGTAAAATACCTTCTCATATAATAAAAACTGGTTTTTAAAGCACAAAGCAAAAACAATATAGGATCTCATGGTAGCCCATTACAAACATGACAAAAAAAATCATACAAAAGCTTGCCGGACACTGGAAGTTCGAGGGGAAACGCTGGAGCTGCTCAGGTGAGTTAGTATCTGCGGAGGTTTGCTATTTTAGGCCAGTGACATTTCTTTGATCTGAAGTGTTGACTCTGTTTCTCTTCCCACAGGTGCCACAGGCTGTGTATTACCATCACTAAATTATTTTTAAATTTATTGTCATTTTTAAGGCGGGGTGTAAAGAGATCAGCAAATTAACACGGGGGGAGAAAAAACTGAGACATACCCATTTGTAAATGGTTTAGGGCTTTACGAAAAGCAGCAGGTGAGCTGCACTGCTGACTCACAATGCCTCGATCTGCAGGTTTTGGTTACTATGTGACATATGGAGCTTTGATATTGACCTTTGGCTTAGAACATTTTCCAAATACTTATCCCAACACAAAAAAAAAGATTTGGGTGAAAATCTCAGTAAAATACTCAAGTAAATGCAAAATCTACATCACACTTACTGTAAGGAACACACTCATACTGAACTTCCAAATACTTGTATGTCCCTGGGCACGGATCTGGAAACACATCAGGTCCAGCAACAACGGCACATTGGGTTCGATTATTACACCTGGAAAAGAAGTGAAGAAAAATCCGTAATCAATAACACAGCTAAACAATTCCTTGATTGCAGCATGCTCCTAAACGCAAACACAATGACACAAAACAAAAAAAAAACACTCTCTCCACTTGTGGCAGGAAACTAGTGAGCCCCATCAAGCAAGCCAAGATTAGTACTGGTTGGTAACCTCCTTGAAGACAGCACTGGAAAACTAATTTGATCAATGAATCAACCACAACTGGAGTCCAAAATGTGTTTGAGGTATCTCAATCAATTTGACACAGACATGAAAGAAAAACACAGGCACTTGTACAAAGGGTGGGATACACCTCAGAAATGGACTTAAAATAACTTGGATGACAAAAAAAATGTTGTGATACAACTTGAATTCTTCAAAATCTACTGATTCACAGGAATAGTCTTGCCCAAACTGAGCAAGCATACTGCAACTGGAGAAGATATTTATCTTCAAAATCCTTTCGGGGAATCAAAGGAGGTTCTGGTTTCACTAAAGCAAATCAGAAAACAGAAAGACAACTTAGCAAGTTGATTTAGTATTGTCACATGTACAGAGGTACAGTAAAGAACTTCATTTTGTTTGCCACCCAAGCTATTTCACAACAGGGAAATGAGGCAGCACAAGTGAAAACGTTAACAGAATAAACTGTTCCACATACAGAGAAAGTGCAGTGCAGGCAGACAATAAGGTACACGGCCACAGAAAGGTAGATTATGAAGTTAAGAGTCTATCTTATCATTCTGCAGAACCATTTAGTAGTCTTATAACAGCAGGATAGAAACTGCTCGAGCTTGGTAGTACACGTTTTCAGGTTATTGTATACTTTGACTGATGGAGGCTGTAGAAGAGAGTGTGGCAGGTAGGGTCTTCGACATTCTCTTGCAGAAATAGAACAAGTTAAAATTATTTTTTTTTAACTGTAAAATTCAAAATATAAACAGAATATGCTAGAGAAAACTCAGTAGGTCAGAGAGAATCCTTTTTCTTCCCAAAGATACGTGACCTGTTGAGTATTGACAGCATCAGTCCAAGAGCCAGAAGCAGAGTCAGAACCTAGCTTAATTTTATTGGCATATGTCATGAAAATTGTTGTTTTGGGCAGCAGTACAATGCAATACAAACTTTAGAAAATATAAATTACAGTTAGAAATATATAATTAAATAAAGAAGCAGTGCAAAAAGAAAGAAAGAAATACAATAGGTGAGGTAGTGCTCATGGATTCATTGTCCATTCAGAAGTTTAATGGTGAAGGAGGAGGAAGCTGACTCTAATCTGTTGAGTACGTGTCTTCAGGCTCCTGTCCTTCCCATGATGGTAGCAATCGGAAGAGGGCATGTCCTGGTTTATGGGGGTCCTTAATGATGGACACCGCCTTTTTGAGGCTTTGCGCTTTGAAGATGTCCTCAGTGCTGTGGAGGTCAGTGTCCACGATGAAGCTGGCGGAGTATGTAACTTCTGCAGTGTTTTCCAATGCTGTGCAGTGGCCTCTCCATACCAGATGGTGATGCAACCAATTAGAATGCTCTCCCTAGCACGTCTGTAGAAATTTGTGAGATTCTTTGGTGACATATCAAGTTTCCTCAAACTCCTAATTAAATATAGCTACTGTTGTGCATTCTTTGTAATCGCTTCAATGTAGCAGACCCAGGGTAGATACACAGAGATGTTGACAACTACAGTAGGAACTTGAAACAGCCCATACTTTCCACCCTTGATGAACACTGGTGCGTTCCCTTGACTTCCCCTTCCCCTTCCTGAACTCCACAATTAATTCCTTGGTCTTACTGAGTGTAAGCTTGCTGTTGCGACACCAGTCAAGCAGCTAGCTGATCTATCTCACTCCTCTGTGTCACCTTGTCACCATCTGAAATTCTCTCAAGAGTTGTGTCATCGGCAACTTTATAGATGATGTTTCAGCTGTGCCTCGCCACACAGCCATGGGTGTAGAGAGAGTAAAGCAATGGGTAATGACATTCACTAGCAGTATGCCTGTGTTGATTCTCAGCAAGGGGGAGATGTTATTTTCAACTCACACTGATTGTGGTCTCCCGACAAGGAAGTCAAGAATCCAGTTGCAGAGGGAAGTACAGAGGCTTACGGCTTAATACTGGGGTATAATTGTGTCAAACGTTGATATGTAGCAGCTTGACAAAGGTCTTGGTAATGTCCTGGTGATCCAAGGCCGAGTGGAGAGCCTGTGAGATTGAATCTATTGAAGGCCTATTGTGGCGATAGGAAAATTGCAGCAGGTCCAGGTTCTTGCTTAGGCAGGAGTTGATGCTGGCCATACCCAACCTCTCAAAGCACTTCATCACAGTAATAGTCATTGAGGCGGTTTATCCTACTCTTCTTGGGCTCTGGTATAATTGCCACCCTTTTCAAGCAGCTGCAGTGAGAGATTGAAGATGGCCTTGAACATGCCTGCCAGTTGGATGGAACTGGTTTTCAATGCCCTACTAGGAACTTTTTTGGGGCCTCGTGCCTTGAGATGGTACACCCTCATGAAAGATATTCCTGCGCTGGCCTCCAGGACAGATCACATGGTCACCAGGTGCTACAGTGATTCACACAGGTGTAGTTTTCCTATCCCTTTCAAAGCGTGTGTGAAAAGCATTGAGGTCATCTTGGAGTGAAGTATCACAGCTATTCATGACATTAGGTTTCGCCTTGTAGAACGTAATGGCCTGCAAACCCTGCCAGAGCTACACACTTCCAAGTCAGTTTCTAACTTCATTCGCAATTGTTTTTTTTGCTCTTCAAATAGCCTTCCATAGGTTGGACGTGAACTTCTTGTATGGTTATAGATCACCAGTGTTTTGGCTAAGTTATTAGACAGGCAGTAACTAACTAAACAAAAACCAATAAAAATGAAGTATCTGATCACTCACGGCCAATGTTCCCTCCAATTTTTAGTAGTCAGTGTGCACAAAAATCTTGTTATGCAAATTTTTTTCCTGTGACTAAAGTATGTGTGCACTGAATGCACACATGGCAGAGTTTATATAGGTTTACAAAATATTAGACATAAAACCGCACAGAATAACACCAAAATAGCATACGTATTTAACTCACTCAGTTAGCAGAAACATTTAGCTAAAAGATTATTTTCAGTAAGTATAGTTATTAATTACTACATTATTTTAGGTAACTAACCTTTTGTGCGTACATTAATTTCCTTTGTGGGCTGGTTGAAAAATGTGCACGTGCACACACACACACACAGCTTAGAGGGAGCATAGCTCATGACCAATGGTGATCTAAATTTGAAATGTTGCTCTACTGATTTTAAATTTATTTATTTTATTTATTGAGATATAGTGCAGAATAGACGAGGCACACCTCCTAGCACTCCCAACGGCCCCTATTTAACCCTAACCTATTCACTGGACAATTTACAATGGCCAATTTACCCACCTGGTGCATCATTAGGATTATGGGAGGATCTGGGGAAAACCCATGCATTGCAGGAGGACATACAAACTCCTTACCGATGACACCAGGAATGATCTCCAAACTCTGACGTCCTGAACTGTAATAGCGTTACACTAACCCCAATGTTACCATGGTGCCTCAATTTAATTATACATCCAAGCTAGATTTTCCCACATAGTAGCATACTTCACTTTTTTGTATATACTTAGTATTTGATTTTTTCAAATATGAAACTTTGATCAAACTGCTTCAACAGAAGAAAAACATCTGGAATATTTTGGAAAAGGACTGGGGCAACATTTGGACTGATTAGTACCATAAGTTTCTCAGAATATACAGTGTAGAAGTTAATTCTTTACTGTGTGCATGTACTTGCAAACTCTTAGAAGTCTTGCGGCAAACCACATCAAGTTGAAACAATGGTTCACATCAAGGCATTCTTCTGACATCTATACGCTGTGCTGCAGTAGTAAAGCTGGGTTTAGTAGTTTCCAGGAAAACCAGACTTAATTGACAGCAGCTTGCTTAATTGGCAGCACACAGATGCAACCATGTCATGAGCAGAAGGCTGTGCATTGATAGCTACCTCTCCAGCTGGTACACATGTACATAAGCTCAAGGATTTAGGACATTACCAGAATGATATAATTTATGTTATGAGAAACAATTTTTCAGATACTGAAGAAGGGAACTAAGACACATAATCAAAATACTGCAGATGCTGGAAATTTGAAATAATATCCAAACTACTGATGGCCTGATGAATCATTGCTGGCTTGAAATGTTAACTGTTAACTATTCATTTTCATTCTCTCTCTCTCTCTCCCCCTCCCTCCCTCTCCCTCTCTCTCTCTCTATAGCTGCTTCTTGAACTCCACAGTTCTCCCCAGTGTTGGAATCTTCACTGTTGGAATAATTATGGCAAGTTCACAATGCTCCTCTTACTATCAATGCATTCAAAAACAGCAATTTGTGTAAAGTAAGGGAAATCATTAGTTGCAAATCAACAACATTGAATTAACTATAGGCCTCACTGGACGTTCTGTCAACATTCCCGTTAAGTGTCATGAAATTGCAGGAGCAATTTGTGATGTGTGATGTACATATAATTAGGTCTGGTCTATCATTTTATAATGACACTTTTAGTAATAGTGATTATGATCCTAACATGAACTCAACATTGGAGGTCAAGATAGGGGGCAATTATAGCTGTGGAGTCTCCTTCATGCAAGTCTATTCTTGGCAAAGGATTTCTAAATGTTGTTGCTTCTTATTTTACCTTTGTTGTTTTGTTTCCCTTTCTCTATTTCTGCTCCTGAATCTAGCTTGACTGTAACATATTTTACGTCTTTTATTGTGAAATCTTTTTATAGCCTTTCAATGTTTAATACAAGGCTAGAGTATAAAGGTATTCACAAGGAACCAGATGCTCTGTCGATACTTTTAGCAGATCCACAGCTAGTCTTGTACAATGCCAAAGCAGGACAGTGTGAAATGTCGGAAAAAATGCAATTCACGGTGCTCATGATAGTAGGGTCTCTGTCATCAAGAGGAAAGTCTAAGGAATAGGTAGTGGAGACCTGAAATTTGAAACCCATCAAGCTCAAAATCATTCTGGGGAAGTCCTTAGGAGTTGGCCTGAGCACAGTACATATAAGTACATGAATAGGAGAAGCTTAAAAGGCTATGGGCAGATGGGACTGGCTCACTGAGCAACACGATCAGCATAAACAAATGGACCGAATGGCCTGTTTCCCTGCTGGATGACTATGAATTTTATGAAAGCTGAGCATCAACAAATCAATGTGATATTGGACATCTGAATGGAGCCATACAGTAGTACAGCACAGAAACAGGCCCTTCGGCCCCACTACTCCATGTTGACCACAGCATCCTCCCTGGTGTAATGAGACACCAAGAACATTAATTGTCCCTGAAATATCTTGCATGACAGAAATACTGGTGCATGCAAATAGGCATCCAGGATGTGTCTTGGAGCAGATGGATGTCTGGTCACAGGCACATTGAAGTAATTTTCACTAACTCCAGAGGATTGCTGAATGGGGTCTGCAAGTTCTCTGATTGCACTGTCCATGACTGAAGCCAGACTTGGAGGTCTGGAAGACCTGGTGTGCCTGGATCATCAGGATCCCTGGGTGTACAAATGCAAAGTTGGCAGACTGGTGAAGGCACCAATTAGCAAGCTCACCTTCATCAATCAGGACAATGAATTTAGGAGTAGGGACAATTCATTGGTGAGGCTGTGCCCTGGGAGTACTGTGTTTCACTCTGAAAAATTGTTAACGCTAAGTGTTTGAATTTTCATATTTCATGGCAGAGAAATAGGAGCTGGCTTATTTTCCCATTTGGATCACTCCATCAAATTTGTTCCCAATATATCAGGTTGCAGGCAAAAGGACACATGCAAATTTTCTGAAACAAATTTAAATGATAGGTCAAGTATATAAGATGCATAAAGATTATCACAGATTGTTCTAATCATACTGTGGGCCTGGACAGCAATGACCCGAACAGAACTCACATGCTCTTGCAAACATAAATTAAGCTCTAAGTCCAATATTACACAACAGCTGTCGAAATGGCTTCTGCATGAACTGCTGACTGAAACCATGAGGGATGATGCTTTGCAAGTCTGGGCCAATTACTCTATGGAAACAGCAAAATTTTAATTCAAACATATACCCATTCCAGATGACATTTGATGAGTCTACAGCTTCATCCCAGAATCCAAATGAATCTCCAACAGCAATTCTTCAGCTAAACACCCAGCTGGTCCACCCATACGTTCATCTTATGAACAGAGTGAGCTCAAAGTTCGTTTCTCCTGCTGCTCCCAACTTTTGGACATT
The DNA here is from genome assembly GCF_048418815.1 of Hemitrygon akajei. NCBI lineage: Eukaryota > Metazoa > Chordata > Chondrichthyes > Myliobatiformes > Dasyatidae > Hemitrygon > Hemitrygon akajei. The sequence goes on from NC_133129.1 coordinate 52,185,385, forward strand.
GCACAAGACTACAACAGGGCGTTGGTCACAGCTTATATTTGTTTATTGTGAAATTTCAGTTTGGAGATTTGATGATTCTAACTGAAGGATGACCAACAGCTAACCAAGAAATGAAATTCTGGTGCACAATAATCAGCTATACAAGCCATGGGCGGGGAGGGGAAGAGTTCTATTTTGGTGGTCTTTGGGGGGAAAAGCACACTGTGAAGCAGTACAAAAATCATCCAAAAAATACTTTATTACAAAAAAGCATGCTCATTTCTTACTTGTGCCCTTATTGAACACCAGGAACCTTCAGTGTGTTAATTCAATCATGATCTGAACTATTTTAAAAAAATCAAAAGCTAAAGCTCAGATGATCATCATGTTCTGAAGCAAATAGAAAGCGGACAGTCCACTTCCTAGTGCCACAGAAGCATGAGCACTGCAAACGGTAGCAATGGGGTGAAAGCTTTTGGCCCTAAGGACAGACATGGCCTAGAAACACGTCAAATTCCAACTTGGCAGCTGCAAAACTTATAATTCACCAGAAGAATCTGAAGCAAAACTAGAGCTTTTCTAATAATGACCGTGAAAACTACCATGTGGTAATATTAATAAGCCCACAGAGTTCACTATTGTCTCCAAACCACAACAATGAGGACAATTTATGAAATGGACAGGCAACAACTCAATTGAAATACAGCATCAAAACTCAAAGAGGATCAAACCAGATGGAATGCTTGTTCTTAAGCCATTACGTATTTGGACAAAAGGGAGGCAAAAATCATGCAAGGTCCTCTGCAAGAACAGTTGGATTTGGCACTAATGTCATGCTCAGTGGCAGAGATTCAGAACAGATCTTTAAGCACACAGTGGGCATTCTCACAAGGGGCTAATTTTTTCAAAATGAAATCTTGTCTCTATATACCAAATTAAGCCAGCTTTCATCACAGTTTTACCAAAACCCTAATTTCTTTTTTTATTAAGTTTAGTATGAACTAACATTTAGAGAAAGACTCTTCCTCTCTTTCAAAATAAACATCCAAATCTCCAAAATGGAGTGACAGTAAAAAATGAAATGGAATCCTCAGAAAGAGGTGGCATAGGATCAGAAGATGTAGAATCCTTGTAGGTAGAGTTAAGAAACTACAAGGGTGAAAAGACCCTTACGGCAGGTATATGGAGGCCTCTGAACAGTAGTCAGGATGTGGGATATAAGTAACGACGGGAAATAGAAAAGGAATGTAAAAAGGTTAATCTTCCACAGTCACTGGGGATTTCCATATGCTGGAAGATTGTGAAAATCAGACTGCTGCTGGATAATAAGAGAGGGAATTTTTAGAATGCTTACAAGGTGGCTTTTGAGAACAGCTTATGGTTGAGCCCGCCAGAAGGGTAATTCTGGATTGGGTGTGTGTAATGAAGCAGATTTGATTAAGGAGCATAATGTAAAGGAACTCTTAGTAGGCAGTGATCATAATATGATAGAACTCACCCTGTGGTTTGAGAGAGACAAGATAAAGTCAAATGTATCAGTATTACTTTGGAGTAAAGGGGCTTACAGAGGCACGAGAGAGGAGCAGGCCGAAGCCTATTGGAAGGGGACACCATCAGGCATGACAGCAGAGCAACAATGGCTGGAGTTTCTGGGAGCAATTTGGAAGGCAGGGGATAGATACATCCCAAAGATGAAGTAGTATTCTAAAGGGAGGATGAGGCAATTGTGGCTAACAAGTGAAGTCAAAGGCAGCATAAGGAAAGTCTGGTACGTCTTTGGATTGTGCGAGGTACCGGGAACACTAGGTGAAAACCATGCATTCCACAGAGAAGACACCAGGATGGAAAGGATGTTTCCTATAGTGGGTGAGTCTAGGACTGGAGGGGACAACCTCAGAATTGATGGACATCCATTTAGAACAGAAATGAGGAGGGACTTCTTTAGCCAGAGGGAGGTGAATTTGTGGAATTCATTGCCACAAACAGCTGTGGCGACCAAGTCTATGAATATATTCAAAGCAGAGGTTAGTCGGGTTTTGATTGGTCAGGGTATCAAAGATTACAGGTAGAAGGCCCAAGAATGGGTTTGGAAGGGATAATAAATCAGCCATGATGGAATGGTGGAGCAGATTTGATGGGCCAAATGGCCTCACCCTGCTCCTACGGTCTTACGGACTATGCTTGGCAACTTTCTGCGATAATTTCAAGACTTCACAAAGCAGTCAACACTACCTTCTCTCATTTAGCAGTTACAACTTCATCAGAGGGGGGAATAATTCGAAACACTGCCCTGATATAATGAAATTTTAAAAATATATACTGGGTTTCCTTAAGAATAAGTGAAGACCCTATTTGTCCCCTTATAAAATAAAACTTTAAAATTTAAAAGTGGCAATAAAATTTCAATTTCTAATAAGTACAACAGTTCAGTATCACTGGCCAGTGTTGACCAGAGACTAACTTTTACAATGAAGAAGGAAGATGGTGTTTGAACTTGCTGGGTGTTGTTATTAAGCACTTTGCTGTTATTTCTAATTATGCATTGTCACATGTTTGCTAGCTTGAGGAAACACCTCCCTAGAAGTACAATATATTTAATTTCTTTTTTATACAATGCTCTGTACAGACATGTTAATTTTCACCAGGAATAGGACACAAAGCTTTTGACAGTTTTGATCCTGAACCTATTGGAATAAAAACAAAATATGTCTCCTTAAGAACTAGTGAAATGGTTTATTTATAAACTTGGGAACTCATTTAATTTACTTGATACAGTTTGCTTCATTTATATATTTAATTATGGAATGCTTTGTGGAATCAGAGTACTGTTTTGCTCAGTTCTGTTAATAGATAATCAGACATTTGCATGCAATGAAAATTAAAACAAAATATACTGCAAATGCTAGAAATCTGAAATAAAAATAGAAAATGCCTGAAATACTCAACAGGTCAGGCAGGACCTGTAGAAACAGAAACAGAGTTGATGCTGCAGTTTGCAGACCCTTTGACAGAACTGTGAAGGAGAAAATAAAATAGCTTCATGTTGCAATTTTAAACTTGACCGCTGGCTTATCCTTGCTGCATCTTTCCCTCTCTTTTCCAATTCTGCAGTCTTTGACCTGAAATATTACTTGTTTCCTTACTTGCAAGTACTGTCTGATCGGCTGACTGTTCCCAACATGTTTTATATTATTTTAAAGTTCAAAATAAAAGTATGTATACAGTATGTCACCATATACAACTCTGAGATTCATTTTCTTGAAGGCATCCTCAATAAATCTATAGAATAACCATAATAGAATCAATAAAAGGCCGCACCAACCTGGACATTCAACCAGTGTGTACAAAAAACAATGAACTCTGCAAATACAAAATGAAAGAAATAATAAATTAAAAAAAGAAAAAAAAATTCAGAACATAAAATGAAGAATCCTTGAAACTGAGTCGATAGGTTGTGGGAACATTTCAATGTTGAATGATGGGGCAAGGGAAGTTGAGTGAAGTTATTCCCTTTGGTTCAGGAGCCTAATGGTTGAGGGGTAATAACTTTCTTTGGACCTGGTGATATGAGTACTAAGGCTCATGGACTTTCTCCCTGATGGCAGCAGTGAGAAGAGCGCATGTCCTGGGTCGTAGGTGACCCTTGATGATGGATGCAGCTTTCCTGCGACAGCAGTTCCTGCAGACGACCTCAGTGGTTGGGAGGGCTTTATCTGTGATGAACTGGGTTGTATCCACTACTTTTTGTAGGAGTTTCTGTTCAAGGGCATTGGCGTTTCCATACCAGGATGTGATGCAGCCAGTCAATATACTCTCCGCTACACATCTATAGAAGTCTGTCGAAGTTTTAGCTAAATTGCAGAATCTCCACAAACTCCTAAGTAAAGATGCTGCCTTGCTTTCTTCATAATTGCACTTACAATGCTGGGCCCATTTCTCATACTCACTTAACTTTATGCTAAAAGGACAATAGCATGCCATGTTCCTTACATATGCACGATATCCTCCCTGACAATGCTAAGAGTATAACAGAACAAGGCCAGCAAAATGAATTGAGTATTTGTGCCAATAAGACCATACAGTCTTGAAATGAATGGTAACGTTGCACTTGCCTTCCTCACCACGGACTCAACCTACAAGTTAACCTTCAGGGAATCCTGAACAAGGAATCCCAATTCCTTTTGCATGTTTGATTTTTGAATTTTTCCTATTTAGAAAATAGTCTATACCTTTATTCCATTTACCAAAATTCATAACCATACATTCCCTTACACTACAGTCCACCTGCCACTTTTTTGTCCATTCTCTAACTCCAAGTCCTTCCACAATGATTGGTGTACAAACAGAAACAAACACATCCCATTCAAAAAAAATATACCAGACACAACACTCAAAGCTAGACAAACTACAAAGATTTTGCCTGAGTTAGAATAAATTTAAAGATTTTTTTTAACCTGTCAATTGGACATAAAAAGCCTTGATTTATTGTCTTTCTACAAACACAACGTAGGCTGCAATGTTAGCTTTCCTGCGGCAGACAAATTTTAAGCTAACTACTTTCCATTTTTCAGAAGTGAGTGTCACTCTCTGAATGATCAGAATGTAAACTTCTGAGGGGATGTACAAAACTCCCGTTAGGTTATGCAAATCAGGAGAATCCCTGCGGAAATCCAAGATCAAAATAACACCGAACTGTTATTTCAGGCATGTGTCAGGAAAGTGGATGTGACTAGAGGGCCACTTGCTGCAAACCTATCTTGATAAATACATGCATATGACATAAATTAGCACATTAAGCACATTTCTTTTGTTCTGTGCCAAGATCACTGATTATAGCTTTCACATGAAAATAGATGGAAATACAAGAACTTGATACCCAAATATCTGGTAAGGATTCCAGAAAATAACATTCTTGTTCAATGAGAACAGAATATGAGTCACGCAATTACTTAAAGACCATCAATCCATGCAGCCATTTTATGCCATATACTGAGGCCCATTGTGAGCCAGTGTTGTTCTAGTTTCTTTTCAAAAAGGGAAAAGTATCATTTTACAATCGGTGCTTAATGGACAGCTTAGTGCAAGGTGTGGAACAAAACCATTGATCTCTGATTAATGTTATCCAAAAAAAACTCAACATACAAGCTAGATGTTTTAGCATGCAAGAGTAGTTTAGATCTGACATCTGATTTTTCAAATGCCAACCTGAACAAATTATTTGCTTCAGATCAGCTGGTCTCGGAGCAGGTCAGCTTGCCAAGAAGGTAGAGTGACAGGCAAGTGAAGAAGAAGCATTCTTTGAGATGGTGTGTGAAGTCTTGTTGCAAGTTTACTGTTGGTCATAGATCCAATGCATCAAAGGACTTTGTTGGTATAAGCATGCCAGGGGTTTAGTTTCTTATCTGCATAAATCATTTGGATGGATTTTACAACTCAATGCTATGTCCACAATAGATCTCCAAAACACCAACAGCATTAATGAACCACTCAAGAGATGTGTCTGTCAGGATCGCACAGTCCCCATCTATGGTCTCATGCGGCTAGTATTCCAAACACTGGCAGCACCTTCCAGAAAGTTTGGGTGTTTCCCCTTGGGGTATCATGTAGTAACATGTCAGAGATATGTCCTGTGCAACAGCCACCCTCCTTTCTCTTTCATGGGAAGAGGTAGGAAAGTTTGATTTCTGGCTTTCAGCAAGCCAGTGAATTGAATGCAGATAAGGACTATGACAACTTAAGGTTAAAAATGCACTACCAAATCTATTTACTTCAAAAGTATTAATAAAAATTAAATCCACCTATAGAGTAAGAACAAACAGAGATTTGACAGGCTTCGTGTCCTGAGAAACTGAAATGGCAGAAATTATGCCCATTTCACCACAAAATCAGGTTTATATCTACAGCATGAAAAACAGAGAATGAAATATAGTTATGTAATAGAAGATAAATATTACCAACTGATAGGTGTACATACAATGCACACATTAATTCAATCCTTGTCACTTATAGCAGGACATTCTCCAGGAGTGATTAATTAAGAATAACCATCATAGCTCAGAACTATGGTGATATTCCCAGCCAGCGTGCTTAATTTGAATATAGATCCCTCATCTTTGCCCATGTATCATTCTACAGACATGTTTTGCAATTTGTCTGCTCTGTGTTCTGCTGTGTAAAACTTTTCAAGGATTGTGAAATAGATGGGAAAATTTTGGGCTAACATTTTTTCCGTGGAAACTCCTTTGAATCTATCTCCATTTTAATAAGCAAACAGTGCTAGGGCCACTAAATTGATGCAGACACGACAACGTGCAGATCACGCGCCTTGCTTAAAGGATCAGATGTCAAGTTCAAATGGAACTAGGATCAGGAGACATAATCCTGGAATTGGACTTTTCTTGGAAGAATTTTGTCATAAAGCCAAATCATTTTGCGGGCCTTTTGCTGACCTCCAGTCAATAAAGTGTGAAAATTCTCAGTGCAATACAATCAAGAGAAATAATTTCTGATTCTGTGATGTCTAATTTGTGCCAAGCAAAAAATGACAAGAAAGCAAATATGTTGAATGGATTTAATGCATTAAACAGCAGAAATGGAAATAATTTGAAGACTAGCAGTGAAACTAGAAATGTTAACAGCACTCACTTCATTTGCACTTCAGAAAAATACTGCATGTGATAATGCCACAGAAAATACTGAGGCGACATCAGGCCTAAATGGGACAATTTGGCCTGGTCCACCTGAGTGGGCTGCAAGCCGCTTATGCTTCTGTTGCCCTATCAGTACTCAATTGCAGCAGCAACGTGGAGCACAGAATCAGATGAAATGTTGAGAACTTCCACGAAAAAAAGACATAAACCCAATGCCAGAAATGAACAAAAGTTGGCCAATGATACCCTGAAAATTATTGGCTTTCTAAGTGTCCCAAAACTTTTAATGTCCTGCTGCTTCAGAGCGTCTGTGGCCCAGTTTCAACCCTAACCTCATGTTTTGTCTGTGTGCAGTTTGCACACTCTTCCTGTGACCATGGTGGTTTCCTCTCTGTGCCCCAGTTCTCTCTCACATATCGAAGACTTACAGCTTGGTAGGTTGGCCACTATGAAGTTGCATTCTATTGAAGGTGAGTGTTGAAGAGAATGTGGGGAGAATAAACATAGGATTAGTGTAAGTGGGTGGTGAAGGCCAATTTTGACAGTGGGCTGAAGAGCCGATTCTGTGCTGTATGCTTTTGTCACAACAATATTCACAAACATCAGAAGATAACCAAAAACTAATTACAAAGTGAAATGTTTAAAAGGTTAAAATAAGTAAAGCACTTGAAACAATCAATTGTATTTATTGTAACTATTAGTCCATGTGCTGCCTTTATGGCAGTTATTTAGTTTATAATATTTTCGCTTAGTAATTCATTTGTTAGCATTTTTTAGTTAAAGTTAGGATTGTTTAAGTAAATTCATTTGTCTGTAATATATCGCGGCTGCGATGACGTCACATTCGGTTTCGCCACGTCTTGTGGGAAAATACCGGTTTGGGATAAACGCAAGGGTGGGGGGCGCTCACATGTGGCAGTTCAGCGCGAGTAAGGTTGTTCTCTATGCACCAGAAACACAGTGAAAGCAACGCTGTAAGTCATGAGATAATCGATATGTTGAATTAAAATGTTAACGCTGATTCTGTTAAAAGTAACGACGGTCGATAAGGTTTATGTTTTCGTTAGTTAAAGAGTCGGGATAGTTTGTGTTGAAGTGTATTTAAAGCAGTCAATGGAGTGGGTAGATTCTGACTGTATGCTGCACTTTAATGTAATGTAGTTATTGTAGTTTTACCTTTGCAAGTATTCACAATGTAAATGTGATATTTAGAAGGAAACGAACACTGTACCAATCTTGTATTGTTTTATCAACAGTTTTCACCATGCGTTAATGTGAAGAGTGAACAGTAAATGGTTAATCTTACTGCAACCTTGTTTTCATTGACTACGGTTTACCTCGATGTTTGATTTGGGTTCCGTCACACCCGAGCGAGAACGTTACAGTCCACAAGACAAAGGAAAGGAACTGGGCCATTTGGTTTATTGATTCTGCTCTCATCATACGGTGGATTCCAGTTATTTGGGCCATCAGTTTATCGGGGCAGCTGCTCATGTGGGACAACACAGTAGCGTAGTGTTTAGGACATCAAAGCATCAGCGACCCACGTTAAATTCCTGCCACCGTCTGTACAGAACTTATACCTTCTCCCCGTGACAGATAGGTTTTCTCCAGGTTCTCCGGTTTCCTCCCACAGTGCATTGGTTGGTAGGTTAATTGGTCATTGTAAATTGTCCCATGATTAGGCTGAGATTAAATCAGGAACCGCTGGGCAAAGCAACTCAAGGGGCCAGAAGGGCCTATTCCACACTGTCTTGAAATCAACAAAAACTAGTTGACAAAACAGCCAGCATTCCCTTTTATTATTTGGGACAATATGCCACTTAACTGGAACAGGAGACTCTTGCTGAACAGTTTCTAACTGGCATCAGTCATGTATACTTGTGTGACCACTGGACACTATATGGTGCTTAGAACGGACGGTTTTTTAAAAAAGCACCGGTTGTGTGTGTTTGTGTTCAAAAATCAGTGATTTTTGTCTGCGATAGTTGGTGAGAAATAAGCAGTAAGAAAATACAGAACTGTTTTGCTCATTGCGTTTCAAACATTCAGGCTTGGAGATGCCAGAAATAACAGGGACTGAAGATTAAACTATTTTACTATTTCAACAAGTTAGGACCTACGAAGAATTTGAAGGTATTGACAAACGTTGCAATGTCAGTGAGGATTTTGCGGCAGCCATCACTGAGTATGACCATTGTCTATTATTTGCTTTTCTTCAGTTACAATCAAAAGAATACAGCAGTGAGCATTTGATGAATTACTCAGTCTATAACTATTATGAACCAATACATAGTTTGACAATACTGTATTGCTATTAGTAATATTCTAATTTGTTCTGTATTTCATTTGAACACATCATTTGCTACTCAGTTAAATGGTAGTTTGTCTTTTTATACCTTTTTAATTAGATCCATGAAAATTCGGCTAATTAGGGCAGCTGTTTAATTGGGCCGAAATGTCCTGGTACCGATATATTCCAATTAGCCAGAATATTACTTGTCATTTATCAGCCATGAATGTTGCCTATGCCACTTTACTTTTTGAGAATATACAAATGGAATTCAGCTGCATATATCCCCATGAATGATCTCATGGTGGAATGAAAGTTATTGATGCAGTACTGTTAAGGATTCCTTGAGACTTCTGGGATTGAAATCAGTGACTGTCAGCAACCATACTCACTTTCCTCTGTTTTAGGTTTGACTCCAAATGGCGGTTATTGTTACTGCTCGATTTCCACTGACCTATTTTACCAATGCTCTTTATTGCAATGCCAAATCGTATATTACTTGACAACACGGAGGGTCATTCTCAGTCACCTGAAAAATCGAGCTCCTTTGTTCATACTGGGACAAAGGCTAAAATGAGATCTGGAGGAGATAGTCTAGTAATATGCAAACCAGATCTTGGTGAGATTATTTTTACTATGTCACTTGAAAGCATGGTCTGTGATATCTTCCATTTTGCTGGACGATTGAGAATAGACACTGACTCATTTTGTCTTACTTCCTGTGTTGTAGCTACATTGGAGTAGTATGACTACAGGCACGAGTAACAGTGGGCTACAAATCTTTTGCATTGCAAGCTGAGATACTCTTGGGATCAATGCATTTAGCTGTATGCAATACTTGCAAACAGACCAGTTTTGCATTATCACACAGATTGAACCAATCTGGCACAGAATAGGCTTTGTGACAGTGGAGCTTGTGAGTAGGGCACAGAGATAAATCATTTATTCGACACTTCTAGCTAAAGATTGTTGCAAATGTATTGGTCTTGAAACTATTGTAATAATTGAGCTATTATTGTAAAGTGTAATCCAAAATACAAATGATGATGTATTAAATACAAGGTGATGTTCCATTCTGTGTACTGCAGAAAAGAATTGTCCACGGGAGGTGTAACCAGTACAGAACACTTCCTTCATACAAAGGGCACTCGCTGTTGTGTAACAACTCAACCGTAATTAATACAGAACAAATCCACTTGGTCTAAAGAAACAAAAAAAACTGGGATGGCAAATGAGGGAATATTTTAATTTGAATCAAAATAAACTTTTTAAAATATTAGACTAATTCAGATGACAACTTGACATTGCCTTTTTTTATACTTGCTCTGTAAAAACAATCCATGAACTTGTTGAGTTTACTGTTCTGTTAAGACCAAAGTGTTGGACTCCAGCTGATTTATCTCTTATTTGGTAACAAGTCCAGATGCTGATTTGTATTTTTACCAGCAGATGAGCAGAGTGTATTTCCTTCTGAAGTTCAAAATGACGTTGAGAAATGATCCTCGGAGGCTGTCAGTGACTGACACCATCACAGTTTCTGTCATTTAACAGCCCATTACCAACAGTTTGTACACTGGAGATGGTTAGAGGTTGACTGTAAGCATGACTCAACTGTTTGCTAATTAACACTACTTGTCAATGTCAACTTGGGAAATATTAGATTACTTCAATTTTAGAATCTGCATATTGGAACACTCATCACAACAGAAACACAACCACGTTTATTACTACTGATATGAAAGTTGATGTTTTGCGGTAGCAGAACAAAACAAAGATATAACATACACAAAAATGTTAAAGGACTAATGAACTATGGCCCATGAATCAATGAACTCTTCACAAATCAGATGGCAGAGGCATAGAGGCTTTTCCTAAATTGTTGAGTGTTGGCTTCAGGCTCCTGTACCTTCACCCCAATGGGAGTAATAAAAGAGCATGTCCAGATGGTAATGATATCTAGTGATGGATGCCGCCTTCTTGAGATACTGTGTCTTCAAGATGTCCTCGACAAAGTGGAATTCAGTGGCTAACATTCTGACTGTATCACAGCACGGTTTGGGATGCAGGAAGTAAGAAAATAATGAACAAAGTATTATATTTCAACAGGTCCTAAATGAAGGATAAGGAACACACACAAAATGCTGGTGGAATGCAGCAGGCCAGGCAGCATCTATAGGAAGAAGCACAGTTGACGTTTCAGGCCGAGACCCAGGCCGAAGGGTCTCGGCCCAAAAAGTCGAATGTGCTTCTTCCTATAGATGCTGCCTGGCCTGCTGCATTCCACCAGCATTTTGTGTGTGTGTTGCTCGAATTTCCAGCATCTGCAGATTTCCTCGTGTGAAGGATAAGGATATTGTTTGGGACTCTGAATGAACGTCCCTATTTCTATTTGAGTTCTACTGTACGAACATTTACATGTCAAACGCACCTCAATTTCATGTTGCACCAGGAGCATATCACCTTCCACATAGCAGAATCTGTGTAACAGCGTCAGCCTAAGTTGTGTGCTCAAATCTTAGTGAGAAAGCTTGAATCTTCAGCTTTGAGACACATGATATCAATACCAGAGTAGTTACATCAAAATGTGCAAGTCATACAAGAGTCTAAATTCCTGTACTTAATTTTTTAAAATTTTAGTGCAATGTCATTATCTTTTTTATTTCATTTTCAAGATTATCTGTCACTTCACTATAAAACCATTCCTGCAGCGAAGTCGAGCACACTTAACCGTCCATTGAAGAGGCTGCTCTTCCATTGATCGAAGTTGGTCTCACTGAGTTTGCACTAATAAGATCTGCCTGCATTTAATTACCTCAGCTTAAATTCATTTAGCCATACACGTGGGCTTTCTCCAGCTCTCCCTGAGCACTGGTACAAACATCTGACCCTTTGCTTTTTCTCTTACCGACCAAACATCGCGTCAAGAAAAAGGAACTATCTAGGTCATATTGGAGAGTATTAGATAGTCACCTAAAGCTATGGTTTGTCAGTTATAATGAGGATTTTCATTTTTACCCACAAATTACGAATGATTCATTAGCAATGGCTTGAGGGAAGTTTTCTTTTTCATGGGTTCCATAGTTTTTACACAAGATTAATCTGATCTGACCCAAATTTGCCTTCCGATTTATCTGTGTGACAATAAATCCCAGGTCAAAGTGTATATTGTTCATTGAGATTTATATTAAGCGACAGTCACCATTGGTGGTGCCTGATTTCATCTTGCAGAAGTAAATTAGAGCTATAATCAGCCAGTAATCCGCTGAGCTCAGCTTGCAGTGCACTGGCTGCCAAAACATGAAGGAGCCGGGAAGAGAACCACCCTGCCCACAAACAAGCAGAAAATCTAAAATATCCCCAAATATTTGACCTGAAATTTCATCCACTTAAGTGGTTTTTGAGAGGTACTTTGCAAACCACTTCTTCTGTGCCACTCCAAGATGTGAAACTCCATAGCCTACACACATTCTGAACATAAAGGTGCAAAGACAAAGGCACCACAATGTCATTTTAATAGAATCATATTTGCCACAAGCTGGTTCAGCTCAATCACACTGGGTCTTGCATTGCCTGTGGGCACAGAGAGGTGAAGCTTCGGTAAGAGAACAAAGGGAGATTCAATTAAAAAAAAAGGCCTTGAAACGAGGTAGCGAAGTGATGTCACATGTTGGTGCACTCTTATAGGAAGCAGGTTTTACAAAACTTTAATTAATATTTAATATTTTCTAAGCTTGGCTGCACCTTTGAAAAGACATGACACATGGGAGAGCTTCTTCTCCATAGGGAGGAGGTCGAAGCTGAAGCTCGCTCAGATTGGCTATGTTCCTGTCAACATTTCACTTCTGCTCCTCAAGCGGTGTCAGTTAAAGGTAAGCATATCACTTTGGTGGACTAAAAACAAGCACATTAGAACAAAAGAAAATCAGCCCTCTATGATAATGTTTTCAAGATGCTTTCAAAATGTTAGAAAGCTGTCGAAGTTTAATTCGTCACTCCAGCTCTCAAAAAAGTGAAAGCTTGGAGTTACCTGACTGAGACCCAAGCTACTGTGCAGATAATCCTACAACCCATTAAGTCAAAGACCCAAGCCACTGTGGCTTAGTAGTGAAACTGCTGTCGGAGAGGTCCAGTGACCTGGGTTCAATACTCACCTTGAGCATTGTGTGCAGGTTTCATGTTTTCCCTGTGACTACGCCGGTTTTCTCCAAGTATTTTGTTTCCTCTCACATTCCAAAGTCATGCCTGTTAGTAGGCACATCGGTTCTAGTGTGTGGAATCCAGGGAATTTAATGGGAACGTGGAACGAATACACTGAGATTAGTGTAAGTGGGTGCATAATGGTCAGCACAAATTGATGGGCCGAAAGGCCTGCTCCCATGCAGTACAACTCTGTCACTCCTTGGGTTGACTTTAATAAACTGTTGGAGTTGTTCACTGCTGTGCTTTCATAAAGATACAGTTTTAGTCAGCTCAATTATCATAAGAAACTTAGTTTGGTGTTTGTAGTTTTTGTTGTGGACCATTGAGCATTGGTTCAAATGTCTTCAGTCTAAGCTCTCGATGTAGGTTAAGTGTTCATGTCCCTGAGGAGGACCACACAGTACATCATGAACATACACAAACACTGCTCATGTGAATTTTATAAACTCTGATTTGAAGAATTTGACTGCGGTTTCTGTACATGTCAGATGCTCAAATGTTTTCCTAAATTATGGCCTGCAGGTTTGTTAAAATGAGAATAAAGGAAAGCCACAAAATTAGATTTCCAGTTACACAATTATCAGAAGTACTATTAGAATTTTGATCTTCATCACACATAGTCTGCTTATTTGGGTAAGGAATTTATCTGATAACAAAAGACAAGATAAAGGGCATCTCACTGGGTTGAGCAGTATCCATGGAGGCAAAGATATGGTTAAATCTTTTGGATCAAGACTCTACATTGGGACTGCTTTCAGGTCCGTTCTGAAGCAAGGACTTGACTTGATTTGACAGCACTGCACCCCCCAGAAATACATATCGGTCACAGAACGGGCATGGCAGGAAATTATCCAGGGATATTGGATCAGGGATGAAATTATTGAGGTTGAAGAAAATTGGACTATGATCACTCAAGTGAGGAAGGTTGGGTGGGAATTCCACTGAGTGTTCAAGATGTGAGAAGATTTCAGAAATATTGCAGAGGAAAGGCAGTATTTCCACTGGTGGGGGGAGGGCATAAATTAGAGGAGGGCTATTGAAAATGGGTGATAAAAGTATAGCTTTATCACACTGAGTGATGATGGAGAAAAATAATTCACTTCTACTAATAGCTACAGATGCTGAGACAGATTTGCAGATATTGACAAAGTAAGAATTTCAAAGTATACTGGTTTAACCTAGGCACAGGTGCCAACCAAAAATGTCCTCTCATTTCCTTCTTTGCAGGGTTGCCTAATATTGTTCTATGTAGATCCCTGGGCCACAAGATGCTTCCAGGTTGACCTGCAGCTAAGAAGAACTATCGGTGTGTCCAACAGCAATGCAACTTCTGTGCAGGTGAAGGGCAGGCTAGGGTGTTATTTGAAATTGAGCAAGAGCATCCAACACAGATGGGAAGAGCATTTCAGCCAGCTCCTGAGCTTCCCTTCATCGGTCAACCAGTCTGCTCTGGACCAAATCCCCCAACAGCCTATTCACGAGGAGCTAGATGACCCTCCCTCGATAGAAGAAGTCAAGAAGGCTATCATGCAGATGAGCAGTGGCAAGGCTAGAATACCTGCTGAACTGTACAAGACACTCAGCAAGGAATCACTTGAGGCTTTCCACAGCACCCTGACTAGCATTTGGGAAGAAGAAGAGATGCCCCCGACCTCAGAGACGCAATGATAATCACCCTCTACAAAAATAAAGGTTCAAGGACTGGCTGTGGGAACTACAGAGGCATCTCACTACTTTCCTTTGCCAGAAAAATCTTTGCCTGCATCATCCTCAACAAACTGATTCCAACAATGTCAGTAGAGAACCTTCCTGAGTCGCGATGCAGCTTTCATCCTGAACACAGTGCTGTCGACATGATCTTCACAGTGAGACAGATACAGGAGAAGTGCCTGGAACAGAACATGACATTATATGCTGTCTTCATTGATCTGATGAAGGTGTTTGACACGGTCAACAGAAATGCGCTTTGGATCATTCTTAGAAAGCTTGGCTGCCCACAGAAATTCATTCCACTCATCCGCCTGCTCCACGATGGCATGACGGGAAAAGCGTTCTCAGGTGGTTCCCCATCTGAGACTTTCAACATCTCCAATGGCGTGAAGGGTGCGTTCTAGCAACAGTGCTCTTCAGCCTCTTCTTCACCCAAATGCTGAAGCATGCTGTTAAGGACCTAGACCTGGGTATTTACATAAGATAACGCCTAGATGGATCAGTGTTTGACCTGAGACGCCTTGCTGCAAAGACAAAAACGTTGAGGAGGCTCATCACTGAAGCCCTGTTTGCTGATGACTGTGCCCTCATGGCCCACCAGGAGAACCACCTGCAGACGATGTCAACAAGTTCTCTGCAGCCTCAAAGCTGTTCGGCCTGACAATCAGCCTCAGTAAGACAGAAGTTCTCCTAAAACCTGCACCAAACAGTCACCCTCCTCAGCCGTGCATCACCATCGACGGCACTGTCCTGAAGAATGTGGAGAGCTTCAAGTATCTAGGAAGCACCATGTCCAGTGATGGATCCTTTGACAAAGAGATCATAGCAAGGATCCAGAAAGCCAGCCAGGCACTCGGGAAACTCTGTGTCAAAGTTCTGGGGCACAAGGACATTCGGCTTTCAACCAAGCTCAAGGTGTACAAGGCTCTGGTCCTCACCTCTCTTCTGTACGGCTGCGAAACCTGGACCCTATACAGGAGGCACATCAAACAGCTGGAGCAGTTTCACATGCGCTCTCTGCAGTCGATCATGAGGATTCAATGACAGGACCGAACCACCAACCAGGAAGTCATTGACAGAGCCAGCAGCACAAGCATTGAGGCAAGGATCCTCCAGGCCCAGCTACGCTGGACTGGCCATGTGATCCGCACGGGTGAAACAAGAATCCCCAGGCAGCTGCTCTGCGGTGAGCCTGAGCATGGCAGTCGCAATCAGGGCCACCCCAAAAAAGATTCAAAGACAATTTGAAATCATACATCAAACGGGCAGACATCCAGCCTCGGCAACTTGAGGGGACCGCAGCCGACAGGGCTGTGTGGTACGCCCTGACCAGAAAAGCTGCATCTGACTTTGAGGATGACCAAAATCAGTGCCCTGCAGCAGCACGAGACCGTCGCCACAAAACTGTGTATGCACCTGTTCCAACAACCTCCATTCCACGTCCAACCTGCAGCCGCACGTGTGCTTCGGCCTTCGGCCTCCAAAGCCACGTGTGTATGCACAGATGACTGCACAATGTTTAGTCTTCCTCAGACCCTGAGAGACATATGCAAGGGTTGCAAGATCAATGCCAACATTCCAAGAGGCAATTGCCTGTCATCCCAAGCACCTACTCTCTGAGAAGGCTGATTAGATCTCACACCGCAGTCTTCACACACCTTTCATGCCATCAAATCTCTAGCTCTTCAACCCTTCCTCTAATTGAAAAGAAGTTTCAGAAGTGACAGGTGAAAGTTGTCCGCTGGATTACAACCTTACTAATCATATTGCCAATAAACCCTGGCTGAGCATTAACTGGTGTTAAAGATAGTCAGTTAATATTGTTGCTGTAGCTAATAATCATTGACATACAATTTCCATATGCATCACAAGTGAAGAATAAGCAGATCAGTAATAATTTCATTCTTGGTTGCAATCACCTTTGATTCTATCAAAATAAGTTGCTATACCAAGAGATCAAGCTTCAGCTATTTTTAGAGCTGGAATTTCAGGGTTGAGATCAGAAGTAGCATACAATACCAATAAAGAATCCTATTCTGTCTCTTTCTCAGCACCTGCCCCTTCTCCCATCCAAATACCGCTTCTCCTGCTCAATTTACAAAAGGAAGTTTTGTAAGTCAAAACCACAGATTTACATGTGTTGTGGGTGTTTTGGTGCAGTGGATTTCTGTGGATAGAGTTGCACACTATGTGTTGTAGAGAGAGTAGATTTGTAAATAGAGAACCAGTTCCATGAAGCATTCATTGGCAGTTGGTAAATAAAATGTTCATGACTCAAGAAACACCTACCTGTATATAACATGCAAGAGTTGGTAGCCCATGCCCCCCGGTGCTGTAGGTCCAACTCTGAATACGTAATGGATTCCAATTAGATATTAATTATACACATTGTACCCAAATTTATCCCAATTTAGATTAACTACGAAAAAGAAAATGTGCCATATAATAGATTTACTTGTCCAGAGAGACCCAAAACGTTGCTGCCTTTACAAACTTGTTGTGGTTATAAGGGAAAACATGACAATAACTTGCATGGCAATGTTTCCTGAAGACCATGGAGTTAAATTATGAGGCATTTTATGTTGGTTTCATTACAAGTATTGGCGAAGAAACAAGAAGACAGACCTCTGTTCCTTCAAATTGAGTTTGAGATTTCTCACGACTGGGAAAGATGACTTAATCTCTTATTTGACGGCAACTGCTCTGACAGAGCAACACTCAAGAAATGCTTACCTTCTCCCATTACAAAGTCAGAAATAAAACAGTCCATGCCGGTATGCAGCTACTGTAAACTTAAATAGTATCCAGGGAAGAAAAGGAAATAAGTATTTGCACTGCACTTTTGTCAGGTAACGGCCACCTTACAGGGATATCCCCATTGAATGTTAAGCTGTTTCTAATGGAGTCTGCCACCATCAACATCCTGCAGATACCTACTGACCAGAAACTCAAATGTAACGGTGACAAGAATAGCTCAGAAAAGACACAAGTAACTCCAGATGCTGGAATCTGGATCACAATAGACTGGAGGAACTCAGCAGGTCAGGCAGCATCTGTGGGACAAGACTATGACTGAAGAGGGTGAAGCCTGCATGAATGAAGAGAGAGATGGCCAGCATAAAGAAGAGGAGGGGAGTGGTCAGAAAGGAATCCCAAGACAATTGATAAGACTGATGGGTGTTAGATAACAGACACCTTGTGCCAGAGTGGGGAATAGGTCCGGTCAGATGTTGTGTATCCTACAATGAGCAATTCAACACCCAAAACCTTCACACCACCTGCAAGGCACTAGTGTGATCAAATTACCTCCCAATTGCCTGGATACATGAATTCCTTTCCCCCACTCCCAAGTTCCAGCATAGTATCTACAAAATCCACTGAGGTTATTAATGCACTGCACTTCAACAGCACATCCCAAGATCAAGAGTTCTGCTACTGAGAAGGATGAGAACAGCAAACATACAGGAACAATGCCATCCAAATCACATATCACTATAATTTGCAAATATCTGAGAGATCTGTCTGAACAAAATAGTATTTTTAGCATAGAAAATTTATATTGGTTTATAACCACGAGTCTGTTATGCCACTGCACACTGTTAATACTGACAAGCAGATTAAATGTTCAGGTAATCTCTGCTGAGATAAACAACATCATGCATTATGGATCTGGGAATGGGAAGTAACTGCTAATTTTGTCAACAACAAACCTATCCCAGAAATGACGGAAAGATCGTTAGCATCACCAGAGATGACGTGGCCCTCAGACAGAAATTGTCAGCGTCGAAAACCATAGAGGATTTTTCCACAATAATACCGCTACTGCATTGCTTAGGGGAACACCTGAGCTCATAATCATCCAGCAAAACCATTTTCACTGCTGATCCCCTGCTGGAAACCAGCTATAAATTGGCAGCCTTTCACTGTCCCTGCCTTTCTGCAAGTAAGTGACCAAAATACAAATACAGTGTTCGCTAAATCTTGATGTACCTGACTTTCACTTGCACTTGTTCCCCAGACATCCTTCCCATTCTCCACAGTCAGCCCCACATTCACACTTGACTGATGACACTGCGCAGTTCCCAGCATTAGTCCTGTGATTCTTCCACAAGCTACCAGCAGTAACCAGGCTACAGGCACTATCCTATTGTCAAAAGGTCTATTTCACCGACAGTACGCCTTTGATAATTAAAAGACAATAACAAATGGTGAAAGCTTTAACAAAATAAATAGTATATGAAAAAGATCTGAACAAACATTTCAATTATAAAATTAAAAATGCTTAAGATTTTCAAGTGAATACAGAACTGACATGTTAACTGTTTCTTTCTGCACAGTTACTGCCTGATCTGAATGCTCACAGCATTTTTCTGCTTTTGATATTTAATATTAAAGACATTAATATTAACTGAAGTTGAACAACAAAATAACTCCTTCACCTTGCATCATCCCTGTTGAGGAAAACAGGTAATGCTGGATGGTTGAGCCATATATGAGGTAAAGCTGAGGGGCTTCTCGGGGAATACAACTGCTCCTTAATTTGGGGCACTGCAGACCCATGCAGACTGCAGACTGCCATGGGGCCCCATGGCAGGTTAAGAGGCAGAAACTGGTCATCACACAGAGTCATGTCCAGACCGGACTAACATACAAAGTGAATTTGCAGAATCACCGATTAGATCTTTGAATGTACTTATGACAGCACGGGAGGCCATTCTGCTCATTGGAACACACTAGTACAGCAATCGCATCAGCCCATTTGTCTCTCCTTATCGCCCCTGTTCTCCTGCAACTTGCTTACTTTATCAGGTCCCTTCTTATTGCTCTGCTCTAAAACTTTTGTAATTTATCTACAAAAGCCAATTAAACTACCTGTATATGTTGGAATGCTGGAAGTATAAGGAGTGGCTGATGTAAATCATATGATTAGGGAAAAAGCACATGTAAACTTCACGTGAACAATACCAGAGGTCAGGATCAGAACCTCAGTGACCAAGGTGCCCATCAAAGCTAAATCCACTTGCTTGCATTTGGCCCCCATTTATCAAGTGTTTCTATCCAGGTATCTGTCCAAATGTCTACTAAATGCTATCGCACCAACCTCAACCACTTCCTCTGTCAGCTCATTTCATATATGTAACATCCTCTGTGCGGAAAAAGTTTACCCTCACACTGCTATCAAAATCTTTCCCCTCATGTTCTTAATTCACAACTCTGAGAAATAAACCATGTGTGTTCACGCCATCCACGATGGTGATGACGCCTCCATCGGTAATGGTCAACCATGGATGTTACATCACAACTGTCTAGATATGAAAGCCTGGATAATACAATATGGAGGGCAAGCTGTTGCCCACATAGCAAGCTCCACTGCTCCACTCATCTGATGAGCCCAAAGGAACAGCAGAGACCAATACAGTTTGGCCACCAGCAGCATTGCAGGAGTTGCCAGTCAGCATTGAACTCAACGTAGGACGTCTTTAGGGACATCAGCTCCAGAGTTTTCCCTCAGTGTTTACTCCCATAGATTTCCCCACAAGTGGGTATAGCCACAAGGCAGCAGAGGTTTGAGATCAGTGTTTTCCTTCTCCTAGGTAAGTTGCTAACCATGGCTGACAAGCCCCATCTGCTCAAGGCAAATGGTTTTAAGTTGCCATTAGGCTTCCTTTGGCCCTTCTCCTATCAGTAGAAATGGCTCCACCAAGCTTAGTAGCTAAGACACACGTGAAGGCCAGGAGCTGGACTTGGCTATCAGAGGCTATTTGAGTCGCATGCCATTGGGAGCATTTAATAGGTAGTGGGAGTATGTCTCCACTACCACTCCCAGTTAAAACAACCTTAAGGAACCCTGTCTATGCCCCTCATGATTTTATACACATCTATAAGATCACCATTCAATCAGCTATCCTTCAAGAAATAAAGTCCTAACTTACTCAAGCTCTCATTAATATAATCTCGAGTCCTGGAAGAACCTTTCCAAATCTTTCCGGCATTCTTTTTAGCTTAAAAGCATCTTTCTAAAAGCAGGATGACCAAAGTTGCTCAGTTTACACCAAGTTCAGCCTCAACAACATCTTGTAGATCTGGGAGCTGTGAGATACTGGCAGTAGCAGCCTTGTCACCGTGGTAAACAAGGTCACGGTGCACTAAAATGAACTGGATTAATATTCAAACAGATTGAATGGATAAGACACCAATCCCAAACTAAAATCGGTAAATTGGTTTATTTCTGCAATGGGTACCGAGGTCCCGTGGAAAAACTTTGCTCTATGAGCTATTCATATAGATCATTTCATTACAATGTTTTAGCCAGGTAGAACAAGGAAAAACAATAACAGAATGCAGAGTAAAGTGGTAGTTACAGAGGAAGTGCAGTGCTGACAGAGAATAAGGCGCAAGGCCACATGAGAAAGATTGTGAGGACAAGAGTAAATCTTATCGTACTAGGGGACCATTGAATCGTTTCGTAACAGCTGGTTACTAACTGTCCCAGAATCTGGTGGTTTATGTTTTCATGCTCTTGTATTTTCTGTGATGGGAGGAGAGAGAACCAGAGAATCTCCAAGGTAACCAGGGTCTTTGGTTATGTTGGCTGCTTTACCAAGGCAGTAAGAAGTTAAAATGACTCCAAGCAAAGCCAGTCAGCTGTTGGTGTGTACAGTCTCAATCAAAACTAATGAGTAGGATTATTCTGGTGGTTGAAATTACCCAAGTATTTTTTTTAAAGTTTTGATGAGATTTAAACTTGGAATTAAAAGCAGTCTTATAACAGAGTGAAATTCAAAATTCACAGCAAAGTGTTCACAACTACCAAATTTGAGATTGAATGCCATATTTTTATTTTAAATCAGCAAGTTTCCCTAAAATAGCATGATGCTTTTGGAACAAAATTCTGAATGCATTTAAATACAAGCCCTCCATAAACCTAAACACTGTATTGCAATAGTGTCCTTTTTTAAATAGCTACATATTTGAATAAAATGAATCATTTCTCCCAGTTTTCTGTTGACACAATCAAAGCCATTTTCCAATGCTCAACTGACTCTTAGTGAGATGCACAAAGCATACCTTTCTATTGCATGAACCTTTCAGGAAAATTAAATGGAAATTTCTTTAAGGATTGGCTTTAGGCTAAACCACACAGCTTGCAGTGAACTCTCAAATCACAAACCAGTCATCATCAATCAAACTGAATGACATCATCTTTCAGGAGTAGAACACCCTCTGAGCAGCTCTACAGGGAACAAGAAAAGATGTTTTCCAAATTTGAGTCATTATTTACTTTTACAAGGTTGAAAAAAAAACAATAGGTGTTCCTTTCAACAAAGCATTTGAAGCCAATAAAAAAAAATCAAGTTCAATATCAATTTCATCTGCTTTGTTTTATGTCAAACCATCAAGATTTTAATATTCAATGAGGTTCATCCAAAGCCAAGATTTCCTCAGAATTTTTCAATTTGGTTTCACTGTCTAACCTCTCACCTGTCATTTGTCCCTCTAACAGGTTACCACATGATATAAAAAATAAAAGAATGGTAAGTAAGGTATTGAAGGGGGACACATGTAAACAAGAAATGTAATCATTAAACAAAGGAGGCCTGGGAAAAATAATGAATACAGAGCAATGAAGTATTTTTGGCTGCAATGATTTTTAATAACTGAACAATTTTCCTTTCAATTCACTCCCTGCAGGAGGCAGCACTGACTGCTGAGCACATTTGTTTACAGCACAGAACTGTACTGCTCTCTCCCAAAAACGCTTTGGACAATTTATGTAATAAATAAGCAATGAAGAGGACAAAGACCATGGTTAATTTGCTTGACTCACCAGTTGACTTTACAATAGTGTAATATACAGAGATATTTAAAAAAAAGTAAACTAATTACATAATTAAATGAAATGATGCACACAGAGAGCAGATGAAAAAAGATAAAAATGAGATAAATAGAATGAGAGATGAAAAGTGAGAGGCAGAAAGAAAATGAGAGAGCATGAGAGACAGAAAGGGAGGAAAAGAGAGAATCCTTTGAACTATTATTAATAATAAATGAAAAAGATAGAAATTTTTTTTTTACAGGGCTGCAGGCTGTCAGACAAACACCATACACACAATTCTTACAGTATAATTACCCCTTCAGTAAACACACCACTTAGCCAAACCACATTTCCCTAAGGCTTTAACAAACTGTCAGCATATGTCGCATCTAAATTTTGAAAGATTTTACCCATTTTTCTCCTCAAATCTACAAAGCAGTAACACCTGTCAACGGAGCTGCCAGTTACATCATTCTGAGATACTTGATACTGAAGTCCAATGCTGCATGTGACAATTAGAATAGCAAGTACAACGGAAAGGGACATGAGGAGTTTACAGACCAGAATCTAATGGTCATCTTTGTGATACCTCAAGTCACTGAGGAACATTCACTGAATAAGGGTCTTCTAACTTCACTGGAAATACACTAAATATGCTTTTGCATGCATCCTCTAACCAGTAACACCACCAAAACTCATCTAAATATTGAATATCCCAGGATTTTCAGTCCCCAGCCTTGGTCCTCCTGCAGCCATGCCTCCACAAATCAAATGATAACTTACTTATTGAAATCTAATTATCCACCTTATTTGCAAATACTTCCTGGATTAAGTGTTAAAACAGAGGAACAGTATTAGGCCACTTGACCTAGCGGGATGGTACTGAATAGCTTATTTATTATCCCTCTGATCCCATTTTCCTGAATTCTCCCCTAACCTTTGACACCCTGATAAAACAAGAACCTATCATCCTCCTCTTCAAACACAGTATACTCAATGACTTGGCCTCCACAGCCATCCATGGCAATAGATTCCACAAATCCACCACCCTCTGGATAAAGAAATTCCTCATCTGTTCTAGATAGATGCCCCTCTATTCTGAGGCTGTGCACTCTATCCCCAGACAAATCCATTATAGGAAACATCTTCTCTACATCCACTCTATGTAGGCCTTTCCATATTTGATAGGTTTCAATTAGATCCCCCTTCATTAGTCTAAACTCCAGCAAGTACAGATCCAAAGACATAAAATGCTCCTCATATGTTAATCCTTTCAATCCCAGAATCATTCTCATGAAACTCTTCTGGATCCTCTCCAATGTCAGCACATCTTTTTTTATAGATAGACCAAAAACTACTCACTATTTACCAAGTATGGTCTGACATGCCTCATAAAGTTTGAATATATCATTGTCACTATTACATTCAAATCTTTCTCCAAATGAATGCTGACCTTGTATTTGTCTTCCCTTACCACCAACTCAAACTGCAAGTTAACCTTTATGTTAAACCAAGTCCTTTTACACCTCCAAATTTGAATTTACTCCATTTATAAAATAGTCTATGCCTTTATTCCTTCTACCAAAGACTCTCCTTTGTCCATCTCACCTGATATTTCCTCAAAGAATTCCAACAGATCTGTCAGCCACAATTTCCCTTAAGAAAACCACGCTGACTTTGGCCTACTTTATAATGTACCTACAAGCAACCTGAAACCTAATCCTTAATAATGAACTTTGACCTCTTCCCAACCACTCAAGTCAGGCTAACTAGCCGTAATTTCCTTTCTTCTGCCTCCCTCCCTTCTCGTAGAGTGGAATGACATTTGCAATTTTCCAGTCCTCCAGACCCATGCCAGAAACTGGTGATTTTTAAAAGATCATTACTAATGCCTCCACAATCTATTCAGCTACCTCTTTCAGAACCCTGGGTTAGTCCATCTGGTCCAGGTGACTCATCTACATTAAGACCTTCCAGCTTCCAAAGCACCTTCTTCTTATTAGTAGCAACTACACCACTTCTTCCCTTGTTCACGCTTGAATTTTTGACATACTGCTAATGTTTTCCACAGGGAAGACAAATGCAAAATGCTTATTAGGTTTATCAACCATTTCATTGTCCCCCAAAACTACCTTTCTAGTAATCCAATATCCACTCACCTTTCTTTTAATATTTACATAGCAGAGAAAATGGTATCTTCTTTGATTGATGTTATTGGCTAGCTTGTCTTCATATTTCATCTTTCTCTCCTTATGATTTTTTTTACTTGCCTTCTGTTGGTTTTTAAAAGCTTCCTAATCCTCTACCTTCCCACCTTTTTTTGTTATATGTCCTCGCCCTTCTTTTTATGCTGTCTTTGACTTCCCTTGTCAGCCATGGATGTCTCATGCTCACTTTAGAATACTTCCTTATCTTTAGGATGTTATCTATCCTGCTCCTTCCGAATTGCCCACAGAAACTCCAGCCATTATTGTTCTGCCATATTTCTGCTAGTCTCTCATGCCAATCAACACTGGCCATCTCCTGTCTCAGGTCTCTGTAATTCCATTTACTCCATTGTAATACTGATATGTCTGATTTTAGCTTCTTTCTCTCAAACTACAGTATTAATTACATATTATGATTACTTACTCCTAAGGGCTCCTTTACCTTAAGCTCCCTCATCAAATCTGATTCATTATGCAACACCTAATTCAGAAATACTTTTTCCATAGTGGGCTCAACTACAAGCTGCTCGGAAAAAAAAACATCTCATAGGCACTCTACAAATACCTTCTCCTGGGATTAAGCATGAATCTGTGTTTCCCAATCTACCTGTATATTGAAATCCCCCATGACTATTGTAACATTGCCCTGATTACACATCTTTTCTATTTCTCATTGAAATTTACATCCCACATCCTGGCTACTGTACCTGGGCCTGTATATAACTCCCATCAAGGTCTTTTTACCTTGCAGTTTCTTAACTCTACTTACAAAGATTCTTCATTTTCCAATCCTATGTCACTGCTTTCTGAAGATTTCATTTCACTTTTTTTTTAAACCAACAAAGCCGCCCCACCCTCTGCCTACCTGCCTACCCTTTCAATACAATGCGTATCCTTGGATGTTAAGCACCCTACTATGATCTTCTTTCAGCCACAACTCAGTGATGCCCACAATGCCATAACTGCCAAAAGCAACACCTCCAGTTCTGTATTCATCACTCTTTTCAATTGTGCCCCATGACTCACCTCACTGACTGCATTCTGCCCTGTCCTCTGCCTGTTTTTCCTCACAGTCACACTGCACAATGCATCGACTTGTATTGCAACTGCCCCATCACTCCAGTTCCCACTCCCCTGCCAAATGAGTTCAAACTCTCCCCAGCAACTCTAGTATACCTGCCTGCAAGGATATTGCGCCCCCCCCCACTTCAGGGGTAACCACTCCTTTTTGTAAAGGTCATACCTTCCCCAGAAGAGATCCCAATGATGCAGAAATCTGCAATCAGCCATTTACACCAATTCCTCAGCCACTCATTCATCTGTACTATCATCATGACCATCATGTGGTTTGGGGAGTAATACAGAGATTACTACCTTGGAGGTCCTGCTCTTCAGCCTCTTCACTAACTCCCTATAGTCACTGTGCAAGACCTCTTCCCCCTTTCTACCTATGTCACTGGTGTTAATGCACATCATGACCAGTGGCTGCTCACCCTCTCCTTGAGAATCTTCTGCAGCCACTGTGACATCCTGGAGCCTAGCACCTGGGAGGCAACACACCAACCTGGCTTCTCTTTCACAGCCACAGAAACTGCTGTCCATCCCCTCACCACTGAGTCTCCTATATTGATCTACCTGACTTTACCTTCCCTTACTGAGCCTCAGAGCTGGCCACAGCGCCACTGACCTGACTGTTGCTGATGCGCCTTGGTAGGTCAGCTCCCCAGCACCATCCAAAGGTATGTACTCGTTGCTGAGGGAAACCCTGCACTAACTGTTTACTCCCCTTAATTCTCCTGGTGGTCACCCATCTACTATCTGATGCCTGCACTTTGGGTGTGTCACCTTAGGATAAATCTTAGCTATGAAGTTTTCAGACTTCCAGATGGTTCTGAATACATCCAGCTCCAGCTAGGAGATGAAAATGCTTACAGTCACTGAAGGTACCTTGAAATCATGTCTCACAGGAGGAGCACCCCACTGCCTGAACTATTATCCTGCCTACACTTGTTTGTCCTCTAATTTCTCAAGGTTAAGTTCTAGCCTCTGCCTGTTCTTAGTCAAGCCTGCTGAGCAAAAGCCTGAGTACTGGCCCACTCCAGCAATGGCCACTCTACTTACACCTCGATTCCTTTAGTTGGCCCTTGACAAGTGCCTAAAAATGACAACACACCAGAAAGTTCCACAAGGCCCCAGGGTATTTTTGAACCTCATACAGCCTCACCAACTGACGACTGTTTGCAATGATTGCAGCCCAAAAATTGAAGACCAGCACAGTGCCTATTGCCTTTTCAATACCCACTTTTATCCTCAGCATCACTTTGCTATGTAGCTCTGCTTGTTCCTCCACCTTGATTTCTCTACCTTCCATTTCTGCTTCAAGAAAATTTTGCTAATCTAGCAGCAATTTCAATGTGAAATTCCTGTCTACATACAGTAACCTTGCACTTCTTTGCTTATCTACACATCTCTGCCTTAAAAGGTATTCAATGATTCTGTGCCCACTACCCATGGAGGGAGAGAATTGCGAAGACTTACAACTCTGAGTTATAAAAAGTGCCTCAACTCCAGCTTAAATGAGTGACCCCTTACGACTGAACAATAATTCCTAGTTCAAAGATACCCCATTAAAAAAGTGTCTTCTTCACAGTTACTCTACCAAGACCAGCCAGGATCTTGCATGCATCCATCAAGATACCCTTACTTTTCAAATCTTGAGCAGGTACAAACCTAACCAAACTTTTCCTTGTAAGTCAAACTGTCTATTTCAGCTATTAATCTAGCAACCTTCACCATAATGCTTCCATGCAACGACATCCTCCTTTAAATACGGCAACACAGTTCTCCATGTCTCAGCAATAATGTATTGGTTTATTATTAATATCACACGTACCAAAAAACTAGTGAAAAAACAGTCTTGCATACTGTTTACATGGATTATACGATTACACAGTGCATTAAGCTAGAATAAAGAAAACAATACAATGCAGAATAAAGAGTAAAAGCTACCAAAAATATGCAGCGCAGGCAAACAATAAAGTGCATGATCGCAATAAGGTAGTTTGTGAGGCTGGGAGTCCATTCTGTCATTCAAGAGGTCTGTTCAGCAGTGGGATAGAAGCTGCCCTTCAGCCTGGTGGTATGTGCTTTCAGGTTTTTGATGGGAGGGGGAGGAGAGAGATTATGCAGTGTGGGTGGGGTCTCTCATTATGCTGAGTGCTTTACTGAGGCAGCGAGAAGTATAGATAGAGCGGGGGGGTTGTGAAGGGGAAGGGGCTAGTTAATGTGATGTGCTGAAAATGTTTTTCTTTCATATTCAATTCAGCTTGCAATGCTTCCTTCAGCAGTATCTGACGGAAGTCCAATGACCTTGTGTAGTATTTTGAAATGTCAATAATACCAAAGTCAAGGAAGTCCCAACACGATTAGCAAAATGGAATACATGATTAAAAACTCGGGAAAAGTCTTCCTTTAAATAAGGTACTAAAACTACAAATACCGGTAAAATGTGACAAGATCATTGAAGAATAATGTTAGAAACAAAGAGTACACAGGAAGAAATGGTCTACTCGCATTGGCTTGCTGCCAACAAGCTTTAGGGCCTCATCAAAGATTGGAAGATCTGCCCAAATGAAAAGCAAGCTGTAAAAAATGTATCATAACAACATCCTTAATGAACATGGCAATAAAGTCCAGGCTTAACCTTGAACTTTTACCCAAAGTACAAAAGTAATATTAACAGCAATGGGTACCTATCACGCAAATTGGATTTCTGCATATTTTGTTAGGAATCATAACAGGGTTTTTACTGAGGGGGAAATATTCACACATTGCAGATACATTTATTTGAGAAAATGTGTTTACATGCGCATGCATGAGAGCAGCAAATGAGGAAAGATCACAGCTGCACATGCGTGTATTAGTGTGTATTCACACACGCATGCATACACAAAGAGAGCAATGCACAAGACAGCAATGTAATCAGCATTTTGTTCGACTCAGGAGACAAACAGCTCCAGGCATACAAGATTACACTGCTGACTCTGTATTAGCCACTATCTATCACAGTTTTCCATTAAATGATGACAAATCCTGTTCTAAAACTAGCACAGGAGCAATTATATTATGTGATTTATAGCAACTGTGAAGAATACGAAAGTGACATTTCATGATGCACACGCTGGTACTCATTGGAAGAACAATAACGGTGCATTTCTCCAAATCCAAACATACCCTCTTTTATTCTTCATAACGATGTGCAGAGCAAGTGCAATTCATTGCATTTTCAGTGTTTGGAATGAGCTGCCAGAGGAAGTGTTTGAAGCAGATACATTAACAACATTTAAAAGGTACCTGGAGAGGACTCATGGATAGGAAAGGTTGAGAGGCAGATAGCCAAGCATGGGAAAATGATGCCAACATAGATGGGAATCTTAGTTGGGATAGACCAGTTGGGGCTTGGGCTGTTGCTGTACACTGCATGTGATCTGGTAGCTTAAGTACTTCACACAAATGTCTTGGGACTATCGACATTTCATGTGCTCACTGTCACTAGCATGACAGAACAATTCACTGCTTAAGAAAGAATAATTTCTGTAGCAAGCTCATTTATTTGTAATTCTACCTTGAAATTTTGCTGTTCTCGGACATTTCATATCATATCTTGTAGGTCAGATGCGACATGTCCAGTTCTGCACTGTCAGAATTAGGTTTGATATCAAGCAGACTTCCTCTCCTTGGATAAAGTTCATCTCTGTGCAGGGAGTGCATTTGGAGCATTAGGGTTGGACCTGCCATACATGTTATTGCCACGGTACATTTTGAATGCAAAATTGATAATCCAGTTTTGAAATATTCTATAGAGAGAATTAATTGCAAGACAAAAATCAATGCTGTCATGAGATTTTCAACAACTTTCAGTGTTAAGCATATGAGATTTTTCCACCATGGCCAGTGAACAGTTTAAAGATGTGTACCCAACATTACAATTCTTCTTCAGTATTCCCTGTGGATTGAGAATGACAGAGAATTCCATTCTGAGAGTTCAGTTGATTAATGAGGTCAATGTGGAAAGTGTAGGATTTTGCATGGATGGTCAGGTGGTATCGGATGGGCTGGAGCTGTGGTGTGTTAGTGAGATGGTATACCCCTCAAGCCATTGGTGCCGAGCTTCTTTGTGCACCTGACACTATTCAGGGTCTTAATGCCATCCCATTTGCTGGATCATCAGTTTGAGTGGCCACAGGGCAAGATTCCCAAGTTTTCCAGAGTGTCTTCACATCTTTGAATCTTTTAGTCATGGCACAGAAACATGCCTTCTGGCCAAGATGCCCACCTAAGCTAACCCCATTTGCCTGCTTTTGGCCATTTCCTTCTAAACCTTTCCCATCCATGTATCGGCCCAAGTCCCTTTTAAATGTTGTTAATGCATCAACCAGTTCCTCTGGCAGCTTATTCCACATACTGATCACTCTCTGGTTGAAAATGTTGTCACTTAATAATAATAACACTATGCCTGTACCTCAGGCTTTCCAGCTTAAATGACACCTTTTCTATAGAGGGGTGACCAAAATTGAATACAATTTTCCATTTCCCTCTGTCTACATGGTAACCTCCCCAACTTTATTCTCAGGAAAAATAGTTTTGCTTCAAGAGTCTGGTGTTGGCCATGCAAACACTGTGACCTGCCAAACTGAGTCAGAGTGTAGTAAGGAGCATCTAATCAGATAGACTACTAAACCGACTTCATTTCATACAAAAATAAAGCACATCACAATACGCTCATTAGCTGGCTTTATTCTGCCACAAATTACATGGGTGACACTTCACCTTGGGTAGAAATCTCTATTTGTACGGAGGTGACAAACCCGAACGAAGCATAAAATCAGTATAGATTCTAAATAAAAATCAGGTGGTACAAATTCTTGGAATGTCTGACACTTCCTTCAATTTCGCTTTAGTAAGTAAAAACCAAAAGTATTATAACCATGCAGCAAATGAGTAAATCCGAATTGCAAGATAAGGTCTGTTATTATAGTATCAACTGTGCATCATTCAAGGAGAATATTCAAGGTTCCAAGGAACATTAATAACCTTTCTGTTTATAGCTCTGACTGATCTGAAGTACATTTCCACCAATATCTGTTATTATGATTCTGAATTTGCAGTAAAGACTGGTAGGACAAGGGAGGGTTAATGGGACAGCAAGGTTCACAGTGCGGGCAAGACAGTGAGAGTTTTGGCTAGCCTGAAGGTTGTGGAGGATGGAGGCTAACCAAGTGCACAATTGAATAATTAGACTCTCCAAGTACCAGAACATAAGCAGTGGTTTAAAACAGCAAATGGACAGTCATTCCTGCGAATTTAAATAATTCACCTTGACATTCAATGGCAATAGCATGGGCTCACTCAGTATCCTGGACATTATCTTTGACTGAAAGATTTAGTAGCCACAGAGATGGCAAAAAGCTAGAGACGTGGTCTGTTGTGGTGTGTGACTTCTCTCCTATCTCCCCCAGCTCTCCCATCTCAAAAAGTAAATGTTATGTAATGGTCTCCACTTCCCTGCATAGCTGCAGCTCCAACAAAACACTGGAGACATGGGTGCACAGTTGGTAGCATTTGTGCCTCGCAATTTCAGCAATGGAGGTTCAATCCTGAACCCTGGTGCCTTTTGTGTGGCGTTTGCCCTTTGACTGACCGAGTTTCCTCTGGGTCTTCCGCTTCCATCCCACATCCCAAAGATGAACGGGTTAGCAGATTAATTTCTCCCAGTGGGGTGGGGGTGGGTGTGGCAGGAACACTATTGATGTTAATGTGTGATTTATGTAAGCGAGTGTTTGACGGTTGGCGTGGACCTGGTGGAGTGAAGGGCCAATTTCTGTGCTTTATAATGCTGAGAACTCTTCTGGTCCTTTGCTGCTGAATATACACTTTGTAAAGAGGTGGAGCTTAAGAAATTAAACAGTTATGGGCAATTTGACAGTCTCACCAAAGGTGGCCTAAGGTGCCTATTAACTGGAAGTGAACATTTTGTTGTGGAAGAACAGGGAGTAGATGTGAGTCATTAGACATTGGGAGTGATATGATCCTGGATTACTGAGGAGATATGACATGTCACAACAAGTTATTTGTAATACATAATTCGCACAGCCTGTTTTTACTTCAGTATCACTGCACACAATAGGGAGGAGGCAGCAAATGGATATTTTTAAATGCTCACCTTCTAATTTCAAAGGCAATGATTCGGATGCCCTTCATCATCCTGAAAGAGGTTCCAAGGTGAATGAAACCCAGTATCTGAATGACAGAGCTTTAATAAGCCCCTCAACAAACCTGGACAATGAATGCATAGTGATGGATAGTAACTGTAAACATTGGACCATTTCTATTTCAGCATCTACTTAAGAACGTAAGAAAGAGAAACCATTCAGTCCATCGTAACAATTCTAGCACACTGGCGTCAGTTTCCTGATCTAATCCCATGATTACCCTAATGTCTGAAACTTCTTTTGCTCCATCTTCAGTCATGTAGAAAATGCAAAAGCCTAAGAACATGGATCACCAGGCTCAAGGACAACTTCCATCCCACTGTTATCAGACTCCTGCACAAACTTCTCAGATATTAAGACGTGAACCTTTGATCTCCTGCTCTGCCTCATAGTGGCCCTTGCACTTTGTCTCTCTGCACTGCACTTTACCTGTATCTGTAATACTCTGTAAACTCTTCCATTTTCATTTTAGTACTTCAGTGTACTTATATGGGATTTGATCTATCACTTATATAGGATATGATCTATCTGGAGAGCATGAAAAACAGGTTTTCTGCTGTATCTTGGGATATGTGTCAATAATAACCGATTACCAACAATAAACCAATCCAATAACTTACTGATATCAGTCCTTAACAAAGTGTTCTCAGCCCTCTCAGGCACCTTGTTCCTTGTCATTTCTTCTTATCGAAGCCCTGAATAGCTGATCCGGGGAATCTAAACCTGTGCTGAAACGTCGACTGTACATTTTTTTCCACAGATGCTGCCTGGCCTGCTGGGTTTCTCCAGCATTTTGTTTGTGTTCACTGACATTATAAATTCCAGAGTGTATAGTCGAGATCTGATTAATCTTCTGCGTATCCCAACACAGTGATCAGTAAGGTAAATGTTCACTGTACAAGCTCAATTGCAAGTACTGCATTCTTTTAGTCAGGAAACTATAACTATATCAACTACAGTCTCACCTGCACCTTACATAATTGCAGCAATACATCTCTACTCTTGTACTTTAATCCCTTTGCAACAAAAGGTGATTGCAGCCCACAGGCTTACAGGAATTGAATTGTTTCGTACTGTGCTTTATTTGTACAAAAGTTCCAAGACCTAGATTACAGACTCAGCATCTAAAACCATGCAGGTTTATTTCTTTTGTATTTGCCTGAAGTCCTCTATGCTGCCGCGATAATTCTTGCTCTCTACCAATCTC
The DNA here is from genome assembly GCF_048418815.1 of Hemitrygon akajei. NCBI lineage: Eukaryota > Metazoa > Chordata > Chondrichthyes > Myliobatiformes > Dasyatidae > Hemitrygon > Hemitrygon akajei. Next base: position 52,218,718 of record NC_133129.1, read on the forward strand.
ACATTTTCATTTTTTTGATTTGTAAAGCATCAAACTCCACATGCTGATGTTGTCTGTTACTAGAAAGGAATTCATTTTGAAGCTAGATGAGCTCAATCCTTACTTTTTTTTTTAAACACACATACTGTACACACTGTTTCTTAAACTGTGTTCAATTAAGCTCAATTTGCAGCCACACTTTCACCTTGCATTCCCAAGAAGAGCTGTTATAAAATGCAGTTAACATTCGACACATAACTCTTCCAACAGCATGGGTGCATGTTTCGATACAAAGGGGCTATGAAGCCAGCAGTCAGATTACCAAGAGGTAGCCACACTTTGCTCTCAAGAGCATCTTTATTAGCAAGTGATGGTGGTCACATGGAGAAAGACAAATCCCATTACACAAGTCTTTCTGCCGAGCCACATCAGGGCTCTTTATTAAAGCAATGAAAATCAATCATAGTTCTCTTCCCTCCCATAGTTCCAACTGCTTCAGTTCCATGGACCATTGTCTCTTGTGATTCTGAGTGAGAGAGAACCATAACCCTGAAGGTAAAATTAATGTGGTATGGTATCACGTTATTTCCTAGGATGATAGCTGGTAGATACAACTGATATACCAGTTGATAGTCAATCTAATCCAGCACTGCTTTGCCTTGAGTATCTGAAACAGTGCTGGAGACTTGTAGCTCCCTGCCAGCTCCCATTTCCCATTATTGTTAGCGAGAGGCAGATCCCTTTCCATAATCCATGCATACATGCAAACTGAAGTTACAATCAATTCAAAGCTAGTCACTGATTTTTATTTTATATTTGGAGCTCTGTTCAATATGCTAAGTGTAGTAAAAACAATCACTTTAAAAAGCAAAAGATCTTTTTTTAAAATTTACTATACCATGACAGAACAAGGGCCCTTAATATTTTGCTCAGTAGAACTGTTTGACAGTTTAGCATAAACCGGTCCAAGCATTTGCGTGATTCTTGGTCACCTGTAATTCTTTTCAATGTAGAAATTCCATCAAACCCTTAAAATTCACAGTCAAACTTGCATAGAAGCAGCCTTCAAAACTCTTAACAACCTTATTATACCTGAATATAGAAACTTCCGACAATCTATCAATGAAGCTTCTGGCATGAAATGAAGAACGTGTTTGCTCCTGGCAATATGAAATTGAAAATCAATTATTTTCCCAAAGTGAAAACAGATAATTCCTGAATTATGCATTATTGCAGACATTTGACCACTTGTGAGCTGAATCCTACAGGCAATTGCCATGATTTTCATGTATAGGATGTCACTCTGCATGCAATACTCATAATTGGTAACTAGATTATTGCTATCACAAGTATGCAGATATGTACAGTGAAAAGCTTTGGTTTGCATGCTATTCAGAGAAATCATTTTGTTCATGAGAACATCAAGGTAGTACAAACAAAATAAATAATTAATATGCTACAATTATAAAGTACAGTGCCAATGGACACAAAGTACAAATAGCATAAATGAGGTACTTTGAAAGATCAAAAATACAGGGTAAATAAGACTACATTGCTTTGAAAACATCCAATGTTGGACAGTCCTAGCATAATAGGCATGTCCAGTCCAGTTTGGGATTTCTACCAGGTTAGTCACAAATTCAGTTTTCATTCTTAAACAATGCCTCTCTACACCTGCAAAAGAACAGGACTTCAGCAAACACACCCTCTGATCTCCAGAATTGCCAGAGCCATTTTCTTAACCCTGCTCAAGCCTCTGATTTCTCTCTCACTTGATCAAGCAGTGAGCCTCAGTCTGCCATCTGATCCCCACAGTCCTCGGCTACAATACCCAGATCTGTTGGCTTAAATGTCTGCTTCGTTTCTCATTGGCAGGGTTCCTCCCAATCTCCCCCACAAACTCCAACCTAAGCTTCCAATTGTCCATACCAGGTTCTCTCAGGTGTCTTTTTCCAGCTATCAACCATCCATCCAGAGTTATCTCCTTCCGGTCACCAAACCCTCACTCCTCCCAGCCACTGAGAGTGCCCCCTCCCACGATCCAGTGAAGGTCCAGTCAGACTTATCACCAGTCGTCATAATACCCCCAAACCCTGACTGGCTGTCACATTCTCAATTGCAGCCCTTTGCCAGCAATGAAGTTTATGTAAATGAAGTGGGGGTAGTCATTCCTCACTGCTGTGCCCATCCAGCAGAGCTTTAAAGTTTACTAACATGATCTGGAATTAGATTTTTCTTCTGCTCTGCCTTGTGGATATTTATTGATTACAGTTTTACAATAAGGAAAGAGCATTAGTGCTTCAATAGAGGGAGTTGGAAGTCAGTAAACTATAGGATGCATGTGTGCTCGCTACAAAATATCTTTATCAGTGTCCAGATTTTGTTTCCTCAATGATGTCATTTGACATATAAATTATTAATATTAAGTCATCCAACAACTTGACATAAGTTGACAATTCCACCCTCAGAATCAACCACAGATGTACATTAATCGCTCACTTTACCCACCACAGAAACACAGCACTTAATCAATGAGTAACTGCAATTGACAAGAAAGAAGCCGTATCAAATGTTGGATTTTTAGAAAATAAGAAACCTACATTTTTAAAAAATCTCAAAGCCATCTCTCCTTCCCTCTGCATTACTCTTCTGTTCCAGATCTGCTTTAAAGTCACACTTCTGCGGGGTTTTTTTTACTCTACAGGACCACCAGACTGACTAATTCCCCATGGCAACGTGTGCTTCTAGTAATTTATATGGGGAAAAATAAGCACAGTATAAGAGATGATTTGTTCAACAGGATGCCACAAACTGCTGTGCTACAGCAAGTTATCTCTCCACAGAACATGGAAGTGAATCGCACAACTTTGCTGTACAAAGCTTGAACTTACTCACCAAATTTAGAGGAGAGGGCCCATTTATAGCATTTGGGTTTTTTAAAAAAAAACATTAAATAGGTGGCATGATTGCATTAATTATTACAATATCTCTTATTACCTGCAATTTCCACAAGCAAACAATGAGACACCAGATGGAATGTGCAATGGAATTCATCAGTCATGCGGTCTGGAATTGCATTTTACACATGTTTTATGTCTTCGAAAAGCTCAGAATTTTTTTTTGGGCCAGCTGAAGGTCATGGCCATTAAGTGTGTCCCATGGCCATAAATCAAACTACCTTCTGACCATATTGTTTAATCCTTTCTTTCTCCAGAATCACATGGAAGACACTCCTGCCATTCACTTCAATTGTCTTCTTCAGCAACGTATTACAGAAGCCAATTATCCAGGGTCTGGGAAGCCCTGTGCAAAAGTTCAGTGAGAAAAACTACATTTTCACAGTCGTCACACAGCTGGCATCTGAGACATTGCAGCTTCCATAAACTTTGCAAAGGCACACATGCCAAGGCTGTTGTGGAGTACAGCATTTAGTCCACATACACAAAACATTCTGCTTGCTTACTTCTGCACTGTTGCTGGCCATTCAGTCTATTGCACCCATACCCACTTCCAACAGAGCAGAGGAATCCCAATCCTTTCTGAACCCCTGCAGATTGTTCCCTCCCCTACCAACTATCCTCTGATCATTTTTGCAACTTAGCTACACCATGGGCCAATGTCAACTGCTTCCTACACAGCCTTCCTTCCATCATGATGTCAGAAATAGGTTTGTTTGCTGATAATTGCAGTGCTCCATTCCACTCAGAAAATGAAGCAGTTGACATTTGTTATCTGATAACTAGCAGTAACATTACACTAAGTAAGTGCCAGACAATGTCATACTTGATGTGCAATGGCATGGCCACCATTTGCCATCAACACCCTTAGGGTCCACTGTTGACCCAGAACTGGATCAATCATACAAATACAGTTACACCAAGAACAGATTAGAGACTAGATATCCTGTAGTACATGATTCATCATCCGATTTCCCACAGCTTTATTCCCATCAGCATGGCACTTATTGGAATGTCGTGGAATTTTCTTTGTTTGCTGACACAAGTCAAGATTCAACCACTGAGAAGTAAATCACAAACCAGGGCGAGACAGTCTGCTTGAGTGGAACTTTCACCAGTGCAGACCATCTACAGTATATACTCTCTCCCAATTTACAAAAGTATCAGCAGCCCAAAATTATGAACTCTGCCACCTCAAAGGAAAGGACAATAGGTGCAAGAGAGCACCAGTACCTCCAGCTTTCCCCTCCAAATTGAAAAGCACTCTACATTGGAAATATACATCACTGCTCCCTTATCATTACTGAGTTTGAATCCTAGACCTCCTCCCCCAATGGTCCAGTGGCAACATCTTCACCAGAGGCTCGTGATGAAAGCCTATCACCTCCTACCCTGAAGCACGTCAGAATGGACAGTTAACATTGTCAGCATAATCCCATGCCTAAAATAAATTAAAAATTATTTTGCTTGGTAGTGAGGGGCTGGTTGTGAAACACAGCTGTAAAATGTTAGGCCTCAGTTATGATCCGTAGAATAGTGTGGGCCCATATAAGCATATATACATTGTCTGTCCATTTCAACAATGATGGTTGTGTGTGTGCTACTCATCCGATGTGTTTGAAGGGAACTGTAGAGGCCAATTCTTGACTGGCCTAGACATTCACAGCGGGGACACAGGAGTTGCCCTGATCCCAAGGCACAGTTGCTGCTGCTGATTTCCTCTCGTATCGGGTGGTCTCCAGGTCCGCGTGACACCCAACCAAAGCATGCCCATCAGTTCCATCTCGTATCCTATGTCTGAGATGCTGTGAAGCAAGACAACTACAAGCAATGCTGTCTTTCACACAGTCTTCATACCTCTTACAAGGCCTATTGTTTTTATTCCCTCTATGTTTAGACAAGAAACTGGAAGCAATGGGTTGATGCTTTGAATCCCAACCGAATTCCCTACTTATTGAATGGAAAAGGAAGTCAAGATAAGGTTAGTATAAATGATTGACTCATTACACCCATTCCTCACCCAGATGGGAGAAGTTAAAATGAACTTCAGGATCTACTTCATTAACCACAGCAATTCTTTGGTCTGAGCTCAGATCTGTCAACAGCTACCACATGAATCAAGTCAACACTCCACTGTTCAAGCAATGACTGATAAAGCAGCACTACATACATTTATGTCCTTGTGGGGCGATAACCAGATTTCAGCTGCTTTAGCCAAAAGTGGCAAGTGCAGAACTGTACAAAGAACATGAGCTTTGTGAGAAAAATAATCTGTCACTATTTCTCAAGATCACAAGGGATCTCTCTTTTTGCCACTGATCTTCGAGAAGCAATTTCATAATGCAAAAAAAAATGTTGCTAATTCGAAATTCGAAATCAAAACAGAAGATTTTCGATGTGCCCAGTTGTCTGACTGGTGGTGATTTTCTGCCTTTTATACGAAGAAAAGCTTTCAGTTCAATTTTCATGCTTGATTCTATTTTCTGAGAAAAAAATAATGTTTTAGCCAAGAAAGCTATTTGGACAGCATTCTGTGTGGGAAATCTAAGTTGCAATGAACTCCAGTATGATGGAATAAGCTTCAATTTATACAAGAGTTCACTGAACAATAAGCAAGTTGTGAAAGAGTCTCATATTGTATGCCAGCTGTCAATATGCTGACATCCAGCCAAATGGCTGAGCCGTTAATTAGTGATCCCATTTTTGAAAGGCTACAATAATAACTTGTATCATAGAATCAAATGGAGGCAGTATTTGGCTTAGGAGCCAAGTATTCCTCAATCTTCATTTACAATAGTAGTCAATAAATTTTAGACCTTCGAGTGGCTATAAGCTGCAGAGATCATTTATCCTTGTATGCACAGTACCGGAGGATGTGGTGACAATGGGGAGTGTAGAAGAGAAAGTTGCCTGGAGTGGAGGGTGCCGAGTACAAGTTAAATTTGGGAAGTTTGGCTTTATTCTCACTGGAACACTGAAGATTGAGGAGTGACCCTATGAAAATTTAAGGTGAAAAGGGAGAAATTTAAAAGTGATAAAAGGGTTATGTTTTTCCACACAGAGGCTGGTGGTAAATTGAAATAAGCTGACAGAGGTGATGGTAGATGCAAATACAAATCATTTGGACAGGGGCTTGCATTGCAAAATCAAAGACAACACAGGCAAATAGAATTAATTTAGATAGGCATCACTATTGGCATGGAAGGTTAGGTTGAAAGGGCCCATTTCCCACTGAGCCATTCAGCCCATTGAGTCTGTTCCGCTTTCCATTTCTGTGGTTTGATTCTATAATTCTGTAAACAATCTTGCTGGAGCTGTACATTTGGCTTTGATCAAGCAAATATTTCGAGGCAGCCTGCCACAATCTTATTAACTGATTATCTCAGACTCAAGGCTACATCTGCCGAGGTACAACACTTCAGCCAGAAGCATGTCTGAATATGGAGAGTTTGAGAACGTAGATTTAGCCAAAGCAATCTATCTAAACATTTCAGCTGCAGTGATGGGCCGCAACGTTTGCGAACAGGAGAACACACAAGAAACTGCGGATACTGGAATATGGAGCAAAAAGCAAACTATTGGAGGGAATTGTCAGGCCAGGCAGCATTTGCAGAAGCAAAAGGATGGTCAACGTTTAGGGCAGAGAACTCATGTCCGGTCTTGACTGAAATGTCAAACACTCTATTGCCTCCACAGATTCTGCCTCATCCATCAAACATTTAGATTTTTTTTTGCTTTGACTGAATGAGAATCAATTGGCTAAATTAAACATCAAGATTTTGATTTTGGCCAGCAAACAAAAACCTGTAGATAATGGAAATAAGAAATAAAAGCAGAAAATGTTGAACATAGTCAGGCTAAGCAACTACTGTGGGAAGAGGAAAATGCAGCTATCGTTTCAGGTCAGTGACCTTTCTGGTGATGTTTGATGTGCTGAGTATTCACAGAATTTTCCATTTCTGATTTTAGCTTTGGTATATAGTCTATTGATCAATGACCTGCAAAAGGACATCAAAGCCAATTTTCTGCTCTGCAGGGGACAAGCCATGGATGTTCAGAATCAGCCTCCTCTGCAGTTAAATGTCGTTGTGCAGAAATCAGATTTCACCCTTTGCAGGTACACTAAACACTAGCAGTGCGCAAAGTTAATGCTCAACAGACCACCCTAACAAAATATGAAATTGGGCAAAAATAAATTAGACATGGCAGCAGTGATGCTCTGCACCCAGAATCTGTGTGGTTGTCAGCAGGAGCTGCGACAATGAAATCTGTTATGCTGATTCAAAAGATGCAGATAGACACAGTCCCTTCTGTCAACTGAGCCCACAGCAACAATCATCTACTGACTTACTTCAAGTCAAGTCAACTTTTATTGTCATTTTGACCATAACTGCTGGTACAGTGCATAGTAAAAATGAGACAACGTTTCTCAGGACCATGGTGTTACATGACACAGTACAAAAAACTAGACTGAACTACGTAATAAAAAAAACAGAGAAAGCTACACTAGACTCAGACCTACACTGGATTGCATAAAGTGCACAAAAACAGTGCAGGCATTACAATAAATAATAAACAGGACAGTAGGGCAAGGTGTCAGTCCAGGCTTCGGGTATTGAGGAGTCTGATAGCTTGGGGGAAGAACCTGTTACATAGTCTGGTCGTGAGAGCCCGAATGCTTCGGTGCCTTTTCCCAGACGGCAGGAGGGAGAAGAGATTGTATGAGGGGTGCATGGGGTCCTTCATAATGCTGTTTCCTTTGCGGAATGCAGCGTGTAGTGTAAATGTCCGTGATGGCAGGAAGAGAGACCCCGATGATCTTCTCAGCTGACCTCACTATCTGCTGCAGGGTCTTGCGATCCGAGATGGTGCATTTTCTGAACCAGGCAGTGATGCAGCTGCTCAGGATGCTCTCAATACAACCCCTGTAGAATGTGATGAGGATGGCGGGTGGGAGATGGACTTTCCTCAGCCTTCACAAAAAGTAGAGACGCTGCTGGGCTTTCTTTGCTATGGAGCTGGTGTTGAAGGACCAGGTGAGATTCTCCATCAGGTGAACCCCAAGAAATTTGGTGCTCTTTACGATCTCTACCGAGGAGCCATCGATGTTCAGCGGGGAGTGGTCGCTCCGTGCCCTCCTGAAGTCAACAACCATCTCTTTTGTTTTGTTCACATTAAGAAATAGGTTGTTGGCTCTGCACCAGTCCGTTAGCCATTGCACCTCCTCTCTGTAAGCTGACTCGTCGTTCTTGCTGATGAGACCCACCACGGTTGTGTCATCGGCAAACTTGATGATATGGTTCGAGCTGTGTGTTGCAGCACAGTCGTGGGTCAGCAGAGTGAACAGCAGTGGACTGAGCACGCAGCCCTGGGAAGCCCCCGTGCTCAGTGTGATGGTGTTGGAGATGCTGCTCCTGATCCCGACTGACTGAGGTCTCCCAGTCAGGAAGACTAGGATCCAGTTGCAGAGGGAGGTGTTCAGGCCCAGTAGGCTCAGCTTTCCAAATTAGTTTCTGAGGGATGATTGCGTTGAATGCTGAAGTCTATGAACAGCATCCGAACATATGTGTCTTTTTTGTCCAGGTGGGTTAGGGCCAGGTGGAGAGTGGTGGCAATGGCATCATCTGTTGAGCGGTTGGGACTGTACGCAAACTGCAGGGGGTCCAGTGAGGGGGGCAGCAGGGTCTTGATATGCCTCATGACCAGCCTCTTGAAACGCTTCATAATGATGGATGTAAGTGTAAGTGGTAGTCATTTCGGCAGGACACTGAAGACTTCTTCGGCACGGGGACGATGGTGGCGTCCTTAAAGCTGGTCTGCTACTCCAATCCCCATTCTATATTCTCTCCACTTTCCCATCACCTTCTCCCAGATTCTACAACTCACCTGGGGGAAATTTACAGTGGCCAATTAATCCAACCTACAAGCCTTGCACAAAGGCTGAACAAACTTGTGTTGACTTCTGCAGAGTGGCAAAGGTCAAAGGAAGAGTTATGGCTGAAGGTGGCCATTAACTACCCCATCCCCGATCCCCAAAAGTCAAAATGTCTAATGCTAGAGGGTATGCGTTTAAGGTGGGGGGGGGGGCCCGAATCAAAGGAGAAGTGTGGGAAATTTCTTTTTATTTGTTTTACACAGAGAATGACAGGTGTCTGGAATCCACTGCCCAGGTGATGTTGGAGGCAAATACAACAGAGCTATGTAAGAGGATGTCAGATAGGCACATGGATATGCAGACAATGGAGGGATATGGACTTGTGTAGGCAGAAGGGATTAGTTAGTTAGCCATTTAATTATAGTTTATTTAGTTTGGCACAACATCACGGGCTGGAATGCCTGTTCCTGTACAGTACTGTTCTATCTTCCATATTTGGGATCTGGGATGAAATTGCAGTCCCCAAAAGAAATCAACAGATACAGAGAGAACATGCAAACTCCACACAAACAGCACCCAAGGTCAGGACTGAACCTGGAAATCTTGCACTGTGAGGGTAGTGACTGAACCTGGATTACTAAAGCTGTGAGGGTAGTGACTACTACTATGTGTCACTAGGCTAAAGTCAGACCATGGCAGTCGCAGTGGAACTGTATAAAGAGCTGACATGGCAGTGAGGGAAAATATGGTAGAGGATACTGCCATCTCTTGTGTCTATCATCCCCAATCAAGTCCCAAGCAACGTTTGAGAGATCAGCAGCCACAGCATGTAACTCTGATGTGCCAGCTGAAAAAAGCTGTAAGTCAGACAAGTGAGAAGCAGTTATGCAGGTTCTTTACCCTGAATGTTAAAAACCAAGGTAGGCAGGTGCATGACATTAATGTCATTTTAAATCAAGATAGCAATGTCATTTTAAATGATTACTTACCACAATTTTTTTTTTTACAAAATGTGCTTCTTGACACCCAGCCACCCACTCCCCAACCTGTGTATTTGTTTTTTTGAAAATCTCATCTCTGCAGCCCTTCACTGCTTACATTCTAAACTTTATCATTTTTTAGCTTCTACGTTCTACCACATTCCTGTCTCTGCCTTGCCTTCATCTAGTTCATTCATCTGCCTTTCAGTAGATGTAACTGTCATAGCTGATTCTGGATACCACACCACGGCCCCCCATCACACCCCCAACTCCCCACCTCTCTGCCTAATTTGGGCAAGCCTCCGTTCTTTCTTAGGTCTGAAATGTCAGCAGTCTATCTACCTCTCCAGATGCAGTCCAGCTCACTGAGTTCCTCCAGCAACTTGCTGCTCACCAAACATATTTTTGTGCGATTTAAGGGAAAAAAGATCCAATGTATCCAGTTTCTTAGCCATTGAACCCACAGCTGAGCACAGACTCTAGAATCTCAGGAGTGAATGCCTCTTTTAATCAATAGTAAAAATACATCATGTTTTGGGGAAATAAATATCTTTGATTACTAGAGGGCCCTTTTGGATTAGAAATGTACTCAATAATCATGGGCAAGAAAGTCGTTCTACCAACATCTGAAGGCATCAATCCAGGGGAAAAAACTACTCCAGCTTTGAGATGGGAATCAGAAATGGAACAGCTTATCCAGCACCTAGACAACAACATTGGAGACTTCAGCATTATTAAAACCTCTGATGGTGCAAACTCCCAAGACCAGCTGCTGCACTTGGATAAAGATCCTCTTGTCAGTCAGATTAGAGAAGTGCTCAAGGACAGAAGGGGACTCAGTGCCTGCATTAAGGAGCACTTTGAAGATCTCCTTGATTAAGAGACTGTTTTTAATCTAAGTGTCTTTTGCTCCAATTCACAGCACACAGTCTGCTACAACCACAGTGCTACCCCTGCCCGGTAAAGAAAAGAGCAGAGCAATTCCCGGTTAAACCACTGACAAATGGCAGAAAAATACATCTGTTACAAACTCATCTCCTGACTCCGCAAAAGAAAAATCTCAGAGAAACTCAACTGTGACCATCAAGGATGGAGGGAAATCTAATTGCATTGATCAGAGAGTGGCTTCTGTGCTGAATGTCACAGGGAGAGTCACACAAAATCTGATGGAGGATCTCCGTAGGTCAAACAGCATCTAGGGGAGGGAATGGGGACGGAACTGTTGATGCTTCAGCTTGAAATCTGCCTCAGTCTTGAAGCAGATTTGGACCCAAAACCTCAACAATTTCTTTTCTCCCACAGATGCTACTCAATCCTCCAAGTTCTTCCAACAGATTTTTTTTGTTGCTCCAGATTCAAACATCCATAGTCTCTTGTGCCATGACTGGGAGAGCCGTGCAAGGAACCTCCTGAATACTTCCTCCCGGTGGCTGAGGAGATGTTCTTGAATTCCACCCTCCAGGAAATACCACACAACAAACTGAGGGAAAACATAGGCAGCAGAACCAGCCTACTGCACACATCTTTCCCAACTCCATTAATTGAAAGAGATTATGGAAAACCTTTCAATATTTGCTTGCGCTCTGAAATTCCTTCTTTTTCTGTTACTCTAAGAAATTGCTGCTCAAGCAGCAGATTTAACCAACAACTATACCATACCCAATACCAATGTAAACTGGAACAATGGAGGCTGTGTCACCTTCATAAATGACAAAGGGTCCTGATGAAGAGTTTCGGCCCAAACCATCTATTGTTTATTGCTCGCCATAGATGCTGTCCAAACTGACAAGTTCCTCCAGCATTTTGTGTGTGAGGCTCTGGATTTCCAACATCTGCAGAACCTCATGTTATCTTCCTGGATATTTTTGATGCAAAACAGCTCCTCACCTGTTACAAATCTCCAGCTGGTGTGGAGTTCATCTACAGAATAAGTGGAAAATGACTAAACATTCATCATTTGACTTGGACCACTAGGTCTCTATGTTCATATTTTACATCAAAGTGATACCATTTCTCATTCTGCTATTATTGGTCCAACCTTCTCAACCTTTCTTCATAGATCAACCCTTTCAACCCAGGAAGCAACCCGATGAACCCCTCTCCACTGATAATGCAAGCATATAATTCCTTAAATATAGAGACCACAGCTACCCAGAGTACCCTTGGTGTGATCTCACCAGATCACTTTAAAGTTGTGTTGAACATCTCAACAATTATAAAAAATGCTTCTTGCAATAAAGACCAATATTTTCTTAGCTTTCTCATTTATCTGCTGACATGGGGCTACATGTGCTTCATGAATCAAGGACTCCTGGTCACTTTGTACTGTAACATTGTTGTCTCACTCTATTTAAGTAGCAATTTGTTTATCATTTGTTCTTCAAAGTCTCATATTTTCCCTCATTATACTCTACCAGTTAACTTCTCATACGCTCATTTAATCCATGCCTTTGCTAAAACTTTATGACATCTTCCTAAATTGCTAACTCAATAGTTTTTGTACTATCAGTAAATCTGGCTACCATGCACTCATTTCCGAGTACAGATAATAAATAATTGGGTCCTCACATGCATCCCTGCAGCACTTTTCCTGTTAGTGACCACAAATCCAAAAAGTGACCCATTCATGTTTACCCTGTCTTCTATTTGTCAGACAATCCATTATATTTCTTACAATCCTTACACTCTTACACCAAGGAATGGGCCTCACATTAAACATCTGGTAGATGAATTTCCTCTACCAACACGTCCCCAAAGCACACCATCCCCAACAACCAAGATTCATGATGACACCTGGGAAAATGTGACCACCTTTTTAATCTTGTGGTAGATGCACCTCAAGGAAGGCGGGCATTACCAGCACAGCCTTCCAGCAACGGAGGAAAAGAGTGCTCACAGACCAAGATCTCAAAGCTTGTGACCACCATCTGCCTATACACCAGGGGAGGGAATAGAGGAGATTTCTTGGGGTATTGCCTGGGATGGAGTGGTTCAGTTATAAGAAGAGACTGCAGAAGCTGGGCCTCTTTCTTCTGGTGTAGAGGGACATTAAGAGGGAACATGACTAAGATATAAAATTATGAAGGAACACTTCAAGAAACTTCATATCAGAGGCAGGGAAAGCAAAAAAAGCCTTTTTCCATGCTGTTTGACTTGATGACTTTGTATTCATGAAGACACAATATTCATGTGAAAACACTGGAGAGATATCGCTGATGCAGTCTCCATAAAAGTCTAAAAATCAATTAGAAAAAAAATATAGATGCACCAGTATCAGCACTTTTCCCAGGTCAAAGCATATTAAGGGACTATTCAACAATTGTTTAAATATTAAGGGAATCAATTTATAACAAATTAGTGTAAGGAAGTGGCAATGCTAAATGGCTAAAAGATGAGCCATTATCTTATTAAACTAAGAAGCAGTTGCAAAGGGCCCATTCTTTGAAGCACTCTTTTCGCTTCAAAGTCAGTTTTATTGTCATACGCACAAGTGCAATGGAAAAACTTCCTTGCAGCAGCATCACGGGCACAGAGTGTCTGATACACAGCCTTCACAAGAAACACAAATTAAACAAAAATGGTACCGTTTTTATAAGAAGGAACAGGCTTGGAACAAAAACAGAGTCTATAGTAGTGTAGTACACACAAAGTGCTGGAGGAACTCAGCAGGCCAGGCAGCATCTATGGAAAAGAGTACATTTCGGGCCAAGACCCTTCAGCGGAACTGGTGAAAAAGGATGAGGAGTACATTTTAAAGGTGGGGGGAGGGGAGGTAAATTGTAGTACTGTATATTGTAGTGTAAATTGGTCACGGTGTTGCTATGTCGAGGTAGTGATTAGGAGAGTGTAAGTTAGTTCATGAACTGAATGGTTGTAGGGAAGCAGTCGTTCTTGAGCCTGATGACGTGGCACTTCAAAATTCTGCATCTTCTGCTCAATGGTAGCTGTGAGAAGTTTCATGGTCCACGTGGTGGAAACCTTTAATGGTAGACGTTGGGTGCAGAGGGGTGTGTCCATGATGTATTGGGCAGAGTCCGGTAATTTCAGTAGCTTCATACATTGAAGTTGCCATACCAGACCATGATGCAACCAGTCAGGATATTTTCAACATTACATCTGTGGAAGATTGTTACTGTGTTCAGTGACATGCCAAACCCCCTTGATTTTCTAAGGAAGTAAAGATGTTAGTGTGCCTTCCTTGTTATTGTATCTATCTGCAGGTCCCATTTCTTTGCTCTTAAAACCAACATCAAGGCTTTAGTGACATTCAAGCAACTGATGGGCAAATCAAATCATCCACATGCCTGACCCATGATAACTCAAATCAGGGAAGGAATAATTGTGTAGGCTTTAACGCCCTTGAACATTGACAGCAAGAGCTTGCAAACGTTATGAGTCGATGATAGAAAGAGCACATCACTTTCTGGACCATCTATCCACTTGGTGCAGAACCTGGGGCTGAGACTTTAGATTTCACATCGGACTTTCTGCCTATCTCAGCCCACAGGAGTGGATGTCATCCTCAACCCCAAGGGATTCTTCAGAGTCCTGGATGAATAGCTTGCCACCTCTCTCTCTCCCTGTATGACTTTTAAGTGTTTTGTGCATCTTACATTTTGGGAGACTAAAATCTATATATTCATATCCATCCCATTTTCAGTCATCTGGAAGAACACTGTAACTGGTAATCTTTAGTGTATTTTCTTTCGGTGAGAATCTCGTTGTTTCATTTGCATTTATGGAGTTTGATAATTCTAACATATAGTTCAGAAGGGCCCTGCAAGTCAATTAACATCTGGCATCACATCATTCTTCCTACTCAGTTTTCTTTTCCTTTAAGAGAAAAAAGGTCTTACTACTTCCCACACTAGGCTTCAAGTCCATTTCCAAGGTTTTTGAAAAGACAATGCTGGAAGCAATCAGCAGGTTAGGCATCATCTTATGGAGAGAGAAAATGAGTTAATGCTTCAAGTCTGAGATGGTTTATCTGAACAGTTCTGACAATGGGTGCCAGATTTGAAGTATTAACTCAGATTTCTTTCTACAAATACTGCCTTTACCTGCTGGGTGTACCTAGCATTGTGTTTTCTATTTCCAATCTTTAAAAGAAAATTTTATTGAGATACAACATGGAGTAGGCCCTCGCAGCCCATCGAGCCACAGTAATCCCCAATTTAACCCTAACCTAATCACAGGGCAATTTAATGATCAATTAACTTTTTAATTAGTAGGTCTTTGCACTGTGGGAGGAAACTGGAACACCCAGAGGGGAACACAGTCATGGGGAGAATGTCTTTACAGGCATTGGCAGGAATTGAACCTGGGTTGCTTGTACTGTAAGTTGTTGTTCTAACCACTATGTCACTGCGTTGCCCTACATCTGCACTTTTTTATTTTATTTTAATTTTCGAGGGTGGGGTATGGTGGTGAAAGTGAGGGGAAGGAACGCTGCAGACAGTAAATCAGTGATCATTGTCCATTGTAACAGATAACATGTTTGAAAAGTGTAGAGTGTGCCACATGTCAAACCAGAAACTGTGAACTCACGAAAGCTAATCTCAATGACTACATTGCACTACAGTGCACTTCGCTTTTTTCCCCACTCTCTAATTGTGTCCTTTCTTGGATAATTTTGTTACGTTCAAGTTTTTTTTTTATTCTGTCTTATGTGCTATTTAACATAATGTTCTGCAAGTTTTTTTATTGCACATGTAGATATGACAATAAACTTTGACTTTAACCTTTCCTATCCACATTTTTGTCTAAATGTCTTTTAAATATTAATATCGCTCACTCAACTACATTCTCTGGCATCTTATTTCAGACACACACCATTCTCTGTGTGGAAATTGTGCTCCTCCAGGTCACTATTAAATCTCTTCGCTCTCACCTTAACCCTATGCCCTCTAATTCTCAATTCCTGAAACCTGTCCTGTTCCTTCATCTTTTTTCTGATCTCCCTGTGTCAATACGGGTTCAGACAACTTCGTGTCATCACACACTTTACACTCAGTTGAATTTTATTAGCTACACCTGTACACCTGCTCATTAATGCAAATATCTAATCAGCCAATCATGTGGCAGTAATCAGTGCATAAAAGCTTGCAGAGATAATCAAGAGGTTCAGTTGTTGTTCATACCAAACATCAGAATGATAAGGAAATGAGATCCCAGTGACTTTGACTGTGGAAAAGACTTTTAAGACAAGGTTGGATAGATTTTTGTATAGTTGGGGAATTAAGGGTTATGGAGAAAATGCAGGTAGGTGGAGATGAGTCCATGGCCAGATCAGCCATGATCTTATTGAATGGCGGAGCAGACTCGATGGGCTAGATGGACTACTCCTGCTCCTATTTCTTATGTTTTTATG
Source organism: Hemitrygon akajei (assembly GCF_048418815.1). Taxonomy (NCBI): domain Eukaryota; kingdom Metazoa; phylum Chordata; class Chondrichthyes; order Myliobatiformes; family Dasyatidae; genus Hemitrygon; species Hemitrygon akajei. Next base: position 52,234,879 of record NC_133129.1, read on the forward strand.
AATGATTGTTGATGCCAAATCAGGTGGCTGTGTATCTCAGAAACTACTGATCTTCTGGGATTTTCATACTCAACAGTCTCTTGAGTTTACAGAGAATGGTGCGAAAGACAAAAATATATCCAGTGAGTGGCAGTTCTGTGGGCAAAAGCACTTTGTTGATGAGAGAGGACAGAGGAGAATGGCCAGACTGGTTAAAGCTGAGAATGCAGCAAGAGTAACTCATAATTACATGTTTCAACAGTGGTGTGCAGAAGAGCATCAACACTCCTGAATCTAATAAAATGGCCACTTAATGCATATTCAGAACTTACTTGTGTTAGATCAAGAGAGATAAAGTCAGGAAAATCTGCAGGTAGTTATGAACCATATGCTATAACAGCAGTGTACATGGGGAAATTGGGGCTCAGTTCAATCAATGCAGAATTTCAAAATCTGAAAATAACCATCTAAAAAGAGATCCTGACGAAGGGTCTCGGCCCGAAACGTCGACAGCGCTTCTCCCTATAGATGCTGCCTGGCCTACTGTGTTCCACCAGCATTTTGTGTGTGTTGTTATCTAAGAAGAGATATGTGGCCGACAGTCTGAGCTTGTCCAAGCCAATGTCTCCAAATAAAGCTTTGGTTGGTTGGTGATCATTTTCCAACGGTTTAGACTTTGAAACCAAGCCATATCTTTAACATACATGAATGAGTGAATGATTTTACTTGTTCTGTTTCTATTGGGAACTGAAATGAAAGAGAGAAAGAGGGAGCTTATTAATGCAGCAATGAGAAACTTGGCAGATTTCCGAAGTTACTGGCATTGTAGTTCATATTAGCTTATGACACTCTTCCAAGCCTGATATTTCCTATTACTGTAGGATCCTTTCCAGTTTCTGCAGTGGTTCGGCAACCCACTGTTTTTATGTTGGCGTTTTATTTTCAAATGCATATAGTTAATGATTGGCAGATGGATCTACTGAATTTTGATTAACTGGAAATGTTAACTCTGAGCCTCTCACCACAGCTGTGGCCAAACTTGCCGAGCGTTCCCAACAGCTTGTTTCATTTCAGATTTCTACCATTCACACCACTGTACCTCTGTCAGTGTTGTCTTTTCTAGGGCTAATGCTACAATGTAACCAACTGAAATCTCAAATTGATTAAAGTTAGTAATCATCTTCAGGATAATCCTTAGAATAAGCCTGGCATGTTGTTTCATTGGAATTTTCATTAAACTAATCTTTGTTCCATCCAATACCAAGGAAAGACTTTCATTTATATAGCTTCTTCCACACGCGTCTGAGGAAGACACAAAACTAAACTGTGCACACTGTGATAATGAACAGATAACTTAGAAATGTTGTTTGAAGATAAATCTTGGCCACACCACGGAGATGACTGCCTTGGACATTTTAACATAGAACATGCTCTACTGCCTACAGTGTCAAATTAACCTAAATCTCTTCTGTTTGCAAATAGTCCTTATATCCCTATTCCCTGCATATTCAAGATTCAAACTTCACTAATATTTATTGTAATTTTTCAGTACACGTGTAGAGAGCAAAATGATTCTTACTCCAGATCCAATGCAATGTAAAAAATACAATAAATATACAGACAATCATACAAAACAATGCACAAGTAACTGTTGAGTGTGGCCGTATATACACAAAATTAGCTTATATGCTGTACATACAGTGACTATGTACACAAGTGATGCTAGTTGCAGGAGTATCTGAACATAAGGTGACTGACAGGAAATGATAAAGTGACATAGTGACTATTGGCAAGAGGAACTCTTCTAGGTAGCAGCAGGGCATATGAAAACACAATAGGACAAGTAACTGTGTCAGGCGTCTAACTAAAAGCCTCTTAAACATCACCATCGTATCTGTTTCCACCACTACCTTAGTGGAGACTGATCCTATTTTCTATTTCAATGTACTATTTTCTTTTGGAAATCATGGCACAGAATATATTCTATGTTTTTTCTATTGCTTGGTTTAACTTCTCCCAACAGTGTAGCAAGCACTCCCTCAAACAGGTGTGTCAGCCTGTTTACTTTAGCTCAAATAGCTGGGATTTTATTTTATTTATTTTAGAGATACAGAATGGTTACGATCCCTGCTGGCCCAATGAGCCCACAATGCCAAATTACACCCATGTGACCAATAACCTACTACCCCTTCATCGTTAGAATGTGCGAGGAACCCAGAGGAAACCCACGCGGTCACAGGGAGAACAGACAAACTCCTTACAGGAAGCAGCAGAATTGAAGCCAGGTTGCTGGGACTGTAATTGTGTTACACTAACCACTGCACTACCATGCCGCCTCCAGAGCCTGCCAGTCAGAAACAAAAATGACCCCAATTGGGAACAGTTATGCATGTATGCAATTTCAGACAAAATAAAACCGGGCACAATAGTGCCTGACAATAATACACTACAAATACAAAATACCAAAGGAATTGAAAATAGATTGCAAAACAAAAACTAAAATGCTTGTATATTTCCCAATAACTGTACTGTAATAGAGCCAATCAAAACAATATTAATCAACAATTCAAAATGGGCCTCATTTTGAATTGTTGATTAATTTTGCCAAGAACTAATTCATTGGCAGTATCCAAATCATCATCTTGTTCACTCTCCCTCAGGTTTGGGGGTGACTTGTTTCCAGTCCAAATCTGTTATCTCTTGGGAAGGTCATAAGGCAAATCTGCGACCCACAAACCCTACCATGGGTGGGGAAGTGCTTGATGAGACAGACAAGTAGGTCATTCCTCTCACCACTGATGCTGTGCACTCTAATTTCAATACCAACCCAAACACACCTTCAGAGGTGAGGATAATACATGTTAATTGACAGTGCGAACATCCTTAAATCATTTCGTCTGCCTACACAGTAATCTGTTTAGCCTACTGGAGCTTGGTTCAGCACGTCTGCTTTGTGAGACTGGTAGCAACAAACCCAATCCATCATAACCCATTGTACATCAGTACTAAGTAGGTTGGTTGGGAAAAGAAAGTTATATTGGTTCACCTATCCTGTCAGTGGATTAGTAGGTTTTATGGAAACAGTGCTGATATGTTTTCAGTGCTGCAGACAGTTCTTATCTCTGAAACAGACAGACAGACATACTTTATTGATCCCAAAGGAAATTGGGTTTCGTTACAGCCGCACCAACCAAGAATAATGAAGAAATATAGCAAAATAAGCCATAAATAATTAAATAATAATAAGTTAATCATGCCAAGTGGAAATAAGTCCAGGACCAGCCTATTGGCTCAGGGTGTCTGAGGGAGGAGTTGTAAAGTTTGATGGCCACAGGTAGGAATGACTTCCTATGATGCTCAGTGTTACATCTCGGTGGAATGAGTGACACAGAGGAAACAAATGCTGGCAGCTACCCAGAAGGACCTTTGGTTTGTGGATACTCAACATAAAACCAATTCTCTTGTGGACTTCATTAAATGTGTAAGTAATGCCTTGGAACTTAGTCTCTGAAAATACCCATTCACAAGTACAGTCTACATACTGTAAGAAAGTTGGGGTGACCTTGGTGCTTTATATTGAATGGTTTCCTATTTGATCTATGGGTTAGCTATACTCCATCCCGAAGTTCGTTGGAGGGGAGTTGTGGCACTACAGTAAAGAAGACCAAGCAGTGTTTCAGAGTGATGACACGTCTAACTGGACAATGCTCTCCATCAAGGTTGGTGTTCTTGGTTAAATTTACAGATGCCATTACAAACAATATTTTTGCAGGCAACCGAAAGTCCAAGCTCTGTAGCGTTTACTGTCTGTGATTCCTTCATTAACTGGCCATACAATGCACCTTCAAGTTCATCTTCAAAAGGCAATGCCACAAAAAAATGGCATCCATCATTAAGGACCCCCCAGGCACCACAGTAACGCTGCGGTTAGCATGACGCGATTACATCTCGGGGCACTGGATTTTGGAGTTTCATCCCAGTGTCCTCTAAGGAGTCTGGACATCCTCCCTGTGCAATACATGGGTTTTCTCCAGGTGCTCCAATTTCCTCCCCCAGTTCAAAAACACACCGGGTAGGTTCACCGCAAATTGTCCCGTGTTTAGATTAGGGTTAAATCAGGTTTGTTGAGGTTCCTGGGCGGTACAGTTCGAAAGGCCAAAACAGCCTACTGAGTGCTGTATCTCTAAGTAAATAAATAAACTCCCATCACCCAGGGCATGCCCTCTTCTCTGTGTTACCATCAAGGTGGTGAAACAGGAGCCTGAAGACACATACTCAGTGTTTCAGGAAAAGCTTCTACCCCTCCACCATCAGATTTCTGAATGGCCAATCAACCCATAATCACTACCTCACATTTTTTAAAATCTCTTTTTGATCTACATATTTAATTTTTACATATACTTACTGTAATTCATAGAATTTTATTCCTGTTATGTACTGCATTGTACTATTCCTGCAGAACAACAAAATTCACAGCACATGCCAGTTATATTAAATCTGATTCTGATCCACTCTATGGTCACAATGGAAGACTACGTGGAAAAATATTTTTAATTAAATCTGGAGAAGAGCATTGGCTTCATTACATATGTTAGACTACACAGGGGATTCAGACCACATTCAATCACAGGAAATGAACAGATCTATTGCTTACACATTCTGGTTGATGTGTTGGGAGACCAAACAACTTATTTCAAATCTGAACTTCTGGGAAATGTTCCAATGTGCATTCATTACTTTTTTTTTAATATTTATGCTTTTTATAAATTTGTTTGGTGATGAGCCTTTTTCTAACAGCTCATCTTGCTGGATCCACTCAAAACAAGTTACCACCACTCCTGTTGTACCAGCTGGGCACATCAATTCAGCGGAAGACACTGTTTGAAACTTGGTCTTCCAGTAAATAATGCGATGGCTTTGTGGGGAAGGAGTCCTGTTGCTACTAGACACCACTAGTTCCCGTGTAAGAGTCTCTCAAACACTTAGTGCCTTGTACATAATATGAGTTAACACTACAAATGTACCGATCCAATAACACTATGAATGTACAGACTGAATGATACTTTGAAAACAAAGACATGCACCGTCTTATTTTGTATTTCTTGTATGCATGTATCAAAATTTATTTTTGTAACAAAAGAAATCTCTACACAAAGCTGTAGACTGTACTACACTCCATCCTTCCTCAACCCATCCTCCACACCCTTTGTCCTTCTCTAATATAAAGAGTTGTTGAACTGCCTTGCTTGATTCCATTCATATATCAGTTTCTAAGCTCATGGGCTTTACATCTGAAACAACTCTCCGTCACCACTGGAGTTCCTTCAGGGCCACTCTTTTTCCACTTCACAATCCTCTTCTTTGTAAAAATCATCTGCAAAAGTGGAGTCAGATTTCAGGACATTTGTTCCTCATTATGGCTCTTGTTTTCTCTGTTGATTCTGTACTGGCAGACTGTTTTGCCAGCAACCAGTCTCAGACAAGTGGCAGTTTCCTACAGTGAAACAAGTGGAAAAATCAAAGCCTCAGATCTTACCACTTACTACAAATTCTGCTCCTCTGGCATGGACTCATTTTCTAGACAATGTCTCGGGCTGAACCAAAATGGTTAATTATTTTTATATTAAAGCTGAAATGAAATGAATTTCCTAGCCCATGTTCTCTCCCTCATGAAGGTTTTATAGTTCACTCTCCAGCAACATCTACCTCTGTTTGCATCGTAACCAATCCACCAATGGAAATTGACAGCTGTATGTCTAACACATCCAGATGCAATGACTTCCATGACCATCCAAAACTTGTAAACTTTAACATTCAAGGAGGGTGAGTAATCAGCCTCATTCACCCTTTCTGTCCTTGTTGCTATAAATTAGCAGCAGTGTCCAAAACTGCAGATTTGAATTCTCATCCAGATTTTCAAATGCTTTCTCTGCCTTAATCTTCATCACTATCATGCACCACACAGAACAAAGCCAGCCTCAAACTCTTGTTCTTCGTGGCTTCTCTCAACTTCGCATATCCTGGAATTAATTTTGTCTTTCTACACTCCACAGATGATTTTTCTTTGCTCACATCCCTTAGTATCTCCTCCTTTGATTCAGGATTGTGTTTCCTCTTCACACCTCCATAAAACATCACAAGTTCAAATAAAATCTTCAGTTCTTCAAATCAGAATGCTGCACAAACACTCCAAAAATAAGAAAGCTACAATGTTGATACTGCATTGACAGTGTGGAAAGAGCAGAAATTAACTGGGCAATAATTCACATTTTCAGCATGTATACTGACCAAGCTAATTCTGCAACATCAAGTAATCAGTGCTGCTTAGCAATCACATAAACATTGCAATTAAACCTAGTGTGGTATTTACCAAGAAACAGATCACCATATGATGGCTGAAACCATTTTATACAGGCTCTCTGTTGAATCCTTCAGACAGGTATGAATTCACCATTAAACACTCAAGAGAAAGGTATTAACATACAAGATGAGTCTGCTATATAGAAACCAATAAATATTTGGAAAAAATGTGGTGGACAAAAAACACAGGAATTTCAACCTCAATACTGCAACCGAAGAGTGTGCCTCAAATGCTGATTTTGAGTGAATCTCTGCAGAAGGTTTTCTCCAATGTACAGACATGCACACCACAAATTCGGAAGACTGCTGGTCAATTTACATGTTACCTTAAAGATACTAAAGTACAGGCAATCTAAAGTTTGGCATAAAACAAGATTGTTTACTTCAGTGAAACACAGGTGATGTTCTGATTTCATTTCATTTTGCTCGTAATTAAATGGTATCATCAGATATCACCAGAGGTGCATGATATTTCAATTAGCATAGTGACTTCAAGACTACTTTCATCACTTTATTAAAATGGTGACTTCAGATCTGGAGTTTACACCTATGTGCAAAAGGCAATATAGATATGCCGTGCATCTACCACCACGAGACAGCTATTCTATTCACCCTGACTCTATTTATAATATTTATAGGCAGAAAGGCAGGTATCCTTTAATAGGCTTGGCTTCAGGAACAGAGCATCAAATTAGGCATTGACCATGTATTTTTAAAATGACAACTAAGAAAACGCAAACCAAAAAATAATTAAAAGATATTTATTAAAGCTATTGAAAGATATTGCTGCATGATGCCCTTGGTGTAATTTTGTCAGTGGTGTGGCACAGGCACAAGTGGGCACATTTTTGTGTTGGATTTGATCAAGCTGTTGCGTTATTATGCAACGAATGGATAATTATTAGGGTAATTCAGAGCACAGATGATGTTTCTGCCACAGTGTTATAGATAATGACAACTCTGCGAGCAAAAAATCAGTCAGGCATCATGGTTTGATTGATCCTGGCAATACATCACTAGAAATACATTAGAAAGTGCAATTATAATTTGAATCTATCACTCAAATGCTATATAATTTTAATAAATTAAAACATCCTCATACATCTTATGGATAGACTATTTTAAGTCATGATTTGATAATAGTTCCAACAATAAATTCAACAGATAACCTGAATAGTGTTGTATGTCATTCTTATTAAGACAAGGGATTGCAAACTTTCAGCGTGTTTTAACAAACCGAAATTTAATTCCTTTCCGAGACAGTCAAGACCATGGGAAATTAATCAGCTTAAGACAATTAGCTCTGATAATAATGTTTCCTGAGACTTGAATGTGTGTGGTTTGAAAATGTTGAAATCCAGCCAACATACACCAGAAGGTAGACTTGTAAGGTTAGCTTAATCAACAGGGGAAAATAATTATAGCTGAAAAAACAATGGAGGTCTTCAAAGGACTTTAATACGGAACCAATACAAATCACTTAGAGAAGCAAGCTCCATTTGTCAAAGAAAATGCAGTACTGGACAAAATAAACCCAAGCAGAAAAAGTATACAAGTGTATAAAAACAAACAAAACTTTTAAACTGGGAGAGATCTATGAACCATCTGAGGTGACTAAACTGCTGGCAAGTGGTACAACAATAATGTGAAGAAATTACTGAAAGATATCAGAATCAACAAACAAGGATTATGAGAATGCAAGCAGGATGATAGTCAGGAGCAGTGCAGACACATTGGAAACAGAAACAGACAAGTTCATTTGGCATTGGCAATGGTACTTGCAAAAGAGGAAATGAATAGCAAACTGGAACAGAAGCAGACAGTCAAGGGGTGGTGGGGCAGGGGGAATGAATCTCAAAAGATAATAAAAATAAATGGGAAAAATGCAACTGAGTGTAAATCCTTCACTACTTAATGGTTTCCATCCCAAATTTTAAAACAACTTTTAAGTGTCAATATAATAAATGTTTGAATTGCTAATGCCAATATTCTATTAAGTTGAGAAGTTGAGAACTGTTCCTTCAAAATGAAAAACTGTACAGTCATTTCCTTTTATAAGGAACTTGACAGAGCCAAGCTAAGCTTTACAAAGCAGCCAGTGTTATATCTGCTTTTGAGAATTAATCATATCTGTATTAAGTAGTGTGTGTGTGTGTGTGTGTTTGTGTTTTTGTTTATGTGTGTGTGTGTGTGTATATATATATATAAATACCCTGACTCCTCAAACCTTGTCCCAACAATCAGCAGCCATGGGCTCCTCTAAGCAGCTGCCTAGCACTCTGAAAATTCCAATAAATGATGCCCACAAAGCAGGAGAAGGCTACAAGAAGATAGCAAAGCATTTTCAGGTAGCCGTTTCCTCAGTCGTAATGTAATTAAGAAATGGCAGTTAACAGGAACGGTGGAGGTCAAGTTGAGGTCTGGAAGACCAAGAAAACTTTCCGAGAGAACTGCTCATAGGATTGCTAGAAAGTCAAATCAAAACCCCTGTTTGACTGCAAAAGACCTTCAGGAAGATTTAGCAGCCTCTGGAGTGATGGTGCACTGTTCTACTGTGCAGCGACACCTACACAAATATGACCTTCATGGAAGAGTCATCAGAAGAAAACCTTTCCTGCATCCTCAACTCAAAATTCAGTCTCAGCAAGTTTAGAAAACTAGTATAATGTTAATGGAATAATGATGATTAGGCCCAGAGTACAAGGGACAGAAGTTACAGCTTTGTAAAATCCTCATTAAATCATAAAAGGAATTGAGTTAGAATTTTCTGAGCACTGTACCTTGGGAAAGCTGTGCAGTGGTGTTAGTATACAGGGTTGATTCTTAATATTTGGAGTCTAAAAGTTAAGTTATGAAGGAAAATTACACATAAATTTTTGTACTCCCTGGAATTCAGTTGGAGATAGAGTAATTTGATTGTAGTTGTCTGTAAGGGCAGCTATATTTGAATCTATCCTTCATATGGTATACAAATTAAAATAGTGTACTTTGTGTATAAAAGTCATGATTTGATAATAATTGGATTAATAATAGAATAATAGAAAAAATTAATAGAATTCTATAGTTTTAATAATAGAATTGATTGCTGACACCACACAGCCGCGGTAACGCTGGCCTGATGCTGAGTCTTTGGTGCTACCTCTGTGAAGTTTGCTGGCTCTCTCTGTGACCTTGTGGATTTTCCCCAATTTCCTTTCAATGCCACAGACATTGGTTGAATAGGCATCATAACTCTCCCTTTAAAATAACTGAGGGAATAAAGGAATTAAAGGAGAGTTGATAAACAGCTGGGAGATAGAAGCAGCGGTTGGGATGCAGGGAGTGGGACTGATGGGGATGCTTCCCTGGACAAAATGTCTTCTGTGTAATAAGTAATAAAAAAAAGAATTGAGGTGGTAATGAGAAAAGCCATTCCAATCATTTGAGGGAGTTGGGATCAAGGGCAATATTGTCTCAAAATTGGGGCCAGGCATTTTAAGAGCAAGTTTAGGTCACACAGGTATGAACAAAGTTTGGGAGAAATTTGAAACTTATCCACAAACGCTGATTGATCACTAGTTGAAGTTCAAAGGCTGATGGATTTTTAAAATTTTCCAGATGGTTTCCAGAATTACAGGGAAATATAATGAACCCAGTCACCAGTCATAGAGTCATAGAGCAAGGAAATGGACCATGTTAACCAAGACTCCCATTTACGCTAGCCTCAGTTACCTGCATTTGGCGCATGCACCTCTAAACCTTTCCAATACGTGTATTCTGTCCAAGTAACCTTTCAATGTTGTTTATTTACCTGCTTCAGCCACTTCGTCTAGCAGCTCATAAAGGTACACTCTCCCATCTGTGAAGCTGCCCCCCCCCCCCATGTTCCTATTAAATCTCTCCCCTCAGACTTTAAACCTATGTCCTCTAGTTCTTGATTCCCTAACACTGGGGTAAAGACGATGCAGTGACCTGCTCTATGCCCCTAGCGATTTTATACATAGTCAGTCACATTCTCAATCACGGTTTTCCAAGCACAAAGGTTCAATCCTACACTCCTGGTCCCAAGCAAGAAAAGATACTGTTTATGCTAAAAATAACAACTGGATCATAATTTTCAGCTTATATCACTATAATCAGCTACTTTACATACATACACAGCCCCTGTACAAAATAAAGCTGTCACATAAATTGATTTTTATTGCCAAATATTAAAGAGTAATAACTGATGCAATTTTTAAAATAAATTAATCAAATTAAAACCTACAAATATGATTTCAATAGACTGTCATTGTGTAATTGATTTTTCTTGCATTTCAGCATGATAATCTTACAGCCACAAAGAAATAGCACCATACTCTGAGGTGTGTCATATCACATATAATTACAGCATGAAAGACAAATAGAACAGGAATAGGCAACAGTCTGGAAATGGAAGCTCCACCTTAGATAATAAACGCTAAGCCTTTTACAACAAACAGTCTGCTAGAGCAGGAGTTTCCAAACTGGGGTTGGCTAATGGTAACAGTCCATGGTATAAAAAAGGTTGGGAACTCAGCAGGTACAGCTGCATCAGAAACTAAGTCGTTGACATCCTTCATCAGTTCCTCCTTCCACGGTGTTCAGAACTGAACACAATTCTCATCATGAGTGATCACAAACTACTGATCCTCATCATAAAATTAGATGACTTGGACTTCAGTTTCCAGGACATGATATCAAAGCCTGCAGTTAATGCCAAAATGTGGTAAATGGCGAACACTGAAGAAGTCAGGTCATCGACAGACCCATTAAAAAGATAACACAAAACAAATGTAATGAAACACCATAATGTGTGAAGTGACTGAATTTGTTTGGAAGAATGAGAAAGGACAACATAAATAAAGTGATACAACTTAAGAAGAGAGGCAGCAAAACACAACAGAAGCATGAATAAAAACGGCAAGTAAAAGCACAAACTGTGTAGAAAGTTGGAATTGATAGTCGGTTCTGTTAAGACATAGGACAAAAATCAAATAAGTTATGACAGATGTTCACAAAGAACTGCTTACAAATCAGTTGGAGTGCTGTATTCTGTTGTGGGCATCACACTAAACAGACAGAAAAACTTCGAAGGTCCAAAAGAGATTTACTAGGTAATGTGTGGAGGTGAAGGAATTCTGTTAAATGTTAACCAGGAAAAATGGAATTGTTCTTGAGAAGACCAACTGGAGTGCTGCTGAAGATGTTCAAAATTATGAATGACCTCAATATAGTAACAGAGGGATTAATATCAAAAGGAACTGAAGTGATTGGAAAAAAATGAAAACTTTAATTCAAATACATGCGACAATTGAGCGTGCTGCAGTTGTTACTGACTTCAGTAAAACCTCTGTGGATGAGTATGTGCCTACAAGGACTTGCAGTACATTCCCAAACCAACAGCTGTGGATCAACCAGGAGGTACATCATTCAAGGCTGGTGACTCAGAAAGCCAGGTATGACTTGTAGAGATGTACGACAACTCCGGCAAGGTTTACAAGACATTACTTCCTACAAAGTGAAACCCAATAGCATGAATGGCAGCGATGCTTCACTACCAGATGAACTGAACACCTTCTATGCCCACTTTGAAAGGGAAAATATAACTACAGCTGTGAAGATCCCTACTGCACCTGGTGACCCGCTGATCTGAGTCTCCGAAATCAATGTTCGGCTGTCTTTAAAGAAGGTGAACCCTCACAAGGCGGAACACCCCGGAGAACACGGTAAGGCTCTGAAAACTCGTGCCAACCAACTGGTGGGAGTAGTCAAGGACTTTTTCACCTCTCACTGTTACGGGGGGGAAATTCCCACTTGCTTCAAAAAAGGCAACAATTATACCAGTGCCTAAGAAGAATAATGTGAGCTGCCTTAATGACTATTGCCCAGTAGCACTCACATGTACAGTGATGAAATGCTTTGAGAGGTGGGTCATGACTAAACTGAACTCCTGCCTCAGCAAGGCCTTGGACCCACTGCAGTTTCCCTATAGCCACAATAGATCAACAGCAGACACAATCTCAATGGCTCTCCACGCGGCTTTCGACTACCTGGACAACACAAACACCTATGTCAGGATGCTGTCCATCGACTATAGCTCAGCATTTAACACTATCATTCCCACAATCCTGATTGAGAAGTTACAGAACCTGGGCCTCTGTACCTTCCTCTGCAGTTGGATCCTCGACTTTCTAACCAAAAGATCACAATCTGTACAGATTGGTAATAATATTTCCTCACTGACTAACAACACTGGTGCACCTCAGGGGTGTGTGTTTAACCCACTGCTCTACTTTCTCTATACCCATGACTGTGCGGCTAGGCATAGCTCAACTACCATCTATAAATTTGCTGATGATGCAACCATTGTTGGTAGAATCTCAGATGGAGACAAGAGGGCATACAGAAGCAAGATATGCCAACTAGTGGAGCGGTGTCACAGCAACAACCTTGCACTCAACATCAGCAAAAAAAAAGAGCTGATTGTAGACTTCAGGAAGGGCAAGACAAAGGAACACATACTAATCCTCACAGATGGATCAGAAATGGAGAGAGTGAGCAGTTTCAAGTTCCTGGGTGTCAAGATCTCCGAGGACCCAATCTGGTCCCAACATATCAATGCAGCTATAGGGAAGGCAAGACAGTGACTATACTTCATTAGTAGTTTGAAGAGATTTGGTATGTCAACAAATACACTCAAAAACTTATATAGATGTATCATGGAGAGCATTCTGACAGGCTGCATCACTGTCTGGTATGGTGGGGGGGGGGGTGCTACTGCACAGGACTGTAAGAAGCTGCAGAGGGTCATAAATTTAGTCAGCTCCATCTTGGGTACTAGCCTACAAAGTACCCAGAACATCTTCAAGGAGTGGTGTCTCAGAAAGGTAGCGTCCATTACTAAGGACCTCCAGCACCCAGGGCATACCCTTCTCTCACTGTTACCATCAGGTAGGAGGTACCGAAGCCTGAAGGCACACACTCAATGATTCAGGAACAGCTTCTTCCCCTCTGCCATCCAATTCCCAAATGGACATTGAACCCGTTAACACTACCTCACTTTTTTTATATTATATGTTTTTACAAGATATTTTAACTATTCAATATGCACATACTGTAATTCATTTTTTTTTCTCCTTCTATATTATGTATTGCATTGAACTGCTGCTGCTAAGTTAACAAATTTCACGACGTGTGATAACAAACCTGATTCTGATTCTGAGTTTGCTAGGGTCTGGAACCCATTGCTCAAAGCGATGGCAGAAACAGATTCAAAAGAGAACTGGATGAAGCTCTGCGTGCTAAAGGTATGATAGAATGAATGGCTTCTTTTTGATCAGTTATTACCTCTCAACCATCAGGTCCCTGAACCAGTGTGGATATCTTCACTCACCTCAACTCTCAGCTGATTCCACAACCTGTGTGCTCACTTTCAAGGACACTACAACTCATTCTCAGTTTTATTTATTTATTGTATTTGCAGTTTCTCATTTGCATATTGTTTGTTTGTCGTTTTTCATTGATTCTGTTGTATTTCTTTGTTCTACCGTGAATGACTGCAAGAAAATGAATCTCAGGGTAGTATATGTTGAGATATATATGTACTTTGATAATAAATTTACTTGGAACTTTGAATTCTATCTTCCAATGATTTTATAGTTTTAAGTCTGAATGAGTCACCTGTTACTCTACTTACATTATTACTGATGAAACAGATGAAGAAAATTATATAATATAAAACAGAAGTGAGTTAGAACTCCTGTCACCCAATCTGCCATTTTGTAAGATCATGACTCTTATCGTCTCATCAATACTTTCCTTCACTGACAACACATGACTTGGATTTCACCAATTATTTCAATTTCTGTCTTTATTCAGCAGCAGAACATTGACAAAGTCTGTGGGCAGGGATTTCCAAAGATCACCATGCTCCAGATGAGGAAGTTCCTTCTCATCTCAGCCCTGAATGGGCACCTGCTTACTCTGCGATTGGCCCAGACACTCAACACCACCCAGATGAGCCATCCGTTCTTGTATCTGTCATGTAAGAAGCTGTTAAAAAAAAGTTGCCTGTTTCAAAAAGTTCACCTCCTATTCTTCTAATTCCAAGAAAGTCAAAGCAAAACTGCTGAGGTTATTTCTCAAAGGACAAATCCCAATTATCTTGGAATAAATTTGGTGACCCCCATTACACTTCCTTGCTTGCATTACATCCTCTTTTAAATAGAAAAATTAAATTGGCAGACAATATTTGAGTTGCAGTCGCTCCAGGTATCATAAAACAGCAGCAATGTTCCCCTTTATTAACAGAGGGGAATGCATTAATAAATCTATTCGGGAAAATATGTCAGGAGGTCATTTTCTGTTTTGTTCTGTATGAAACTTGAAATACATTTACTCAAGTTACACAAAAGTATCAATTTATAGATTTATAACCATATAACAATCACAGCACGGAAACAGGCCATTCCGGCCCTCCTAGTCCGTGCCGAACTCTTAATCTCACCTAGTCCCACCTACCCGCACTCAGCCCATAACTCTCCACTCCTTTCCTGTCCATATACCTATCCAATTTTACCTTAAATGATACAACTGAACTGGCCTCTACTACTTCTACAGGAAGCTCATTCCACACAGCTATCACTCTCTGAGTAAAGAAATACCCCCTTGTGTTTCCCTTAAACTTTTGCCCCCTAACTCTCAAATCATGTCCTCTCGTTTGAATCTCCCCTACTCTCAATGGAAACAGCCTATTCACGTCAACTCTATCTATCCCTCTCAAAATTTTAAATACCTCTATCAAATTCCCCCTCAACCTTCTACGCTCCAATGAATAGAGACCTAACTTGTTCAACCTTCCTCTGTAACTTAAGTGCTGAAACCCAGGTAACATCCTAGTAAATCGTCTCTGCACTCTCTCTAATTTATTGATATCTTTCCTATAATTCGGTGACCAGAACTGTACACATTATGATACCTTCCCTCTTGTATACATAATTACAGTGGAAGAATTGTGGATATACTGTGTACTTGTGTTCAGAGTGAAGAACTCTCCATGTAAGGAAAAGTATCTGGAAATATTTTTAGTGATACATTTTCCCAGTAATGCAAATGCAAGTTATTATTTTTTTTCTTTTCCCCCTTCAAAGCTGCAAAGTCCAGTTTCCCTCCATTTGGAAATCAAAGAAAAAATCTGTAGTTGCTGGAATTCTGAAATAAAAACAGAAAATGCTGGACACACTCAGGGATCATCTGTGGAAAGAGAAGTAGTTAATGTTTAAGGTCTGGGATCCTAAGGTCTGATGAAGAGTCCTTACATTTGGATGCAGGGTTTAAATGAAACCTTGCCTTATGTGTCACCTCCTTTATACAATTTAGCATTACCCCAACATATACAATGTTCATTACCCTCACAAAGTGTCTCTCTAATTGAACCGGTACTGATTTAAATGATGGTGAACTATCATGGAAAAGAAACATACCAGAGATTGAATGCTATATATTTAAAAGTGTTCCACTTTTCTCCCGACAAATTCCTTCCTTGCGCAATAGACATGGAAAAAAAAAGCCAACTTGATAGATGCCTGCCATTTTTTTTGCCTTTTGAAGCAGTTCAATTACACATGTACTACAATGAAGCAAGCTGAGCTCTGTGCAAATGAAATGGAAATGACAGCTCATCACATGACCTTATAAATATCAATTAACAAACTCCACATTTGCACTACAGGAGAGGCTCTGATAAATTGCTCGGCTGCAAAGAGCAGGGCGTCAGCCTAATTCCACATTGTCACTATAGCTACCAAGCTCATCAAAACTTAAATCTTTCTCATTATGCCACGGTTCCAGTTAATAAATTTTCCTCAAGTATGAACTGAAAGCTGTTTACAACATTTGAGTGCTCCTCTGTCAAAACCAGCTCTTGATCTGAAAATTTAATATTACCTCTTGTCACTGAATTTACAGCGACTAATCGCCTAAATGGATACGCAAAGGGTTTTCAACTGAAAAAAATAGCTGAAGTGACAGGGGAGTGAGCACAAATAATAGATGTGCAGTGAAATTATGCAATGACCATGAAAAAAATCAGAAACCTTCTGTGTCCAGGACTGAACTACCCAATTGGCAGAAGACCAGTTACAGAAGGGGAAATAAAAGATAAAATAATTGCATTGTGTATAGCAATTGTTCATTCAAAATGTGCTATAATAAAACACCTAAGTCACAAAATTCATGATTTAACAATGCAGCACTTTGAAATGGTAAACAGTAGAAACTGTAATGTTCAATACATTCAAAGCAAAATTATTGTACTTTCAATCAACAGATTCTACAAAGAATTAAACAATGACACCCAACTATGATCCATTCATTAAAAGTCAAAAACCTGACAAAAAGAACTTCAGCAAAGACCAGCACTTCAGTTTTTGTGACAGGATGCAATCCTTAAAGTTGAAATAATAACTATAAAACTGTGGATCTTTATAATATTTTGCAAGAAAATTAGGCTATTCAGTCACTTCTTTGAAAAGCTAGTTTTTGGAGAAAGCAAGCCAACACTTGAGATTAGATACTAAGGGACCAAAAGAGACAAAGATCTTCCTGTGTGCCTCATGGATTTTAAATGTTAAGTAACAAAACCAGAATGTTTATTCCATTCTTTAAATAGCAAACTGACTAACAAAAGAACAATTTCATGTTTTAAACTGTGCAACTGAGTGTAATAGGGCACACTGACGTTAACAATGTGGATGTTGATCTGGTAACTAGATCATACTTTATTTCTGATACTTAAAAAAGGAAGCACTCACAACACAAGTTGATTTTTCTTGTATGTTACAACATTTACAATGACACGTCAGCATGACATCATTTTTTTCGATGCCAATTCCCCATGACTTTTAATTTCTCCGGGTCATTTTGTTTCCAACATAGTTTAAAAGTTCATTACTGAACTGGGCAGTTAAGTTTCCAGGGTATTCCCTGGATCCAACAATTTTACTGCTAACCTAAATTCAAAGGTGGGGATGACTGCATAATTATTTCTATTACTAACTCATAATAAAAAAAGACCAAGTCAAAACTCTGGCTTATAAGTAAATTTTGTGCCGTACAAGTACGAGGCAATATCCAGCCCCAGCAAGAGTGCAATTTTGGCATTCAGAAAGCACTGTCACCAACCAGAACCTAAACTGGATGAACTAAATTACAACAAATTTCAAAACATACCAGACATACGACAGCGATAATGAAATCTTTTGCACTTCAGCAAAAGACTACGTAAGCCACTCTATTTACAGAAACTATAAATGCACCCATGAAAGATGGTGCTTTTCCTCACTGTCAACCTGGTTTTGAATTGAAAATGTAGCCTTCAACCCTCAGAATAGATGAGAGCATAAAATCAAACAAGCATAATTTCACTTAAACCAGTAACTGTTGGAATGAGTTTCTGATTTATGGAAAGAAAGGATGATCATTTCAATTCCAGATAGTAGTGGTGGTAGCAGGAAGCTGTTGATCCCAGGTGATTGAGGGTTTACGCCTCTGTTGGACAGTGTCCTCTACAGGGCGCAACCCAGGCGGGAAGATTTGAAGAACTGGCTGATGCCTACGCAGTGGGTTCCCTCTCTCCATATCACTGATGTAGTCCAAGGGAAGGGCAAGTGCCAATACATCTTGGCACCAGTGTCGTTGCAGAGCTCGCCAGAGTGAAATTGTAAACAACATCAAACTGCCTTCGGGACCCCGGCTCCGGATTTACTCCCAAAGCCTTTTCCATGGGTGGGTATGGCTGCAAGGCAGCGGAGGTTGAAAGTAAGAGTTTTCCTTCTTCTGGGTGGGCTGCTGTCCAAGGCTGACAAGCCCCACCTGCCCGAAATTCCAAATAAAACAAGTCAAATGTAGGAGGATGTTTGGCTAAAGAAACTATTGGCTTCCATCAGATTATATTGTTTAATAGACTAAAATTATGATGGAAATTAATAAGAAATGACAATGTTGTATTTTTCTGGTGTGGTGCTTCCAGAACAAACAGGCTTTACAGCTGTTATATTCTGCCTTTATAATTGTCAGTATTCAGGTCTCTTTACTGCTATCCCTTGAACACAAATCTGGTTGTGATTTACTGGCTGGTAGAAAGAATGTAAAGAAGTATTCATTACTTATCTCAGGCAAACCACAGTGTAGGACTATTGTTGCAAGCTTGTTACCCATATAACAAGTTTGCCATTAAATGAATGAACATAATAACCAATTGTAAAAACCAGGCACAAGCATCAAACTTACCTCTGTGACATTATCTTATAGGCATCTGGTAAGAAGCATTGAATATTTTCCATCTGGGCTTGATCTGCATCGCAGATTTTATCATCAGTTCTTCCATAATTAGCACTTTCAATCATAATAACATCGGTTCCAGGACAGCGAAGTTCAATTGGATAACTCTCACAGGACAGCTCCCTTCTCACCACAGCCATTGGGACAGGAGCTCGGTTAAAGGCTGTAAAGTGAAACAGAAGAAAAGTTAGTTTGAGGCACTATTGAGACACAAGTGAGTCTGCAGATGCTGGAAATCTGGACTAGCACACACAAAATACAGGAGGATGAAGGGTCTCTGCCCAGAAAGTCAACTGTTCATTTTCCTCCACAGATGTTGCCTCACCCACAGAGCTCCTCCAGTATTTTGAGTGTGTTGGAACACTTCCAATATTTTAACTTAATTTAATAAGGAAAAAAAAGGAAACTGCAAGATAGGTGTAAACGTGTGAGCAGCAAATCATTATCTGAAATCGATGAACTGAGTGTGGTACCTGGAAAGCTTAAAGCTGAGGACTTGGGACCTGTGTGAAGATAATTAAGAATAAATACAATAATAATGCAAGGCAAAGTCTCGAGATCCTGAAGGGAGTTAGGAAGGTAGAAAAGAGTGTGGAAATGCAAAGATGGGGAGTGGGAGATGATCCATTGAATTAGAAGGCTGAAGGGATGGAGGGTGTGAACAATGGGAGATCTATCAAAGTTCCAGGAGGGTGGAGCATGTTTATTCTTATTGCTACCACTACCTTTTGTGTTCCATCACCTCTTCTCTGACTCACTCACTCCTGCCACCTTCCTCCCATCCTCTTCCCTTGCAATTTTGCTTTCTCAACACCCTTGGACAATTTGGATGTAAAATTATAAACATAAAACTTTAATTATGTTTCTTTCCCCTGGCTTACTATTTGACCCACATGAAGATTTCAAACATTTTCAATTATATCTGAGATTTCTAGGAACTTCAGTGTTTTGCATTTGGATTAACATCATTTGGTAACAATAAATGGCATATTAAAAAGATCCATGGCAAGATAAAATAGTTTACTCCAGTTTTAAGACAACAGACAGTAAATTCATTCAGGGTATAAACAGATCCCCAGCCTCAACACATCCCATTCCCCTTCCAACAGATTTGGTTACAATTACAATCAATATCCCATCTGAGCCTCAAGCAGACAACAGCAAATACAATCATGAAACAGCATAATGTGGAAAGCGACATTATATGATTCTTGTGATAAATTCATTTGAATAAAAGCACTTAATTTTGAAATGTATGTTTGATCCGCTGCAGAGAAACGATTCTTTCAAGACTCATCAACGAACCAAGCATACTGTCTGTGATATTGCAGCAACAACCGTTTCAAAATCCGCTTGTATGGCTAAGACCAACATACAACTGGATTACTAAATGCAAAGTCAGAGTTTTACCCAGGTAAATGAGGAACAAATTCTCATTAAGCAGCAGCACGCTAACAGAATGTCTTAATTACATGGCTTTAATGATCACACAGTATTATGTTCAAGAAGAAATACTTCAAGGCTTTCTACAAATTGCCTTCAGCCCTAATGTTTACAGAAAAAAGCTGCACTTGATTAATTGGGGTAAAGGTTCATATATTCGTGGCCAACTAATTTCTATGAGCCAATGATCGAGGACTGAAACAAGATCTTAATTGAGAAAAGATCTTGGAAACAAGTTGCAGGCATATAAATGACATTATGGAGATGGACATTAAGTGCTAGAATGGACAACATGACTTCACTGTTTTTGGTTGACCAACTTTAAAAGGATTCCGTTATAGTTCAGTTATTCAGCAGCAATTGAACTGAATCACCTATTACATCAGAACACAAGGATTAGGAGCAGTTGGAGGTCATCTGGCTCTCTGAGATGACTTTGCCATTCATCAACTTTACAGCTGTTGTACCGCTCCTTTCCCTGCTTTATACCATTTGATTTCTTTAATATTCAGAAATGTATTTATTACTGGTTTCACTGAACTGAAGCACGACAGCCCTCTTGTTCCTTTGATTCACCACTCTTTGAGTGAAGAAACATCTCATCTCAATTCTTAGCAGCCCAGCCTTATTCTGAGACTCTACCTTGTACCTTCGTTTTTCCAGCCTGTCGAGCCCCGTAAGATTGAGATTACCTCACTCTCTTAAATGCGAGAGAATACAGGCCCAGTCTACTTGGCCTCTGCTCACAGAACAAATCTAACATTCCGATTCAGACTGCTGAATCTTTGCTGTGCTCCGCTGATGCTAAGCATATTTTTTGTTGGAAAAAGAGGCCAGAATACCACATAATATGGGGATTGTTCCTACAATCATTTAACTTTATATGCAGAACCCTGTTTAAATGCACCTTGTTTAGTCACTGTGATGAGTAACACATTACCAATCAAAGTTCTACTTTAACATAGATCATTGCTGAAGAAGGGATCAGAGGATTTTTTATCAAAAGCTGTGGGCTGTACTTCATGTGACAAAAACAAATGCTAATTGGCAGCAAAGGGAAAACTCTTCTTTCCTTTAACTGCATAAGAAATTAGAACAGAATGTGAATGAGTCCTGGAAGAAGTGTCAAGATATAGGGTTTCCAAGAGTCTGAACCATAGTTATTTGTGAGAACATATGAACAACACTGGTGTATCCTGGGTGTGGATTTGAGCACATATGTAAAGACCTGTGCAAGACATTAGCAGGGTATATCAAATAATTTAACCCATGTGATAAATCAGTGTATCTCTTGATATAGTTAATATAGAAAATCTATTACAAATCCTGGGGTGCAAACAACACACCTCAGTGTACAGACTTCTATTTTATTTAATATCCAGGATTGAAACTGAGTCAGTGGAACACATGGTTTATTTGAGCACAAACAATCTAAGTCTGACTTTACTGTCAAATCAAAATCAAGGATAGTGATGTTTGCGATATCTTCAGGAGAGAATTAGTTATAAACGAACATCCAATGTGTCCATGTCATATTGCTTCAGTGTCTGTTTTGCTAAAATGACATCTAGTGTCTGCTTCACCACTCTAATACATAGATCACACAACACCATGACAGATATAACCCAAATACTTCACTGGAAGTCCTAGCACCAAGGTATACTTTTGACACCACGATGATTCTTACTGGATATGAATTTACGTCCAGTGTTGCAGGCATCACTTGTGATTGAAGTTTTCTTTAAGAACCTTTAAGTAATAACTCACTCTTCTTTCCTTCCTTGTTTTGTTCTCCTTGCTTGATTGACATTCAATTAATCCACTCTATTCTTAAACCTGTAATCTCATTAATCAAAAATCCTGTTGGTTGTCCTACCTACTCAGGAATTATTTGCCTCTCTGCCTCAATCAGCTTCCACTTTCAAGTCAAAGGATACAAAACCCACAGTAATATCCGACTTTGGCAAAATACAGAACATGGCAAAATGAACTGTATTTTTTTAAACCAAAAACTTGTTCAACTTTGTTCATCTGTACCAGTTTCCCATGTTATTTGGTTTCTGTACACCATTTCAGAAATAACTTCAACCATTAGTTTCAAGCCAAAAGTGAATGGTATTGTGGAACACACAAGAATGCAAAGCTAATGAGCGCCTTATTGAAGCATGTGTTTCATAAGACATCTGAAAGGTTTGTCTCAGAGATAAACAAACTCACTCCCTATGCAAAGGAAAGATTTGCATTTATAATAACTTGCTCAATTTTTTAAAACTTCATAAAACTCAGAGCTAATGAAATACTTATTGAAATATGGCTATTTTATGCAACAGAGTCGCAGAGTTATACAGCAGAGGAAAAGGCACTTCAGCCCACTCACTCATGCTGACCTAGATGCCTATATCAGCTAGTCCCATATCCCTCTAATTTTTTTCCCTATCTACATACCTGTCCAAATCTCTGTTATTATATCCATGCCCACCACTTTCTCTGATGGCTCATTCCACCATCCTCTGTGTGAAGAACTTGACATTCAGATTCTCTTTAAATTTCTTCCCTCTCACCATAAACCTTTGTTTGCCCTCTAGTTTTAGACTCCCCTATCCTTGGAAAAAGAGTGACTATTCATCTTGTCTATGCCACTCGTGATTTTATATACATCTTTAATAACACCATGAAGGACAAAGATAAGGATTTTTTTTCCCACTTATAAACTATCCTCTCTGCTGCCCATCATAACACATCCAAATGATTTATATTATTTCATTTTTTACTAACTCTGATTTCTGCAGGCTGTCTTTAATTTGAGGTAATAAAATAATTCAATCTGCTTTCTACTGGTCACGTTTAAATACTGAGCAGCATTCTTTCAGCAAGATCAAAGACACTGTAGCATCAAACAAACAAGATGGTTGATTGTCATTTGAAATCAATCCCTTATCTTGATAATTTGTTCATTACCAATCCAGCAGAAGATGTAAATTGTGTTCTCACTCTCATGAGCAGCCAAAACCTGGGCATCAGTCTTCAATAGAATGCACTTTATCTCATAAAAATGGCATTTCCTCTGTCTAAATATTTAACAGAGTATCATGTTCCTGACTCTTTTGGATATATTACAGACTGCTAAATTATTAAACAAGGTAACTAGTAAGTTATGCAGCAGTGTAATGTATCATTAATAAAAAAAGAATTAGTGCACAAAAAAAACTTCAGTAACAGTCTAAAAAGATAAGAAAAGAGCTATCACTGGCAATTATACAGAGACAGGAGTTAACTATTGGAGAATGTAATCACACAGTGGAAAGATGGGAAAGAGAAAGGGGAAACTGGAGGTGGAGGTGGGAAGAAAGACGCCCACACTTGGGGAAGTGGATGGAAACTGATGCATGGATTCTTGAAGGAAATCAGGGAAGACCAGCACTTTGTGTTGGTGGAAGTTAGTATCAGGCCGGGTGGGGTATGTGGGAAGAATGGAGAGGAAATTGGGATTGGCAATTTATTGGGAAGGGAAAGGAAAAAAGGTGACACATAGGAAATAGCTTAGTAATTTATTAATTATGGGAACATACAAGGACAGATGTCTCCACAACAATAAGGTCAACATTGGCAATGCCCCGAGAAGTGTTGCATGATGAATGACATCATCCAACCCACCCTTCATACAGAATCACATCAGGCTGGTGATCAATGCCAGGAAACGCCCAAGTGAATTTTTGAAGTCATGCCAAACAACCCATTGTGTTTTGTTCTGCAACAAGATGTGGTATTTATTTGAAAAATTGTTGTATTCATTCCCCCCCCAAAAAAATCTCATGAACACTTGTGTTTAATTCAGATATGAATAACAAATGCATAAATTAATAAATTTATAAGCCAAGTTAACAAATTTCATGTCACATGCCAGTGATAATAAACGTGAGTCTGAATGATTCTGACCAATAAATGCTCTTGCCGAGGAGTGGCAGGAATGTTGAGGTATTGGCCTGAACAGGCCAGAAGTGAGGCCCGATAGAGGCAAACTCAATACGTTAGTTCTACGTGACATCAACCAAATGGAAAGTGTGGACTAGGATGAAAACAGGAGGCCAAGGAGAAGGAAGAAAAGCAATAAAGATAGGATGAATGGTAAGAGGTCTGGGAGGAATAGATGAAGATGTCGGGGAGCCATTTATTTTCGCACAGGTTTCGCACATGGAACACTGAACACAGAAGAGGACATCCCACAATGCCTGCACTGAACAGACTAATCTCACCCGCCTGCCAATGGTCTCTGTGCATCCTTCCCCAGCCTGCTGACGTGCCTCAAACGCCACTCCCACCACTTACCCCAACAATCTGCTGCCGGTACCTCCCGCACTGAGCAAATAAACAACACCCTCCTTCGCACCTTAACCCTATTCCCTCTAGTTGTTGTTCTCTCTTGCACCTTGCAGTGCATTGGGCGGCACTCTTTTGCCATTTCCGTAGCATTTGCCTTTTGTTTTACGAAGCCAAGTTGCAAGCTCCGTGCTCAACCCAGCACCAATGGAAAGCGTGCAAGGAGTGGGCTGGATTCAAACTTGGGACTATGATGCCACTGCACCAGCGGCCAGCTTTCTCTCCAGGACTGGACATTTTATCCCTGGGAAAAGACCGACTCTGCAGCTTAACTATGCTCCTCATAACTTCATAAACTTCCATCAGGTCTCCCCTCAGCCTCCGACACTTCAGAGAACAGATCCAACTTTGACTAGCCCTTTCTTAACTAATACTCTCCAATCCAAGCAGCCTCCTAGTGAACCTCTTCTGCAACCTCTTCAAAGCCTCCACATCCTTCCTCTAATCAGCTGACCAGAACTGTACACCAATCAACTGTGGCCCAAACAAACTTTTATACAGCTGCAGCATGACACCAGGACTTTTATCCTAAATGTCCTGACCAATGAAGGAAAGCATGCCTTATGACCCAAGACCATATGTGTTACCACTTTCTGGGAGCAATGGACTTGCACCACATGATCTCTTTGACCATTACTTCTCCAAGGGTCCTGCCATTTACTGTACACTTCCCTCTTGCATTCGACCTGCCAAAGTACAACATCTCAAATTTTTCTAAAGTAAACACCATCTGCCATTTTTGTGACCACATTTCCAAACAGTCTATATCCTTCCGAATCCTTGGAATATCCTGCTAACTCCTTTAAATATTCTGCTGTATCCTTTGATAATGAAAGAAAAACCATATAGAAAAGGCTGTAGACAATCAAGCTGATAAAGGAAGACTCCTTTTTATCAAACTGTCAAGTTACATTTTACTCCACAGATATTCTCTTGAGAATCTGACACCATTAGGTCCATGCCCAAATTGGGAGGTAATAAATAGGCAATGATAGACTCCCTCAGTGCAAAAGGCCCCAGGTTCAAATCCACTGGCTTTCCATCCGTGCATCAAGCTAGCAACTTGGCCTCATAAAAAATAAATGCTATGAAAATGGCAAAAAATGCCACCCAATATGCCACAAGGAGCAAAAAGGAGCAATTGGGTTCCTTTACAGTTCCTGGCTTAAGTAATGAATGGTCAAGATCCCACGGCGATATGTTATGGAGAGATCTGGTCCAGATGCTTCAACTGAAACAGATCATCTGCTGTCATTTTTAGAATCCACAATCAACATGCAATGCAAACATCATCACCCACTTTGTATATTTAACAAATTTCCTGAAAGAGGTTTATACAAGGGATAGGTGAGGGTAGGAATGCAAAATACTAGGGGACATATATTTAAGGTGAGAGAGCAAAAGTTTAAAGGAGGTGTGTGGGGTAGCATTTCCTTTACAGAGCACTGGGTGCCTGGAACTGGCTGCAGGGCAGAGCAGTGGAAGTAGGCATGATGGCAGCTTTTGAGAGGCTGTTAGACACAAATATGCAGGAAGTGGAGAGATATGGATTGTATACAGGCAGAAAAAAAATAGTTTAATTCCACAGGACAGTTGGTGCAGATATTGTGAGTTGAATGGCCTGTTCCTGCACTGTAATGTTTGCTGTTTTAACAAAAATAGATATTTTTCTTTCACCCAAATTCCACCTGCAGAAAGAACAAATGTTATCCTCAAAACATCAAGTTGAAAGTTTGGTAGAATTTGGAATACTCACATATGGCACTCAATTCCCAGGGAGTGGATGGGGTGAACAATACAGATTTACATTTAAGGTGGGACTAAGTAAATATGTGCAGGACAGAGGGACAGGAGGTCACGCCAATAGCTTTTGACGAGCAAGGATGAAGGGAAGTTTGAAGAAAGCCTCTACTGTTTGAGCCAGTGTTCTGTGTAACAATGTAATTCAGATTCCAGAATCAGACTTGAGCAACATACCTAACAATTTAAAATCTTCAAAGATTCAGGTAATTATAACATAGCTGAAAAATTATATATTTAAAATGTACTTTTCTTTCTCTCCCTCACGTCATATTACAAATACTTTTGTAACAAATGCGTTGTGAGACATGTGCAACTACCCATCAGCATGCTGCTTTGCAGGACATACAGCTCCAATTAAGTAGGCAAAGGGCTGCATCTTGGGAGGGTCATGTGCCAGGCATCTAGAGAAGGCATGTGAGTATCCCTGAAGGCAGGGTTCTCCCTAATTCAAAATTGAAAGTTCAATGAAACATTAAATTTCACATTCCCAGCACCCTCTAATTATGCTTCCTTGATTTCCTTTGTAGTGGTGATCCATAATGGACTAGTTTTGTGCTGTCAAACTTTTTTTTAAAAAAAATTGATACAGGGAGAACAAAGACCTTTTTCTGTTTTTGGGAGAAAGAGGAATAATCAAAGTGACATTAACTTTTGAATCATCAAGTGGAAAAGTTGGGGCCAAAGACCAGATAAACTTAGGCTTCAGATGACTGCACAGACAAAACTGACTCGCATTCTACTCTACGTGGGCAGGGTTAATATTTGAAAAACTTTTTGGTATAAAAGCAGCTTTTAAAATCTCAGTCAATTTCATCTTTACGGGCCAGAGTTTGACACTTTAACATGACAGGAACTACCTTCTCAACATCTTCCCTCTTGCAAGTCTGCAAATTTCAGTAAGTTCTCTAACTCAACCTGTTCAGTGTTAACAAAGCCATGCAGTACTCTTACCATTCATCATCGTTCATTCAGCATCTATTAAAGCACAAGCCCGATGGCACCAATGTATCACCAGCTCATTTCACTAGTTGCCTCACACACCTGCTCCAACTTTGGCATTCACCTGTATGCTTGCTCACTTTCATATGAGAAAACGTCAAAAAAAAGCAAACCTCTAGGAATACATTAAAGGGGCTGTTGAATTGATTTGCTTTGATGTTCTTCAAACATGCATCATCCTTGGCCCGAACATGATAACTACTCATGTGTTGTTGCTCCTATCTCTTATGGGCAATTTTTATATTACACAGGAGATTCTGCAGATCCTGGAAATCCAGAGCAACACACACAAAATGCTGGTGGAATTCAGCAGGTCAGGCAGCATCTATGGTAATGAATAAATAGTCAACATTTTGGGCTGAGACCCTTCATCACGACTGGAAAAGGGGGATGAAGCCAGAATATCTTTTTATATACTAATTGTGCTTAGTATTAATTTGCCAGACATTTGTTTGGGATAGGACTGATCTGACATTTACTTATGAAGCTTTCAAATTTGTCTATGATTATTGCAAAGCAATAATTGTAATGGAGTAATACATCATGAAAACCCAAAAGACCTAAGGTACCAACCTAAGCTAGTAACATTGGTCTAGATTTGGCCCATATCCCACTAAACCTTTCCTATCCATGTACTTGTCCAAGAATCTTTTAAAGGTTGCTATGAAATCTGCCTCAACCACTTCCACTGGCATTTTTCCCCATATACACACCATTCTCTGGGTAAAAAAAATCCTTGTTAAGTCCTTGTCCTCTCAATTTAATCCTGACCTCCATGTTTGGCTTCCTTTCCTCTGAGCAAAAGATGGCTTACATTCACTCTATTTATGCTCCTTGTGATTTTACACACTTTTATAAGGCCTCCCTTCAGTCTCCTGCACTCCAAGAAATAAAGTCTTTACTTGTCCAACCACTGCCTATAACTCAGGGCCTAGAGTCCAGGTAGCGTTCTCATAAATCCTTTTCCACACTCTTGCCAAGTTAACGCCATTTTTACAAACAAAGGGAGGATAAAACTCTACACAATATTCTACATGTGGTCTCACTCGTTTCGTGAACAACTGCGACATAGCATTCTGACTCAGTGTGTGAGCACAGAAGCTGGATATAGATTAGATGGTGCTAGTAAATGGAAAAAAGCATCGCTTGTCCTCTGTCAATGCTTAACTACTTCACAGAGGGAAGGTGTGGAAGAAATTTTGTTACTAGCTAGATACTAAGGGGTTAAAGAGTTTTTTTTCCACAGCACCCTTAAACTGCTTCTGCAGGACTGCTGTAAAGGGCTAACTAGCTTGAGAGGGAGTAATCAAAGCATAATCACGTGATGTTCTGTTTTTTTTTAATAGCTGAACTGTGTAATTGTTCTGGCTTCAAAGTTGTAGGCAGAAGTAGCTTTGAATAGATAAAGATAACAATAACCTGATTTTTTTTTACTGTGCTAAGACATGATTATTGAGCAAAGGAATTATCTGCTTGCATGCTGTATTAACATAAACTATGTCTATATAATGAGAAAAGTCTGCGTACTCGGGGAGAGTCTCAAGAACTCTGCTTTAAGAGGTTGAGCTCTCCATGATACGTATCATGTTATAATAAAGACTTTCAAAAGCAATCTCCCTTCGTGTCCGAGTAATACCTTCTCCGCAACAGAAGGGCAGAGAAGGACATAGATTTCCAAAGCACATCTTAAAAGCTTCCCAAGACAAGAAAACTATTAAGCAGAATGTTAAGAGCTGTGTTTATCAATAACTGAGCTTCTGTACTCAATGCCCAACATTTATTATGTACACTTAATGAAGCTCCGGTATAAAAGTTGCAATGAAAACTATTCAAATCCAAAGATCTTTTTTCCCCGAAGTGTTAATACTGCAGTAAGAAACTGCATCAGGAAATGCCACTTCAGTCAGTCCTCTGACAGCATTGTGTAATTTGCCGAAACATTGCTTTCAGTCTCATACAAATTTCAATAGGGAAGACAAGGAATGGTTGTCAATGCTCATCCCATGATGCAAATAGAGCACAAATGCAAATTTACATTTACAGTATACCAGCAGAGCTCATCTATCAAGTATCTGCAATTCCTGCTTAGAAGCACGTCAGTGATGAAAAAGAAAAGCAAGATACAGTGGGAAATGCTGTTGGAGCATTTTGCACAAGATTGTACATCTTAATCAGAGAGAATCAAGAACAAAGTTCCTGTCTCAATTTCAAGGAATAATTCTGAATTTTTGAGAGAATTACCAGTAACAAAAGAGGTGAAAGTAGATGAAAGGATCACACCAGAGCAAGGAGGATGAAGATCTGTGGGAAATGAAATGAAATCAAATCAAGACTTTAATCACATCTTCTTTCCCTGTGTTTTACAACATGGGTGTGGACAACATGAATCTTGGCTTCTCTATACATGCTCATGCATCAAGATGTATTGTTGGTGAGGGGGTTTTATGCATACTTCTATTATTTAGTAAAGCAACACTGTGATGAAGTGATAATTATGTAATAACTCATAGCTCAAGCAACCCAAATTCATTCCCAACATTGGGCTCCATCTTACAGAGTACCCTGGGTGGTCCAGTTACCTCCCACTTCCCTAAGGCATGCCTGATCACGCTTACTTGGTGACCCACATCTCAGAGGTTACTCGGTGACCATAGCTGTAAGCTGGTGCAGGTGGATTACAGCAGAAGCAGTTGGGGAACGCTGTTGAAGATGATAAAAAGGGGAAGTGCGATGAGTGACGGCTCATGCTTGATGGTTGGTGTGGACTTCGTTGATTGAAATGGCAGTTTCCATGCTGTATGAGTGAGACGTCCAATCTCCTTTTATCTTGAAACAGGTGGAGTTAATTATTGTTGTCACATGTACTGAGATACAGTGAGAAACTGTAGTTTAGCCAGTCAACATACATAATACACCAAGGTATAAAAAGCAAATACAGTTCAGAATAGAGTGTTGCATTTACAAGAAAAGTGCACTGCAGAGAGACAAATAATGTACAGGGCCACAATGAAGCAGATTTGGCAAATTATTTTCTTTAGGTGACAGTGGGGATAGAGGATTGCCTGATGGTTACATGTGAGAGATAATGCTAACTGAGCAAGGGTTTTGTCCCTTTTTAATCAGGAGAAAATTCATTAACCTGGGAATGCCTGATGACAAGCATTGGCGACGCAACAAAATCCAAGTTCCTCGCTGTGCTCCTAAAGGAACATTGTGTGGAGGAAAAACGTTCCCCTGTCCATAATGGGGTGCCAAGAGTGAGTTCTGGCAAAATTTCAAACAGAAGGGAGATATTCAGGGATCAGGCAAGCATCTTGCAATTGTATGACACTAGGTAAATTTTATATGCCTCTCAATACTTGGTAGTAATTTCAGCCAAAAAGTTGCCCTCTTAAGACATTCCGATATACTTCACTATACATTGGGTCCAAGAGGTTTAAGTGCATTAGACAGGTGTCAACTGCATCTGTTTGTCTGATCCTCATACACATGCTGGTATGAGTATGAAAATTAGGAGAGGTTGGAAGTTTTCTCTGGAATATCAGAGGCCGCAGGGTGACTTCATAAAATGCTATAAAATTATGACATGCCGTGATAAAATAAATGGCTAGAGTCACCTTTCCAGGTTACAAATGACAAATCCTCAAGATGAAAGGAAAAAAGTTTAAGAAGATTTTTGAAGTTTTTTTTATATTCATAAAGTGTGTTAGGTGCTTAAAACATACTGCCAAGGGAGGTGACAGAAGAAGTAACAATAACACCATTTAACAGACATTTAGACAGACATGGGCAAGAGATGGAGGGATATGGGCCACATGCAAGCAAATGGGATTAACTTAAATTGGCATATGGTCAGTATAGACATCATGGGTGAAGAGCATAGCTCTATCATGTTTTCTGTTCTACATTCTATGTCTCATGTAACGCAATGCTTCAGCAATTATACACTCAGCTTAGTCGACTTTCTGCACCATACAGTGTTTAATTTAGAGAAGAAACCTTAGTTCCAGAAAACCTAATCCACCAAGATTAAATTGATGATTCAGTCGCCTCACATTTTCTAGACAAAAAACTTTCTACCCAGAGATATTCAAGGTAAAGAGTGAACCTTAACACTTATAATCTGGTGGTAAAGATGATTTGCAGTGAAAAAGATTCAAAAATAACTTCTAGTTTTATAGTTGTTACCAATCCAGATTCCAGGGAAACATTGCCTGAGGTTGATTAGAAGGCTACTAGGGTATCAAGTTTCCTTTTGAAAAATAATCAGAATTACTAATATTGCAATTCTACCATCAAAATTGAACTGAGGCGGAATCAAAGTAGTATGGCAGAGAAATTGATATTGATTTGCCTGGTGCATTTTGAAAGGCCTCGAAAACAGGATACATCTCAAATATAAGCCACAAGGACCTTCAAATACACTGCTTTTGGAAGGTGGTTTAACTTGATTAATGCAATCTTTATTGAGTTCCAATTGATTGTTTTTTCACTATATTTCCCCCTTAAGATCAATGCACACCTTTGAAAAGGTTGGCACATGATCTGAATTCACTACAAATGAAATTTAAAGAAACAAATCAACTAAAATGGTAATTATTATTATCATATTGGTTTCAAGTTTTTCAAAAATCTAATGCTTATAGAGGAAGGCATCCAAGCTTTACCTTATGAAATCATAAAGCTGTTGACAAAGACTGGAACCTGCCAAATGAAAGTTAAAGCTATCAAATGTATGGCAAGAGCACAAAATTATATTGTCAATTCAAGGTCAAGAGGACGCTAACTTTCTTCATCAAATCTGGCTTTGATAGAACTGATGTGAAGAGTTGAAGATACCCAGAGATGTGCAGTACTATTGTAAATCAGCATCTTGTTAATTATATTGAAGTTCTCCATTTAGCAGCCTTACCATCAGCTACCCTCCACTCTGGGAGTATACTGCAGAAACAGAGACAGCTGCCATCACAGAACCAACTATAGCTAAGGGCACAGATTATCTCATTATATGCAAATAAACAGTGCCTCTACTTTCTTAGAAGCTTAAGGAGATTTGGCATGTCACTAATTACATCTGACAAACTTGTGCAGATGTAAAGTTGAAAGTATTCTGACTGGGTACAGCAATTCCAATGCACAGGAAGGCAGAGTGTAGTGGATATAGCCCAGTACGTCACAAACGCAGCATCTGTATGAAGTGTCGGTTCAGAGGCTGATATCTATCAAAGACCCCACCATCTAGTTTATGGCCTTTCTCACTGCTACCATAAGACACGAGGTACCGAAGCTCAGAAGCAGATTTTTCCTTACAACTACCAAGTTCTTGAACTTACCTCATCTCAAAAATGGAAAACTACCAACCACCTCCTGTATGATGGACCTGCCTCTGAATGTATTATTTTTTTGCAGTCAGACCCATATTTTATCTTTCTCTCTTTACTCCCTCACATAATGTATACTCACGGGATTTTCTGCATCCTCACACACCTGTGGTACTGCTGCAAGCACATTTCTCATTGAACCTGCAACCTCACAGTACTTGTACATGTGACCATAAATCCGGCTCAACACACTTTTCCGTCACTGCCTCCAACTAACTGCCCTTAAATGGGTGCAAGTTTTTCACTTTCACATTGGGATGTTACTCAACATAAGAATGAATGACTATCCAAGGGCACCCAAGTAACAGCTCCAAACTTGGCTTTTACTGGCTCCCATCAACATTTGTGCACCTCTCTGTGAGGATTTAATTTGTGCTAGATTGATTATTTCCTCTATTGCATCGCCACTGCAGGAATCCCCAAATGATCAATGGGACACTGCAAAATCAGGTCAAAAATGAAAAGGCAAAAAAGAACGACAGATGTACGGAAAATAGTGCCCGCAGAGACATGGTTCGTCGACAAGCACAAGAAGACCTCACATGTTTACAGGATCATTTTGAAAAATCAACCACATTGCATTACTCTATTTGGATAAATACACTCTGTGCTCAAAGTCAGGTCAATTTGCACAAGTTGTTTTAACAGGACTTCAAGCTTGTGTGCCTTGGATGCTTTTAAACACACATATTAGTAAGGGAGCCTTGCTTTGTACTGCATTAAGTAAAAAGAGAATTCTGCCTTTAGTACTAAATCACCTTTTTGCTATGTCAATGTGGCCATAATATTTACACTCTTTGCAAGCAGATGCTGCCAATCTCAAAAGCACAGATCATTTCTGCAAATGCTGATAATTAGTTAATTTTATGTAATTAAGAGTGCAACATTTCAGATGTGCACCATTCCTCTAATCGTGCTTCTGCATGACAGTATCGCTAAACTGCAGAAGTGTGCTTGTCAACGTGAATTATTTTGCTAGGTTTGCTTTCTCCCTGCAAATAAAACAGAATTTTTGACCATATTTCTCAGATATTTCTGTTCAAAGGCTTCATATTGTGGAGAAAAGTAGAAATTTAATTACTAATTCACAGTGTTTTAAAAAAATAGGAATGGTTTTATATTTTCCTGTAATTAATCTCCCCACTCTTCTTATGTTTACACTGAATAGCATGTGCTATACACAAGGGAGCACCATTTTTGTTACATGACATGGTTAAGAATAAAAAGAAGAGTTGAACTCTAGTACATAGAAGAAGTATGGAGATGTCTTAATTGATTTGGGCTGACAATTGTTCAGACATTTTGAAAGTCCAGCATTTGGTTCCCTCATTAGCTCAGGATCCACAGTGTGAGAGAAATGAGTGCCTGAAGCCAGGATTGATGTCAGAACAGTAGAGATTAGGAACGTAGGTGGGTTTACTGCAGGGATCTGGAGTGCTCATATATTTCCCACAGCCTTTAAACTCACTGGGTTTACTGAGAATATACTATACCGCAGTGTAACATATAAAACTAAGTGCAATATAACTGTGCTGGAACATTAATAAAAGTAGTTAACAAATAGTCTAGCAAATCTGCTAATCTAGCATTACCAATTCCGATAGGAGATTCCCTCCATCTTCAGGATAATTTAGGAATCCTTCTTCCATGAACATAGGCTCCATCATCATGGAAGCTTTTGAATTATATTTTGGTGTTATTGAAAATGCTGCAGTAACTTGAAGCTTCTGTCAGTATGAATTCATTGAGCTCCAGAGATTTTTTTTACCATTAAGAGAACATTTAACATTACACTTCAGTAGCCAATCCATCAATGACTTTGTTTGGCAAGGTAGAGTGAAAATAACACTAATCAACTGGGCTCAACATATGTGGGGAATAATTCACTGTTGCCACACTGATAACTTTTATCAGTGAATGTGATGGGGACATCTTCCATCAAATTTTGGTTTTTTTTGCATTATTTTGTTTATTCCGCTCTTATTTTACTCTCCTTTTAAATGCTGAGTGGAAACAAATTACAGTATGAAGATGGTTTTTTTTTAATGATTACAGCTTTGTTGTGAAGAGCATTTGACCACAATGCTCCAACTTGTTTCAATTCCCCAGCCACAAATTACATTGATATGGAAGTGCACTTGTGTTGTCTGTTAAGGGAAATTGTCAAGAATCCCAACACCACCACCATCATCAGCAATGTGGTGATGCATTTATATCTGCCACTATTAATTTCCATCTTTAGTTGAAAATAAGTTGCCTTCAAAGCACTAAAGTTCAAACACAGTTTTCTGAATAGCAAACATTGAATGAGGTTAAGCAGAGTAGCAGAGGCCTTGTGGGGTTTCCCAAATATTCACGAACCATACGTTCTCCAACTCCAGAGTTAGCCAATGACACATGGGGATTGTACCCATTTAAGGTAAGATACCACCAGAGTTGGCGTAAAACCACTAGCTCCTTTTGCATGGAATTTACTGCAAGACAATTAAAATAATTGATTATGCGCGTCTGTCAGTTGGTCAAAAGAATGGGTGAAGACCACAAGCCAAAGGCAAAATGAAACTAAATGCTACCACTACAGCTTTTAGGTGTCAGTATATTAAACTTTAAAAACATCCTGTAAGGTGACACCTGCCTCTTCTTTGCAATTTGCTTTCCAATGGAAGTTTGATTGAGCCACCAAGGAGCAAGTGGCAATTTCTCACTGCAGTGCTATAAATTTTCTAATCCCCCAAGGTAACCCACTAAGCAGCCAGCACTGGTGTTTTAAATGTCTAGGCTTTTGCTGTGGTTTTGGATAAATTCCTCACCACAAAACAGAACCAAAACATGCAAATATTTTGATAATAAATTGTCAGTTTCCTCAGGTTCCCATGTCTCTGGATTGAAAGACCTTCTTTAACAAAGACAGTACAGTAAGTGGCACACAGTGTTACAAATATTAAAGCATTGTATGATGATCTGTGATGGCTCAAGGCAAGGAATGCAAAGAGACAGTGGGAGGAAATCTCACTCATTTCCCTGGAGACAGGTTCTAAGTAGTCTTATGAACTTTGCAGCCAGCACCACACTAACAAAGGATTGACTTTTCTCAGCAAGTTCAAACCTGTCCATCAAAATATGAATTAATACTGTCATTGAATATTTACTGCCTCACAGGCACAAGGAACTTCAATAACAGAAATTAAAAGTGATCAGAATGTCATATATCCTGGGGTCAGTGGCAACAGGAACGTAATGTCTCGACTTAGACGGAGCAGGCTGAAACAAGTAGTGCCCTTTCTGAATATATGCTGTGTCAAATCTTGAGACAGAGCAACAGGACTTGTGTTCCAAGATAACAATAAGGAATACAAGGACACTTATTAAAAACTGAAACAAAAGATTAACTCTTAGCCATTCAGCCTTTAAGCTTGTTCTACTATGTTAGTGGTTTATAACTGATCTGTACCTTAAACCCAGCCTGGCCGGTGGTGTAGTGACATCAGCACTGGACATTGGGGCAGATGGTCCCGAGTTCAAATGCAGCTGGGTCCCAATCTTTGAATACTACACTATCCAGAGGGTCACCATGGGCTGACGACGACTCAATGGCATTCAACACAACCACCTTTCAGTCTGCTTTAATCTACATCTGCTGACACTCTTTTCTCCCCCCAAAAGGAATAAGTCAAGAATATTTCAAATGACCCACAGCCACAAAGTTTGAGGGGGGGGGGGGGAGAAAACTCAGATTTCTACTATCCAAAAGGAAATAAACTATCTCCATAGTTTTAGTTGCACACTATAGAAAACTGAAGATAGTATCAATAAACCTGGGAGAATAATATTAATTGGTGGTTAAATATCTGGGTTCTTGATGTAGTATATTGATCATCTTTGGTCAATGTACAATTGTAAACCTTGTAAGAATTTAATGACAGAATGAGGAGGAACTGAAAACATTTTTTAATGAAGTGTGCTATTTAGTACACACCGCACTTATCCAATCCACTTATAAATGCATCAATAATTAAACTTGACAAACCTCCACAGATTTCCCCATACAGCTGAATTCCTTCCTGACCACACAGCGGAGGAATAATTCCAAAAAAATGCTGTGGGCCAAGAGACATCCCAACAGCTTTCACCGCTTTCTGGTTATGTGATCTAAATCCTAATGAGGGAACCAAACTTCGGCCAAATGCAAACTGGAAGAACATGGCATATTCCACTGGGGCAGCTTAAAACCCAATGGTACGAATATTAAATTTGCCAATTTCAGGTAACCCACTCTAGCATTGTTCACCACACATTTACCTGACCAAGGTTTCTTCTCCCTTTGTTCACCATTCCCATCCTCTCCCCCCCCAACCCCACTTTGCCTGCATCTTCCCATCGAGTTTCCTCTCTCACCCTGGATCCACTCATCAACTACAAGCCTTTATCCCTCCTCCCTCAAACTGCTATTTTCTCATCCCTCTCAATCCTGGTGCAGGGTCTCAACCTGAAATGCAGACTTCCACCTTATGCCTCCACAGATGTTGCATGATCCACTGCTCTTCCAGAGATCTGTTTTGTGTTCCTGACTCCAGCAACTGCAATCTCTTCCCTGCTTGGAGCGTCCTTCTCCCCTTTGTCCAAAACGGTGCTCACATCCTCCATATCAGAACCGTGAAACAAGTCTCAAATGTTTCCATTAACTTTGCCCAGGGCCCTTTAAACCGAGAAACAAAATTTCCCTGCAGACTAACCCAAACCAAAAAAAAACAATAGTCAGATCACAGATTTTCCAATCAAAATGCAAACTCTAAAGGTCAAGAA
The DNA here is from genome assembly GCF_048418815.1 of Hemitrygon akajei. Lineage (NCBI taxonomy): Eukaryota > Metazoa > Chordata > Chondrichthyes > Myliobatiformes > Dasyatidae > Hemitrygon > Hemitrygon akajei. The sequence goes on from NC_133129.1 coordinate 52,272,363, forward strand.
ACAGAACACAACTTGAAAGGTAATATTCCCTCCCTCAGGGATTCATGTCATCTCATTTACATTTATAAAGTGCTGCAGAAAGGGGATTCATTATACAGTTCAGTTATCATTTCAGGCCTGAAGTTTGGGTGGGTGAAGTGGAGAACAGCCAAAGTAATATACCCGTCTAACCAATATACCTATTTTTTTTAAAAATGTGCGCACAGATTATCCCAGTCTAAATTGTGCCCACTAAATAAAATAAAGATGCACAAAACATCGATATGTATATGTATTTGTATGTCAAGGAGTTTCAAAAGGAAAAGAGAATTAACAACTAGTTAGAAATTTGCTTTTATGAGTTTGGCAAAGAAGGTTCTCCGGTTACATTTTTGTTTGCAGAATTAGGGCTGAATAAACTGAAACTGAAGCCCAAAGGATTTTTTGTTATTCCCCCGACAGGGACTGACGTTACTGACTCTTTGTTCTGCCATATACACAGTGATTATTTTGATTTCCTTTCGAGAGGGGAACAAGAATTCCAAACATGGAAACAGCTTTCCTTATATTTACATTGCACTTGTGGAATACGGCTGTCAAACACAATATTAGCAACATCATGATGTCATCACGGGAATTTTGCTTTAGTTGGCAGGCAGAAACAACACAAATTTGGGCTCGAAATTCTCACATAATCTCAAGTTTGTGTATGAATGGTGCAAATAAAGAAAGCTGAGGACCTTTTGTTCTCCAGACTAAGATACAGAGCAGGGTGCTTTACTGCAGGTCTGACAGGAATCCTGATGCGTTCATGTGCTCTACCTCTTTGACTGATTGGGTTGGGATGGGTATGGGAGGCACACATGGGTGATGTGGCAGAAGGCCATGCTTTGGAGAAGGGCATTGGAGGGCAGGAGATCACCAAGGGCAATAGATTGTGGAGTCCCCAGAGGAACTGGGACCGCAGATTAGAGAGACTTAGGAGTGGTTTTAATTCTGGTCAGTGATCTATAAGGAGAGCTTGGAGAAACGCAGACTGCTTTCATTGGAGAGTCTGTGGCTGAGCAGACATCTGATATGTTTATAACAATTATGAGAGTCGTGGATAGAGGAGACAGCTGGTATCTTTTTCTCCCCGGGATGAAATGTCATATACCAGAGGTCAAAGGTTTATGGTGAAGGAGGGTGGGGAGAGTTTAAAGACAACGTGTGGGTAAGTTTTTTTTTGTTGTTTAGGGAGAGAGTAGTGATGCCTGGAAAGTGCTATCAGGGGTGGTAGTGGAAATAGATATGGTAGTGGAGTTTAAGAGGCATTTAGAAAGGTGCATGGGAATGGAGGGATACAGGAAGATGGGATTAGCTGCATAGACAAGGTCTGTTCCTGTGCTCTGCTATCTTCTGTGGCCAAGGGTCTGAGCAATCATCTCCCAGGCCCCTCCAGGTGAGCACTGCGAGGAGGGCTACAGCAGATGCCTGGCAAAAGAAAAGCAAATGAATTTCTCACTTGGGCAAAAGCAACAGACTTACAAGGTTTGTCAGTGAACAGCAGAGGAATAATAGTGAGGGATGGTCTTTAAGTTGCTGAATACTCCAAAAATCCTGGAAGTGATTTAAAGAATAACAGTGCTGATCATGATAGAAAACATTGAAGAGCGAAAGAAGCTTAACACCTCAAAAATACCACTTCCCATTGCTATATCCACCCTAAAAATAAATTATATTGTACTTCATACATTAATAAAAGCCTTTTTTATTTTGTTACTGTAATTAATCACTTTCATACTTGATCTTGTCTACACAAGAGCTTTACTTGCAATTTAAGCCCCATTATCACAGATACCACATACAGATACACACAGTGTAACAAAAAGACCACAATTCATAACAAAATTGAATAATATACACAACATTGAAGAAAAAGTCCTTTCCCCCCCACAATTAGTAAATTGACAGAAAGTTAACAATGGTGGTTGGTGCAGAAACAAATTCAGAAGTTACAATTGATCACCCTTGGTTACAAAAGTCTTCAAGCAGAGATAATTCCTGTATGTAAAATAATGCTCTTAGCCTGCAGTATTGATCCAAAGTATTGGAATCACACTGTCCTGAAACATAAGCCATAGAATTGGATATGGCACAAATGGGTTGTACACTGCATCTTCCGTCAGCAGCCACTGCCCCACACTACCACACCTGCTACAACAAAATGGGTCCCTCTGTTAGTTTGGGCTGTGCTGGTCCATGAGCTCTGATCATGCTTTATATTGCTACAAAATTATGGAACCATCTTACACTAATGATCATCTACCAATGTAAATGCACCCTGAGAAATCTAAATGGTTTATACCACATCTGCAGACTTGAAACAAGGGTGTTATAAAGATGAGAAGGAAAGGCATGCTGAAAAATAATCCAGCACAGAAGAGAGGATTCAATAATGTAGCCACTGGGTAATAACAAGACATAGTGAAAAGAGCCATACAAGGTCATTGTAAAGGATAGGAAAATGAGAGGTACAGGAGGAGGTGGACTTGTTAATTAAAGATACTTTTACAACATTAATAAGAGATCTCTTTCCCAAGGTAAGGGAAAGCAATCAGTGAGAACACCATAATGTTAAAACCAAGGAACAAAAAGGGAATACAAGAATGTACTGTGAGCAGTCTCAAGTCTCCTGGTAGCATCACTGAAGCAGCAGAATGCATTAGCTGAGAGATTAGAGAAGCTTGTGGCAAAAGCAAAATTACATTAATGGGATTCTTAATTTTCATATAGATTGGGAAGAGACCAACTCAGACCAGAATGCTACTGCATTCTAAATGGATTTTTGGAACAATATATACCAGAAATAAGAGGAGGGCAGGTGGTAAGAAATTCAGTCACCATCTAGAATGAGCTAAACTCCTAACAGTTAAGGGGCCATTAAGCCAACAAAGATCACAATATGCTAAAATTCAATATTGGGTTAATCAAGGAGAAGTATAAACACAAGTACTGGGCTTCATACAGCCAACTTTCATTGAAGATGACAAAGAGAGTCAGTAACAAATTAATCAGAATCTTCTCAGTAAAACAGTTCAAAAAAGAATGCATATTGTACAAATACCCAAGAACAAAACACTGCTTGCCAAACTAAAGAGTCATGTCTGACAAAAGTAGCAAAAAACAAAAGACTAATAAGAATTCACAAGTGCCTAGAATAGTGCAGATTCCAGGGGATACAGACAGACACAGAGAACAGGAAAGGAAAGCAAAAGGATTGTAAGGACTTGGACGACACTGAGACCAACATAATTACATAAACAACAAAAACAGACAATTGCAAAGTGTATTTAAAACAGATTCAAATAAAACTGCAAATTAAAGTAAGAAATAATTCTTGTAGAATGGAACAAAATATTTTTAACAATGAATAATGAATCCATAACTTAAAGTTATCAACCTCAAAGTATGCAAGACAAAAAAAATCAGGTTAAAATGGGATATTAGACAAATATTTCCAGGAGCTTAAAAGGACCATGGCAAGAAATCAGAATTTTTTTTTACAAGACTGCAAGAGGCTACTTGTGTGTCTCTTTGCAGGAACAATCCAGCGAGTTCTCCACCCACCCTCCCTTCAGCCCAGCAAATACTTATTTCAAGATTTCTTCCACTCCATTTTCAGTGCCTGAATTTAGTTCATCTCTACTGTTTTTTTCAATCACAACATTCCAAACTGTAAGAAATTGTTCGGCAAAAATATTTTTATTCATATTCAGGAGCTTTGACTAGTCACCTTTACTGCATGGGCTTCCAACTCTGATCTTAATTCTTCCTCCTAGCCTAACAGTTTATACCTACTCTCTCCAAACACTACATAATTTTAGCTAACTCTGACATCTCACTCCAAGCTGCTGTGCTAGGATCCGCTCTGCTTTTCCAGTCAACTCACATAACTAGACCCTCACTTCTGCCACCACTTTACCAAATCTCTCCTGCACCTTTTCTAAAATGCACAGAAAGGACCATAGACAGGAAAGGTTTGGAAGGATATGGGTCAAACATAGGCAAATGGAACCACTTACATGGACGTCTGGAACAGCAAGGGCATGTTGGGTTGAAGGGCCTGTTTTCATGCTATATTACTCTATAAGACTCTGAAGCACTTATGCCCCTCCCAAACTGCAGCCAGAGAAGTATAGTTGGAGTAAAGTGAAAGCCAGTGTAATTCCCTCTATTACTTTACTCAGCAACCTATGACACATTTCATCTCAAGCAAGTGATTTGTCCATTAAATACAGTTAAACATTCCCAGAAAAGGTTCAAACCAGCCATCAGAATCTCAAATTAAGCTATAGACTTGCAAGGCAGAGTGGAAGGAATATTACTTTACACTGAGGATGCAAATCCCTGAGATTTGTGGAAGCTCAGTTGAGCAGATTGAAGGTGGCATCCCTCTTCTTCCTTCCCATTGCAAAGGGCTTCACAGATTCATTTTTAAAGTGGCATCCACTTGCCTGTGTACTGTTATGCTCACTATTATTGGAAGGATGTAACTAAATTAGAAAACATGGCAGAAAAGTATCACTGATATTGTCTGGACCTTGGAGTCTGAGATAGAAGGAGAGAACGTACAGACAAGGTTCTTATTCCCAGTACCACAACACCTTGAAGGATAACCTAACAGAAGGACACAAGATCATGAGAGAGACAAACAGAGAGAAAACAAGAGCATATTTCCCAGAAAGGGGGTGTAAAAACAAGAGGGCCTGGGTTTCAGACCAGTGGAAAGAGATCTCAATGGGGACATCAGGGGCAGCTTCTTCACTCAAAAGGTGGCAAGTATTTGGAATGAGCTTCCCAAGATAGTGGACACATTTAGAAAATTTAAAAGAAATCTAGATGAGTAAATGGATGACAGAGTTGTCCAAAGAGCTGGGAATTACATTCAGACACAAAGTATAACCAATCAGCTGGAGGAACCCAGCCGGGGATTCTTGATTGTTTTGGTCAAGTCCCTGCACTAAGACCCAAACAAATGTGTTGGATGATCACAGTGACTGCCAGGAAAGTCCTCAACTTTCAGGGAGATGATCACCCTCATCATCCTGATGCTCTGGCAACGTTGGAGCGTTTCCCGGTCGTTCATTAGTCAATCCAGCTACTATACTTGGGCGAGGCTCAGTAACTTCATTCACTGTTGTGGAGAGGAAACGTGAGGGATGTGAGCAATTTCCTGACAATTCCTACTTTTTTTTCCAGCATTACTTTCACTGCAATTAATTGGGTTGAATTCCACTCAATCTGGTCCACCACCTGCACTCATCCAGGCACTTTATCTCCAACTGAGCCCACATTCTGTAACCCTCTAGCTCCAAATTTCCTGGAGGGCTGACTTCCATGGCACCAAGGAGAGGAGCAGTTGACAGACAGCAGGTTGGCTTCACACAGTAGATCCCAACGACGCCCCCAAACCACCTCGCTGGCCTTTTCACAGCTTGGTTACTAAAAGTTTCTGAACAGATTTTAACTCTCTCTGATCAAAGGCAGAAAAGCTGTTCAAATGCAAGTAATTTCTTTTTAAGAAAATGGCCAGACAATAACAATAAGCTCCATTAATGACCAGAAATGCATTTAAAACATCAAGATTAACCAACAGAGATTAAAGCATTCAACTTGACAATTATTGTTTCCCAACTCATTTAACACAAAATACATCTGGTGTAGCAGATTTTAAGTGGAAGGGCTGGTCAGATCAAAGATATTTTTTTTTTGGATACAACACTGAATGTAGAGGTGGAGTGAGAGCAGATGAATTGCCTCTATCCTCCAGCCTGCTTCTCACTTTCATATTGTACAGACAATGGCGAAGTCAATCCGGAGCATAATGTATAGTTTGGTCACCATGTTAGAAGAAAAGTAACATTATGTTGGAAAGAGTGCAGGGCACATTTACAAGGACTCTGGGACCCTAAGATATAGGAAGAGGTTGCGCAGGCTAGCATTTTATTCCATGGAGTATGGGAGACTGAGGGATGATCTTATAGACACAGAAACATAGAAAACCTACAGCACAATCCAGGCCCTTCGGTCCACAAAGCTGTGCCGAACATGTATTTACTTTAAAAATTACTTAAAGTTACCTATAGCCCTCTATTTTGCTGTGCTCCACATACCTATCCAGGAGTCCTTTAAAAGACCCTATCATATCCACCTCCACCACCGTCGCTGGCAGCCCATTCCACACACTCACCACTTGCTGCATTTAAAAAAATTACTCCTGACATCTCCTCTGCATCTGCTTTCAAGCACCTTAAAACTGTGCCCTCTCATGCTAGCCATTTCAGCCCTGGGAAAAAGCCTTGACTATCCACACAATCAATGCCTCTCATCATCTTATACACCTCATCCTCCGTCGCTTCAAGGAAAAAAGGCCAAGTTCACTCAACCTGTTTTCATAAGGCATGCTCCCCAATCCAGGCAACGTCCTTGTAAATCTCCTCTGCACCCTTCCTATGGTTTCTACATCCTTCCCATACTGAGGCGACCACAACTGAGCACAGTACTCCATGTGGGGTCTGACCAGGATCCTATATAGTTGCAAACTCTCGGCTCCTAAACTTAATCCCATGATTGATGAAGGCCAATACACCGTATGCTTTCGTAACCACAGAGTCAACCTGCGCAGCAGCAGCTTTGAGTGTCCTATGGACTCGGACCCCAAGATCCCTCTGATCCTCCACACTGCCAAGAGTCTTACCACTAATACGATTTTCTACCATCATATTTGACCTACCAAAATGAACAACCTCACACTTATCTGGATTGAACTCCATCTGCCCCTTTCTCTGTCCAGTTTTGCATCCTATCAATGTCCAGCTATAACCTCTGACAGCCCTCCACACTATCTACAACACCACCAATCTTTGTGTCATCTGCAAATTTACTAACCCATCCTTGCACTTTCTCATCCAGGTCATTTATAAAAACCATGAAGATGTTTTAAATGGGGTCCCAGAACAGATCCTTGAGGCCACTGGTGACTGACCTCCATGCAGAATATGACCCATCTAAAACCACTCTTTGCCTTCTCTGGGCAAGCCAGTTCTGGATCCACAAAGCAATTTCCCCTTGGATCCCATGCCTCCTCACTTTCTCAATAAGCTTGCATGGGGTACCTTATCAAATGCCTTGCTGAAATCCATATATACTACATCTACTGCTCTACCTTCATCAATGTGTTTAGTCACATCCTCAAAAAATTCAATCAGGCTCACAAGGCATGACCTACCCTTGACAAGGCCACACTGACGACTCCTAATCACATTATGCCTCTCATTCCAAATCATATTACGCCTCTAATTATAGGTGCATAAACTCCAGGGAAATATAATCAAAAACTAGAGGCATAAGGTGAGAAGAGAAAAATTTTAAAGTGACCCAAGAGGCAACTTCTTCACACAAGGGCGGTGCACATATGGAATGAGCTGACAGAGGAAATGATAGAAGTGGGTAGAGTAGTGACATTTAACTGGAATTTTTTAGCAAATACATGGATAAGAAAGGTTTAGTGCAGGCTTCCTAACCTGGGGTCCGTCGACTCCTCGGTTAATGGTAGGGGACCATGGTATAAAAATGGTTGGGAACCCCCATTTTAGAGGGATACAGGCCAAATGTGGACAAAAGGGTCCAATTTAAAGAGACATCTTGGTCAGCACGGACGAGATGGGCCAAAGGGCCAGAGCATAGGGTGTGATTCTATTGCTCTGACTATGTACAGAATGACCATTAGGAGTCAGTGAAATCCACTCCAATGCTTTGTACAGTTTGCATTTCTTTTCATTTTACTAATTTCTGAAATACTTTAGAGATGAGACTACTTCTTTAATGGGTTTTGAATGGAAATATCAGCGATATTTACAATATTCAAACTGACAGCTAGCTCAAACACAGGACACAAACTTAAACTGCTGCCAAAATATTCCTAGTACTGTACAGAGCTTCAGGGATCGGGCTAGTGTTGGGTTTTTAAGGAATTTCTCACCCATGGGTCTGATCAAAGGTAAGATTAGGATTAGATGTCAGGAGAGTGATTAGTGTTGACAGCTCAGTACTCTAGGTCAAAAACTCTGTAGATGATCCCAAAGCCACTTACAAGGGACAATGAGTATGGAACATTTTGAGGAGGATTGAAATAGTGAGATGGGTTTCAAGTATTTCAAAGTGAGGATAGGACAATTTTTTCAAATGAAATTTAATGAGAGAATTCTAGTCCTTTCCAGTATTACAGAGTGTATCCAATGCAACTTAACTTCTATTGCCAAAAAAGTGTCAGACATAGTCCCAACCTTCCAATATTTTACTTTAAAGGAAATGAATTTTTTTTTTGCTTCACCACCATCACTAATGTCAAAAAAATCCGCTCTACAAAAGCCATTAATGTCATTTTCTACAGTTGCTAAACCACTTCAGACACAAGTTTATTGTACTGTTATTTTGCTGAGGTACAGCTGGGACTAGTGTGTTTATTTACAGACACATCTACCTGGCTTATTTCTTGGTTTAATCTTTATAAATGTAACCAAGTCTTAGATGTCCATGCTAGTTTGAAGACAATAGCTTATACTTCCATCAAAAATATTTGAAAATATAAATAAATATAAATATATAAAATATCAAATAACACCCTTTTCTGTTATTTTCAATTAAAGGCCTATTTATGAGATAAACTGGGTCAAACAATGTTAATGCCAAAACCTAATGAAATCGAAATATTAATTCAAAAAGGAAAAATTAAAAAATGTACATCTTGTATGTATAATTTGATTCAAAAACATGCAATTAAACCAGGAACTCATAAATCAAGACAAAAATGGGAATCTGATTTGAATATTAAAATTGATGGAAAAAATTGGTCAAGATTATGTTTTGATAGTATGATAAATACAATAAATGTCCGACTTAGATTAGTACAATATAATTTTTTACATCAATTATATATAACACCACAGAAAATAAATAGATTAAATTCAAATCTATCCGACCAATGTTTTCAATGTAATCAAGAAATTGGTACTTTTTTTACATTCTACTTGGTCTTGTTTTAAAATTCAACCATTTTGGATAAATTTAAGACTTTTATTGGAAAAAATTACTGGAGTACAACTCCCACATAGCCCAATATTATTTTTACTAGGTGACATTGAAGGGACAACACCGAAACTTAAATTGAATAAGTATCAGAAAAAATTTATAAAAATTGCATTGGCAGTAGCCAAAAAAGTTATTGCAGTTACTTGGAAATCAGATTTATATTTAACTATGGATCGTTGGAATAATGAAATATATAGCTGCATTCCACTTGAAATAATTATTTATAATCTAAGGAATGAATATGATGTATTTTTGAAAATTTGGCACCCATATCTACAAAAGATAGGATTAAATATACAGGTCCTTTGAAGATAAAATTACAAAGTAATGGGGAAAATAAAAATTAAAATTATTTTGAACTCCATGGAGCATGTGGAGAACCTCCGATATTCAGGCAATCTTTCTTTCTTTCTTTCAAATGAATAAAGTTTTGGGAATTGATACAGCAATCTGATGTTAATAAATTTATCAAAGGCAATTGTGAAGGAGGAAATTTTACACATTCATCCGCCTCTAAGTTATTTTTTGTAAGCAGGGAGGCAAAGTCCAAAGATGATATAAACTGATATAAAATCCATGATCATGTAACACAAACTAAATATCAAATGAATCTAATCTTGAATGAATACCTTCACTGGTGCAAATTTTGACACAGAATGCAATATAGCTAAACTTAAAATGAACATAAGATATGCCTTCAAAATATTTCATGGTGTGGGTATCACTACATAGAGCAGAATTTCCAGTCCATCCTGAATGCTCAAAAAGTTGGTGGTGAGCTGTACTTGCTCAAGCTTTTCAGTTTCTTTATTTGAGCACAAGTACTTAAGCATGATAAATCTAAATGATGGGCCAGAGGACATTTAGTATCAATCACATGAGTGGTCTGGAGTCGGACATGTGCCATATTGGGAAAGGATGCCAGAGGTCCTTCCTTAAAGGAAGTGAACCAATCTTTTTTAGTCAGTGCTTTCTGTGCTGTACCTAAACCTAGATTGCACTTGAATCAAATTCCCACTTAATCTGCTTTGTCCAAGGAAGTACCATGTTTTTCCTATAATGTTCCAGACCAAAGTCCCATCTTCCTTCATTGATACAGCAAATCTCCTGTCATTATGTGCAAGGACCAGTAAGGAAGCTGAAGTCCCAGCTTATGCAGGTCAAAGATGACCTGGGGCAGAGGATGGCTGACATTTACAAGACTCTCCTTAAACGCAGAGCAGTGTCTATCAGCCAGATGGGATGCACGGTGGAAACCTGCATCAAGGAGCACAGGAGGTGCATCCATTTGGGTTACCCGGAGAAATCAGCTGTAGCAGAACATTGCATTCGTATGGCATAGGATTGACTTCAACAGCACAAAACAACCATGTTGCACCACTGGCTTTTGGGACCGCCTGATGAAGGAAGCCACTGAAATAAAACTTGAGGAAAACAATTTTAACTAAGACGATTGTCTTGCTCTAAGAAAGAGCCGAAATTTAATTGTAAACAAAGTGGGACAGCAGAAACCTGATTCCACGAGGACTAACCAACCTGGAGGGTTGGATGACGGGGGTATAAATACCACCGGAATAGACAAGCGCAGACATTGTCCCTGATGAAGATGGTAGAGCCTGTCATCGGAACATTGGTTAAAATAGATAGTTGTACCGGGCTGGAAACTAGAAAAGAGTTTATTCAAGAACCCGTATAATATCCTTAAGATGTAGTCCTCAATGTTTTTGCATTATTGATTGGCTGATAGCTTTAGCAGTCTTTTTGAGAATTCTTAACCATAAAGGATGGTTGCTACTTTCTGTAATTCCAAATTAAGAAATTAATTTAAATAACAGAACTACAGTGGTGTGATCTGAAGTGAGACACAGGATACACACAAGACTACAGACAGTAGAATCTGGAGCAACAAGCAATCTGCTGAAGGAGCAGCATACGCTGGGGGAAAAGGAAATGTCAACATTTCAGGCCGAATCTTCGTATCAGGATCTCAGTAATACTGTACTGGTCCAAGCCTCAACTTTACTCATCCGGTAACCCAATTGCTGACTCACCAAACTAGTTTGGTACATTAAATACTGGCACAACTAAAGTAAGTCCAAGTTTTCTGCAAACAGAAGTGCTTGAATATTAAACCATATCTACGAGTTTGAGTTAGTGATATGGCAGTTCTTGCCATATGGCATTCATTGACGACATAACACAGCAGTGTAACAGAAGGCCCATTGTGTTAAAATGGTCACCTCTCGTTAATGAACAAAATTCCACTAGCAACATGCTACAGTCAATAAGGTCTGTTCAAGTCCCTTTCCATTATCCTATGCTTCATTATAATGACAGAGGAGCTGCTGACTGATTGAATTCATCACATTCACTTCATCTTCAGAAACAGCAGTGATGGGGGCAAAATTTGATCAACTGTGATGGGTTAATGTCACCCATTTCCCACGTGTGTGCTATGCATAGCATGCCTCAGATGGTTCCTACAACCTATCACAAAATATCTTCTGAAAGAAATCCATTTAATTTGCATTTGAATCCATCAATACTATTTGCTACAACCACCTCCCTAGAAAATCTATTCTTCAAACTAAAATAATAGTCCTGCAAATTTATTTTTAATTTACTTCATTTAAACTCAATATAAGTTCTATGTTTCTATAGCTCAGGGGAAGGCTCAGCTCAAAGCATATATTATCTAGAACAAATACCATGGAGACACGCAAAACATATTAACCATATAAGCTGGAGACATTCAGCAAAGCAAGCAGCATCTATGGAGGAAGAAACACAGTAAACATTACTCAATGTTCCCATCAGGCATGAGGTATAGGAAGGATCCTGAAGATGCACACATCAAGGTTCAACAACATTAAGGTTCTTCCCCTCTGCCATTAGGTTCCTGAACTAATGTGAAAACTCCCATTTCTACCTCACACCATTTTTCTTTCTCAGCTTGCAAAAGTATTACACTTATTTTGTCATGTATAATTTATGTTAAGCGTGTAATGTTTTCAATGTATTGTGCTACTGCAAAGAACTAATATTCAAGATATCTATATCTAGAGTACGCATGCCCATGGCAATAAACTTGAAATAAACTATCATGGAAGTCAACAGTTCCACAGTTTGTTAACATAAATTCAGCTTGGACGGGTATGTAATGCTATAGATAGCACTCATTGTTCATCTAGTCTCAGACCCATCTACTAAAATCAAGCAAACTCCAGACTGTCACACAAAACGATTAATAGTGAACAGGCTCCTCAAATTTTATCAGTTAGCAAAGAGATTCTTGTGGCAGTGTAAATATTAGAATACTTAGCTGTTTATTCAGTTCAAACCTAGTTCATGTTTTAAATTTTCTTCCTTGCAATTGGTCCATGTCATAGATGGAACTGCGTAATAATAAGTTTTGGTACATAATCTGGAAAAATATTGGAGATTGACCTTGATTTAGATGGGTAGTGTTTTTGTACAATAAAGCTCGCAGGATGTTCATATTTAAAATCAATAAATGTCAATTTCACACTCAGATTTTAAAAATCCATTGTTACGAATTGAAATTTATTCATATATTAATCAAACAAGCCTGAGGTTGCATTTATGTTTGTTTTCATTTTTTATTCTTATCTATGTAACATAACTGCCAAATGAAGAAAATGATTTAAAGCAGGTAAGGTTTTATTATTGACTAATGCATATTTATTTGTTATATTTTGTTAGGTGATTATATAATACTTTAATGCTACCCTATACTTGAAAAATTCTGACATTATTCTATTAATTCTATGCAATCATTAAACTTCAAGCCAATGAAAATCAATAAATGCTTTAAAATAGATGTTTAGAAAATCCACTTCTCCAAAAGAACATGTAGTGAAATGTGTGTTGAATAAAATTGAGTGTGGTTAATCAAAGCAGAATGATCAAGGTAACAAAGTGGGGGCATTTATCAATGCTAAAGGGTGCACACATTACTTGTCAAGGTTATCCAGCTTGTATTTCAGAGATGCTCTGAACTGAGCAAAATAAAAACTCAGTCACTTAGCAATTTATAATGTTTCTTCAAGCAAATGAAATTTTATTATAATTGCTTTCAAAAAGTGGCCGTTTTATCTGGTACTCTTCAATGAGACAGAAGCAAATTATGGGAGAATGCAGCTTTAATCGTCTGTAAAATAGCAAATCTTTTGCTGATTATAATACAACAGTTCTGAACATATTGCTGTGCTCTTCAACAAGTACCCTGTGATTAGATGGTACCTTCTGGTGGTCATTATATCGACTAGCTCCTGCGGATCTGAACTGGAAACCAATTAGATTTATGAGCATATTAAAACATCCATCTGAAACATAACAAAATGTTCCTGCTATATTTTAAGTCCTTAGTAATAACATACACCACCCAATTAGTATTTACTGATCCATGCACCATGATGTAAACTGTTTATTTAGTAAACTGTTGATTGCCTGCTGATAGTGGCTGGTTGACTGACTGCATGTGGTCACTGTACTGTCACAATCACTCCCACTACCACCTTGATCAGCCGTAATCATGCTGCCACCTGGCATTTTCCAGGAACTGTGGTCTCCAGTTGGAAAAATACCAGTTTGATTTTAATAAAGGATCACTTAAAAAGATTGGGGTAGCAGATTTGTTGCAGCCTTTTTGTTTTAATTGTGCCTATTTTAGTGCTTGCCTTTTGCAAAGACCTACTAACAAGAGTGTCATAAAACACAGGAACACGCCCTTGAATCGCTGAACAGCTGCTGACCATCAAAAATCGTACACTCAACAATTTACTGTCCCTACATTCCCATCAACTACCCAGAGATGTCATGAGGGTAATTTTGTTCTTTAGGTTCCATTAGGATGAAATATCCTACATAGCTGTAAAGGTTTTATACCTGCTTAGCTTTTACTGAAAAAGAAATAAATTCTAGCAGTTAGGAGAGGTATTCTTGCCTATCTAGGACTCAAGAGCTGGCCAATACAGTCACATGCACATTGCCCTGTGACCTTTCAGACAGGGCTATTAATTCTTTGCAAACTGCTCATTCCAAAAACAAACTTGGGCAGTCTTCTGCCACTTCTAAATAAATGGTAATTATATTCTAAATCTCACAATAATTGTCACTCTCGCCTTCTCACCCAATCCAAAATGTGAGGTTCAAGGATACTAACGGAAGAAGCATATTCTTTAATTTACGTAACAGTATTTTAGGAATGATTCATACTATTACTGACACCTGAATATTTTTCTTAAAAATCCAGAGTCCCATACAGATCTGTGTTCTTTTACTCTGCAGTGGGGCGTTGGTTCAGCAGTCCTACACAAATGGGAAGGTCAATGTCCCAAATTTCCATGCAGTCAACAACTGCTGTCATTTGAACTACACTTTGACACAGGATGAACTCCAGGATAGAACAGATACATCCACTGTTCCACAGCCAATCCTCTGAAAAACCATCCCCACTGAATCTCAGACCCAAGATACTGCAGATGCCTGAATTTAGAGCAGCACACAAAACACCAAGGAATTTAGTGGGTCAGACAGCATCTGTGGAGGGAAATGTTTAGAGCGGAGACCCTTTATCTTCACTGAAAGATAGAGGGGAGACAGCCGGAATAAAAAGGTGAAAGGGCAAGAGCTGGCTGGCTCTGTCACTCGGTCCATATGAAAACAAATCTCTCTTTAAAAACGTCATTGTATTCTATAATCAGTATGTTTCTAGTGGGTCATTCAATCACTTTCTTTAGTGGATCACAGACATTTTTAAATTCCTTCATTAGCACCAATTTCTCTAATTTCTGATAACCCCATGTCTCTCATTTTTCTCCCCCTCACCAGAACTTAATTTTTTTTTACCCCTTTGGTTTGCTTAACCCTCCCCCAACATTATGACCTGACGATCACCTATACCTTCCTCCTTCTGGTTTCCGACCTCCCTCACTTTAGTTCAGGACCTTCTGTCCGCTCCTATCAGATTCTTTCCTCTTCATTCCTTTGCCTCTTCCATCTATCATCTCCAATTTCTCACATTATTGCCACTTGCCCCACCTATCTACCTACCCCTCTCACCTGGATCTGTCTATCCTCACCTGTTCACGCTCCTCTCCTTCTGGCCTCTGCACTCTTTCCCCCCACTCCCCCCCAGATCTGATGAACAGCCTTAGCCTGAAAGGTTGCCAATCATTTCCCTTCCATATATGGTGCCTGACCTGGTAAGTTCCCCCAGTATTTTGTGTATGCTGCTCCAGGAAAGACACAGATTGTGTTCCACAACATCACTACAGCATTTGGATATTCAACCAAAAAAAGATGCTGGAGGAACCCACTGGGCCAGGTACCATCAGTGGAGGCAAATGGACAGAAGACACCTCAGGTTGAGGCCTTTTATCTGGTCTTGGCACAAAATGACTAGTGACATCAACTGTTTATTTCTGTCTACAGGTACTGCCTGACCTGTTGAGTTCCTCCAGCATCTTATTTATTGCTCCAGATTCCAGCACTGGCAGACTGTTATCTCCAGTGTCTGGGTATTGAGTTTAAAAACAGTGGCATAGGAACCTGAATCATAGCACAAAAGATTCCCTTGGACACCAAGACACATTCCGCCTTCCATTCTCAGTAACCAGCCAATATCCATTGCTATAATAAGGTCGACGTGACAATTTCTGCTGTTAAGTAGACTACAATTCTCTGATTAATCGTGGAGAATCATCCCGTTAGGATAGATATAAAGTGCTTCCTGACACTTGTGAACTATGTTGAACCTGCAAGAAAATATATGGACAAAACAAATTTGAGGACAGTATCGCAAACATGAGAAAATCTGTAGATGCTGAAAATCCAAAGCAACACACACAAAATGCTGGAGGTACTTGCCAGGCAGCATCTGTGCAACAGAATAAACAGTCAAAGGCCTGAAGGGTCCCGGCCTGAAACAGCGACTGTTTACTCTTCTGCACAGATGCTGCCTGGCCTGCTGAGTTCCTCCAGTATTTTGTGTGTGTTGCCTTCAAGTATAGTATGCACTGAGTGATAAAGGAAGCATTTCCTATAGACTATTGGGTTAATCCCAGGGTAGAACCTTGATTTATCTCCTCTATTGGACAAAGCAGGAGGGCACAGTAAAACTGGGGAAACAACACTGTAGCAGGGGTTTGGGAATTAGTGTGGAACAGATCACAACTACTTCCAGGAGGGTATGAAATTCAAAAAAATTGAGTAGTAGTCTGACTGCATCCTAAATTATGCTTCATTTGATTAAGGGAATATAAACCCTTTTAAACAGTTTTTATTTTGTGCAGAGGTACCACAAGCCTTTCCAAAGATTTGATTCTGTTATACCAGGGAGTAAAGAATTTCCTTTATTAGCAATTTAACACTGTAAGTTACAATTTCACAGTAAACCTGCAAAACTAACCTAAAGGTAGTTATTTTTGAATCGTTTGGAAGTAGTCATTTGGGACTGCTAAAAGGGCCAGCTAAAGAGTAACTAGTGCAGTTAAACATGGGCAGACTTGACTGAGACAGTGCTATTAGAATGCTATTCCTTAGGATTATTGGCATCCAATTTTGTGAATCTCCTATTACCATAATTCTGTCGGGAAATCTGGATGGATTAGAATGTTATAGTCATTAACTCAGTTTGCTTGCACTTCCAGTCCAGTTGAAAGCTTTACTCAGGGCAAGCTGTAAATTAAATGATCAGTTTTTTTATCATCTGCACATCTACGCTATTATCTTGATTTTTTTTTAGGCAAGAAGAAGATGATCTGCTAGGATTTTTCTCCAGTTTGAATGTTAATGGAATGTGATTGAGGATTGATTTTGATGCGATTGAACCTAAAATCTGCCATTAGAAAGAAGATGGGCAATCTCAAAAGCAATTTATTGAGTGAATCAATGTACCGAATATGCAATGTTTGAAACACAAGAGACATTACTATTTCAAGAGGCATTTATATTTCTACAGGCAGGGAAAACACAATGAGACTAAGGTTTTAAGATTTTAGCCTCAATGAAGTCATTTTTGGGTTTAGAAGTTGCTCACCTTGGATTTCAAAGTAAATTTATTATCAAAGTAGATATATTTCTCCATATACTCCCGAGAATTATTTTCTTCTGGGCATTCAAAGTAAATACAAAGAAATATAAAAGAATTAATGAAAAACTACACACAAAGACGGAAAAATAACCAATGCACAAAAGACAATAAATTAAATCCCTGTGCCACAGTTCCACATCACAATGTCGCATCACTTTTGATTTCAAGTCAATAGTTATTCTTTGAATATTGAACCCCTGGTTTGTTTTTATGTCAGCAGCTGTCATTATATTCAGGCACCTATATACCAGAACACAGAAAAAGCAGCACACAGTCAGAGAAGACACAGCTAAAGACATGAGAAGAACAATTTGAAAAAAATCCTGGTAAGGAAATTTCTTAAAACAACGTCAACAGAAGAATTACTGTACATTGGCTTCCTTGTCCTAAATTTCTTCGCTTGTGCCACAAATACACACTGACCTAAAAACACACAAAAAGGCTAGTGAACATGATGAACAACTTAAGAAAGTGTCCTTAATGCACAAGGGAGAGACAGACAGAGACAGAAGGAAAGAGAGGGAGTGGACGAGAGTAAGAGAGTGAGAGTGAGAAATAAAGACAGACAGAACCCTATCTTCTGTGAAAATTGGCATTTTAATGAGGTGAGAAAGCAAGTAATGTCTAAAAGTGCATAGGAACAGGTTATTTTATTTTGAAAAAGGTAGGTTAAAGAGTAACAGAACAAAATCATAAAGGTGCAGTTTGTAGAAACACTGCCTCACAGACCAATGACTTGGGTTTAATCCTGACCTAGGGTACTGTCTATGTGAAGTTTGCACATTTTCCCTGTTATGTGGAATTTTCCTAGGTATACTAGAGGTTTGTTCCAACATCCAATAACATGGTCACTATAAATTGCAGTGCCTGGGTGAGTTGATGGCAATGTAGGCAGAATTAAATAAGATCAGTCAGTATAAGATTGGTGTAAACTGATGCTTCCTTTCAGCGTTAGGCAGTGTGTGACATGTCCTGTTCCTGGATCGTTTGATCCAATGAGAAATGAAGTATAAAAGAGAGTAACTTTTCAGTGACTAAGTTTAAAAAGAAGCAGAAACAAACCAGAATGAGTTAGTAGGTCACATTTCCCACCCAGCAGCCTATTAACTCACTCTGGAAGGGTTATAAATATTTTCACTTAATAATACAAGGTTTTTACTGCAGGTTGCATGAACTTCTTTTTAAAACAACTGGAAGGAAGTCCTGCGTCTGTATAAGCACTTGACGAACTTGGGCTTCTCACAGCCACTCAAGTCCTTTGAGAGGTCCAGTCAATGTAGAATGGAGAGCCTACAACATCCAAAGTGCACAGCAAGCTCCCACAAATAGATGATAATAAAGATAAACTACTCATGGTTATTGAGAGACAAAATACCAAGGTACTGTTTTCTTCAGAATAGTGGACCTAAATCTTTTACACGCTCATTTAAGACCCTTACTATAACTCACTGTTTCATGAATCCTCTGAAAGTCAGCAAGCAGGATATATCTGCTTGGACACATGTACGACTAAACCAAAGTTTAAAATTGAGAATATTATATATAGTTTGCCTTTATCACAAGACCAGGACTGAGTTTCTGCCCCACATTCAAATCTGCCATTTGACATTCAGTGCTCAAGACTTGAATCTACGAGGGTCTCAGCTGAAGGAAAAGACCACCAAGGAGCCACAGTTAATCGGAAGAACGTGATGCACCAGCATTTCCCAGCACCCTTTTTTTAAAAATGACATTGAACTTGTTTTTGAAACTTGGAAAGCTAATATGTATTTGGCAAGATCCCTCAGGATGTATGGCTTGAACAGACAGCTCACTGCCACCTCCTCAAGGGCAATTAAGGTTAACCATTAATCTTTGCCAAAAATTCCATTAGCCATCTCCCTTTTCTCTTGATTTAAAATCCATGATCTCTATCAGACATCCAACTATCACAAACCTTATCCTGCTGCTTTACTCCTTCAGCTTGTGCACCGTGAATTACCACTTCCAATGCTCTCAACCTCCATCCTGACCGTTGTCTTTACACAGCCTGATGTCCAATTCCACCTTAACCTTTCCCAAGCCATATTAAAAGTCATTGAAACAGATCCCCTGGCCAAACTCATCCACGCCAACCAAACTGGCTAAATTGAGCTTATTTTGTTTGTGTGCATTTAGCCTGTATGACGCTAAACTTTTTCCTATCTGTGTACCTATGCTAATGCCTTTTAAGCATGATCATTCCCATCTCTACCATTTCCCTCTGGCAACTTTCTCCATATACTTCCCAGCCTCTATGTCAAAAAACTTGATCCCCAGGTCCCCTTTAGATGGTTCTCCTCTTATTTTAAACCTTTATCCTCTCATCCTAGACTGCCGTATTCTGGGGAGAAAAAAAAAGTGTATTATCTATATTCATCATGATTTTATATACCTCTAAAAGGTATATATAACCTCCTACACTCCAGGGAAAATTCCATAGTCTATCCAGTCTCCTTATAACTCAAACCTCCCAGTCCCCTCTTCCATATCCATAACCAAAGTGGGGAAAATAAATCTGCAAATTCACATACAGCTAAGTTTCAAAACCCCACCTGTCCAACCATCCCACACAACAGCCATCTCCACCTTGGAGGTTCTGAAGGCATTAATGGATAACTCTCCTCTCACCAATGCCCCAGCAGAAACTTCATCTCTTTTCCTTCAAGTCAAACAGATAAGGGCTTCAATATAGTGGACATGGTGTAGATATTCACAGTCAGATCTAGATGAACCACACAAATTCTACTTGCTGACGTCTTTCGTGCTCATCTTTTGCTTGTACTCTTTTCTCTTGTACTGTTGCTGCTGGTATTTCACAAGGTTCTGCCAATCACCTCCCTGCTGTAACTGGGCCACCCCATCATAAAGCACCATTTTCCAAAAGCATTCACGGACACTTTCCTGCACCTCAGCACCTCTCTCCACTTGATCACCGTTCAAAGCTCTTCCCTGTATTTTGATGCATATGACAATAATAAACCAATTACCTAAATCACTTCTTCATTTCTAATCCAAGTATAAATGATTTCATCAGCAGCAGCTGCGGCTTCAGCAGCCAAGAGCTGACCTGTGTCTTCATTTCTCTTTTACCTTTTAAAATGCACCCAGCACTCTTAGATCAAGTAATTTGTTATCTATTTCAGTCTCTTTCCGTGGCCATTGGTCAAATATTATTTGATAACGTTTCAATGAAGCACCTTAGGATGATTGATCTTGTTAAAGATGTTAAATGGATGCATGCCGGGGCATTGAAGAAATGGCTTTTTAAGTTGCTGGCTGTATTTATAATTGCTGAATGAAATGAGAGATGTTACTGATACAGTCTGAGCACAGTAAAGCATGCAGCCATTGGCAACACTAAGGGACTCCAGAGCGTTCCTGTCCTTCAACAGTAATGTCTTTTCTCTTCCCTCTCCCAGCATAAGCATCCATTCATTGCAACCAGCTAAGCATCTGAACAGCCACTGCTGACTGAAGGGCCCTGAAAGCACTTGGGTTAAAAAAAAAAGAGCTTTGCTTACACCCTGCCCTTCACAACACATTTACCCTCATAGCAATGATTAGAAATTGCAGTGTTTTGACCTAGTAAAGCTAAGCCAGAAGCAGAATTCACAAATGAAAAATTTCTCCAAGCAAATACCAGTTGAGCAACAGGAGGTCAGTATTATGCATTATAATAACCCACTTTCAATATCCAATTTTTCAGGAACAGCAGGAAGATCAGATTTCAGTCCTCAACCATTAAGATAAAAGGGCTCCAGAGTGTGGTGCAGCACCACAGTATGTGACAAAGGGGTTGAAATTTGGCAGAATGGGATATTGAGCTGCCAGCAATCTTCAGACATCTGAATACATTTAAATTCCTGATGAAACACAAGATTTAACTTCCTGACAAATGTAGCCCAAAGAGTTGATTTCAGCTGCAGCACCACTTACGAGTTAAATAAACGGATTTGGCTAAAAAGAAAACGATTTCAGAAAGTGCAATGCCGCCAATCTGCCTTCCTGTTAAAAGTCACCAAGTACAACAGGTCATATTTGCATAATGGAGACAAAAGCGATAGCAAAATCTGGAGCAACACAGAAAAAGGGAGAGCGATTCAGCAGCTTAAGATGTTTATTTGAAGGAAAATGGAAAATCAACATTTCAGATCGAGGACCTACTGACTTCCTCCAGCATTTTGTGTACTGCATCACATTTACACAGCACTGTTAATACTGTGTAATGTCCTATGCTGCTACTTAAGGTTGGCATTCCAATTTGAGACAGAGATAATAAACCAGATGACCCAACTACTTAGCCCAAGAGAAGTTTTATGCAACATTTCAAAAGACAGAAGGACAGGCAACAACCATTTAAAATGGGAAATCATAGAATTCAATGCTTGGCTACTGAAGGATCACTAGTCTGTGGTGACCAGGGAGCTGCAGCCTGAAGAAAGTGACAAAGATGAGAATTATGGATTGTGGATGAGGAATTAAGGACTGGGCTTGCAGTCAGCAGCACAAGAACTAGGCATGAACTACCAGGCCTCTGAGGCTTGGGTGAGTGAAAGTTTATGCGCAATGGGAGGGAAGAAGGCAGTCAGAACCCTGGAACTGTGTAGCTCTGGGACTACCAAAGACTGAGCAGGAAATAACCAGGGCTGTCCAAAAACTGAGGAAAAGCCACACATGAAACCAGTCACAGAAATTAGTTTCCAGGCTGAAAACCCAAATACTGGAATCTGAAGATAAACAATCCGTACAGTTTGACTTTTTTTTCACATCATATGGAACACATTTTATTTAATTATTTCAAAATAAATAAGCCATGTACTAACTGGAATGAACACCATCTGGTTCCTATACATTTCGTACTTGAAGCAATGTGCTTGTGCAAATCTGAACTATCTGCACCAACTTGTAAAGCCTCACTGCAGACCCACACCAACGGGGCTGGTTGAAAGCAAAGTCTCACCTCCTCATCTGGCCGAGAGTTCAAGTTCCAACCCCAACATAACAGGATCTAATCTGACATACACAAACAATCACCAACACCTTCACAACCTAGAAGCTGACTTATCTGATGCGCGGAAGCAGGACACAAAGTTTTGCCCATGGAAATGTCAAAACAATTAACGCCACTGGGTTTATGGCAATGTCATTCCATCTTAAACACTATATTCCACTCAGTTTCACAGAGGGACCCATCAATCTGTTGGGTGTTACTGCTGGAAAATGGAAAGAATTATGTGTATTCTTTACTGTGGGAATATGGATGGAGACAAGGCCTCCAGATTCCACAAGGACCTGAAGAGGTGACATGCAGAAGGGATGCCCTTTACTTTGGTAAAGATCTCTGTATATAAGTAGCCTGAGGAGTAACCAGAGTGAATCAAATCTCTCACACGCACACGAGTACACAACATTAGAGCATCTAATCCATTATTAGATGCCGTCTCTCTTTGCCCTAAAGTGCCTTCTGACTTTCTCTGTTAACTTATCTCCTAAGCATGAGACTTTCAGGTAATCTCCTCTCACAACGTCCAAGCCACTTCCCCTTTATTGCGGGATTGTAGAGTATGACCTGGCTCCCTGCTAGCACTCAAAAAAAAATTATTGTCACATGTACTGAGATACAGTGGAAAAAATTTGTTTTACATGCCATCAATACAGATCATTTCATCACATCAGTACATTGAAGTAATGAAGGGAAATGCAATAACAGAATACAGATCACAGTGCCATAGTCAGGGGGAAAATGAAGGCAGGCAATGAGATGCCAAGCCATCTCAGGGTGGATTATGAGGTCATGAGTCCATCTTACTGTTCCAGGGAACAGTGCAATAGTCTTGTAAGTGGGATAGAAGCTGTCCTTTAGGCTAGTGATATGTGCTTTCAAGTTTTTAAATCTCTGCCCGATGGGAGAGGGAAGAATAGAGAATGTTCAGGATGGAAAAGGTCTCTGATCCTACCGAAGAGTCTCGACCCAAAACGTCGACTGTACTCTTTTCCCTGGATCCTGCCTGGCCTGCTGGGTTCCTCCAGCATTTTGTGTGTGTTCTGCTTGGATTTCCAGCATCTGCAGATTTTCTTGTTTTTGATTATGCTGGTGGATTTACCGAGGTAGTGAGAAGTGTGAACAGAGTCTATCCGGGGAAGTTGGTTCTGGTGACGGACTGAATTGTGTACACATGCTGCAGTTCTGAGCATTCTTGGGCTAAGCAGTTGGCATACATCTTGACCAGATAACTTCCCATGGTGCATTTATATGTAGAATCTGTTGAAAGTCAATAGGGTCATGTCAAATTTCTTTGGCCTCCTGAGTTTAAGGCACTGGTGCACTTTCTTCGCCACACCATCCACATGGACCAGGATGGGCTATTGTTGATATTCACTCCGAGGATCTTGAGGTATCCAACCGACTCACCCTCCGCACTGTTGATATAAATAGGAGCACCACCCCCATTCCTGAATGACCAATACACTTGATTTACTGAGATTGAGGGAACAGTTATCATGACACCAGGCTACAAGGATCTTTATCTCCATCCTGTACGCATTCATTGTTATTTGAGAAAGTCACCACTGAGGCAGAGAATTCATCAAGGACTGTTCGTAACTTGGTAATGTACATCAAGAACCACGGTGGGACAGCTGGCATGAACAAGCAAATGGTTGGCCAATGGCCAATAAATCAACTCCCTTAGGAGCCAGGTCTCACACAGACCTGATCTAGAGGACTCCAATGCACTGTGAAAATGCTGAGCCAGAGAGGGTGGGTAGGTTTGACACACTGACATTTGTCAGAGTTCTCTGGCAAGCTGAAAAAAGATCTTGGAGCTCATCCCAGCATGGACACACACAGCCAGGCTGCAGCAGTTGTGGTTCCAGGTTCCACTGGCAACGTTGATAGAGATCAGACTGTGATCTGATGGAGCTCTGATGGGTCCGCCACACCCCGCAACCATTTTGGTGATTGGCACAGACTGCTTATTCAGCGAATTCCGGGGGAGGGGAATCCAGCCCATCTCACATATGATAGCACGTGCTCCAACTGCATTTTGAGACAGGGTCCCTCATCAATGCTGTTCTTGCTGCCTCATCGTGGCTACACTGTGAGGCACATAGCAGATGGTGGTGAAACACAAGGCCTCGACAGCAAAGTGAGGTACGGAGACCACCTGTCCATGCAGCGGAATCCCATGAGGACCACAATATCTTTAGGATTATGATATTTACTCTTTGACCTTCATACAAGCAAGAAAGTTCATTGCAATGCTACCGAAGACAATAAACTAATCTGAATTTGTAACACTGACTTTCAGATACTTTTCCCATAAAAAGCTGGAAGGGGGAAAAAATAGGCTAACTACATGCTTTCAGAATGAATCTTCCTTCCTCTCCTCTCTTGGGGCCCTCTGTCTTCCTTTCAGATTCTCCCCCCTCTCACTCAGGTAGCTTCACCACCACTGTCTCAAGAACCACTAGGCATGGGCAACTAAGTTCAATTAAAAGCCCATGTCCTATTGAACGGACTTCTCCTATGCTAAAGATGAATTCTTGATCTCTAAATCCACCTTGTCAATGCCCTTGCACTTTGTCTATCTGCACTGATCTTCTTCAACTGTAACAGTATATTCTACATTCCAGTTTCCTTTTGACTGCCTCAATGTACTTATATATGGAATTATCTGCCTGAATGGCATAGAAACAAGCTTTTCACTGTACCTAATACATTTAACAATAATAAATCCATACCTTACATAAGAGATTTTTAAAAACTCATTACAAATAAAAGTGCATGGAATATATACAAAAAATTATCATCTGCTCATGGTTTCTTTTAAGAAATATGTAATGCGGTTTCAAACCGGGAGGTTTAAAAGCTACAATAATGCCACCTGCACTGTGTGCCCTCACATGTATGTGCAGAGAAGCTCAGCAGAAATAGCCCAAGAACACTGATTTATTGCACGTGCACAAAGTTCTCACTGAAACAAAGGCTTTCCATCAGATTGTGCTGAAAAAAGCAGGTGCTATTCATATTTGCAGGCCCAAACTTGAGCACCTCCATCTGTTGGGCATGCACACTTGCTTCAGTACTGCTGCCTGTAATCAGAATCCAAGGCAGCTTCATTTAAGTCAAATTCCAAATGCTCTGGATGTACTCCAGAATGCAAATGTGCCCTCGCTCCAACCCAATGAAGAGATAAGATTTCCACACATTCCAAATTTATGGTGACAGTATACATTTAAGAACCTATTCATGATTTCACACACACACACACACAACAAACTGGCCAGCTTCCATCAACATGCCCTCATTCCAAGCTCAAAAGCACTAGTGTGTGTTTCCACATTACCCCACAGTTGGCATTGGCTCCAGCTGAGATTACTGGTTTAATACCAATTGGTTTTATGTTACACATAGTTTTATGTTTTGGAGTACAGTCACTTGATATTGGACAAAGGCTACTCAATAACTCATTTATTTTGGAAGCCATCTTTAAGAGGGGATTTCCATTGAGTGAATAGTTTTCATATCTGGGTCAGAGGGGAGACAAAATACAGGCTTAATTCCCTGAACTTAGAACTCTTTAACCAGATCAAGTGGGTATAAGCCATTCAAAACAGAAATCCTTGCTGGCAAAAACATGCTGAATGGTTAAAGGTATTGTTGGAACAGTGCAGATTCTGTGCCGAGATGTAGCTGTACAAATAAATGTCTACACTTAAGCACTAAAATCATTCTTTATCGTTATTTGTTTGAGGACTTGGATCTCCCCAGATATCCAGCTGACTTTAGGCAATATCCATGTTTTATAAATGCTCATTAGTGGAGATCACCAGGTTACAAAGCCACTCAAAATGACTGAACCTCCTCAATACCACCCACTTATTCCTACAGCAGTTGCTAGAGATGGGGGCCACATGGTTACGGGTTTGTGAAATTATCACAAAGATGATGAACATGCACACTAAGAATTTGAAGCTTGAAGCAGGTTTTCCAGCCACTCCTACTCAAAAAGACCTTGCCAAACAACTACAAATTACAGCTATAATGATTGAACATACTATCATAAGTGAACACATGTTGTTCAATAGTTAAAATCACCCAATCAAACTGAGATCCATAAGACCATAAAATATAGGAGCAGAAGTAGGCCATTCGGCCCATCAAGTCTGCTCTGCCATTCAATCATGGGCTGATCCAATTCTTCTAGTCATCCCCACTCCTCTGCCTTCTCCCCATGCCCTTTGATGCCCTGGCTAATCAAGAACCTATCTATCTCTGCCTTAAATACACCCAATGACTTGGCCTCCACAGCCACTCATAGCAACAATTCAACAATTCCACAGATTTACCACCCTCTGACTAAAGTGATTTCTCCGCACTTCTGTTCTAAATGGACGTCCTTCAATCCTGAAGTCGTGCCCCCTTGTCCTAGACTCCCCTACCATGGGAAGCAATTTTGTCATATCTAATCTCTTCAGGCCGTTTAACATTCAGAACGTTTCTATGAGATCCACCTAGTCCTCAAACTCAATAAATGCAAATCCCCACCTTCTAATTTGAACTATCTGACATGGTCCCAATTAGCTACCTCCTGTACCTAATAAAGTAGTCACTGTGTGTACATCCATGGTCTTCTGACCAACCACTTCAAGGCTCGACATGTTGTGGGTTCAAAGATGCTCTTCTGCACACCACTGCTGTAATGAGTGGTTACTGTGCTACTATTTCCTTCCAGTCAGCTTAAACCAGTCTGGTCATTCTCCTCTGACCTCTCCTATTAATACTGTGCTTTTGCCCACAGAACCACCATACACTGATTTTTTTTTGTATGTGTGTGTTTTTCACACAGATCTCTGTAAACTCTAGAGACTGTTGTGTGTGAAAGGATGTTGCCTGGATTGGGGAGCATGCCTTATGAGAATAGGTTGAGTGAACTTGGCCTTGGCTCCTTGGAGCGACAGAGGATAAGAGATGACCTGATAGAGATGTACAAGATGATGAGAGGCATTGATAGTGTGGATAGTCAGAGGCTTTTTCCCAGTGCTGAAATGGCTAGCACGAGAGAGCACAGTTTTAAGGTGCTTGGAAGAAGCTACAGAGGAGATTTCACGGGTAAGTTTTTCCACAGAGTGGTGGGTGTGTGGAATGCATTGCCAGTAACAATAGGATCTTTTAAGAGACTCTTAGATAGGAATATGAAGCTTAGGAAAATAGAGGGCTATCTGGTATGGTAATTCTAGGTAGCTTCTAGAGTAGTTTATATGGTCGGCACAACATTGCGGGTCGAAGGGCCTGTAATCTGCTGTAGATTTCTATGCTGCATGAAAATACCAGCCGATGAGCAGGTTCTGAGTTTCCCAAACTACCCTCTCCGGCACCAACAATCACTCCACAGTCAAAGACACATGAATCACATTTCTTCCCCATTTTGATGTTTGATCTGAACAACAACTGAACCTCTTGACCATGTCTGCATGCTTTTAAGCACTGCGTTGCAGCACATAATCAGCTGATTAGATATTTGCATTGATAGCAGGCATGCATGTATAACTTATAAGATGGCCACCGAGTGTACATTGGACTTAAAGAATTTAAGGGGAGCAAGGTAGAGTAGTGGTTATTGCAAAACTTTACACTCCCAGCATCAGTCATCTGGTTCAATTCACAGTAATGTTTGGAGGGGGTTTGCACATTCTCCTCTTGACCACATATATCTCAGTGTTCTGTTTTGCTCTCACTTTCCGAAACTGTATGAGTAAGGGTTGGGGTTAAGTTGTGGGTTTGCTGTGTTGGCGCCGGAAGCACGGCAACATTTGCGGCTGCCAACAGCACATCCTCTGACTGTGTTGGTTGTTGACACAAATGGTGCATTTCATTGTGTGTTTCAATGCACATGTGACAAATAAAGCTAATCGAATATTGTTTTTTTCACCTTTTACATCTGATTTAGATGAGATTAAAAAGCAATAAAACTGAGCAGATGCCAAAAGATTACGAAGCGTAATTTCCTGCAATTAATGCTTTTCTGGAGTAACACACACAAAACACTGGACAAATACAGCAGTGGGGAGAGAAATGAACAGTCGGAATTTCTGGCTAACACCCGGGCTTTAATTCCTATCATTTTCTAGATTTAAATGTAGTTTCAAATCCCCAAACCCTTTGTACTGGGCTTTACAGGTGAAGTACGTTTAACTTCCATGCCAGTGTCTGTGACATGGAAAACTAAAGAGATGAAAAACAAAACAAAAGAGATGGTTGTTGACTTCAGGAGGACACAGAGCGACCACTCCGCTGAACATCGGCGGCTCCTCCTAGAAATCGCAAAGAGCACCAAATTTCTTGGTGTTTACCTGACAGAGAATCTCACCTGGTCCCTCAACACCAGCTCCATAGCAAAAAAAGCCCAGCAGCATCTCTACTTTCTGCGAAGGCTAAGGAAAGTCCATTTCCCACCCCCCCCCCCCCCCCATCCTCATCACATTCTACAAGGGTTGTATTGAGAGCATCCTGAGCAGCTGCATCACTACCTGGTTCAGAAATTGCACCATCTCGGATCGCAAGCCCCTACAGTGGATAGTGAGGTCAGCTGAGAAGTTCATCGGGGTCTCTCTTCCTGCCATTACAGACATTTACACTACACATTGCATCCACAAAGCAAACAGCAGTATGAAGGACCCCATGCACCCCTCATACAAACTCTTCTCCCTCCTGCCATCTGGGAAAAGGCACCAAAGCATTCGGGCTCTCACGACCAGACTATGTAACAGTTTCTTCCCCCAAGCCATCAGACTCCTCAATACCCAGAGCCTGGACTGACACCAACTTACTGCCCTCTACTGTGCCATTAGTCTTGTTTATTATTTATTGTAATGCCTGAACTGTTTTGTGCACTTTATGCAGTCCTGGGTAGGTCTGTAGTCTAGTGAATTTTTTTTGCCTGTGTGTTTTTATATAGTTCAGTGTAGTTTTTGTACTGTTTCATGTAGCACCATGGTCCTGAAAAACATTGTCTCGTTTTTACTGTGTACTGTATCAGCAGTTATGGTCAAAATAACAATAAAAAGTCACTTGACACCATTGCTACCCTCTGTCTGCCTCAGTCCAACTTTCCCACCACTCATCAGAATACAGCCTCATCCAGTTTTCAGCCAATGACAAAAACATTCAGATTTTTAAATTAAAATTTTACAAACTTGCCACATTAACCCAAGCTGTCTCCTTTTTTTCTCATTTTGTTATATTTCCAGAAATACCACACTCTGCTGGAGGAAAACAAACACAAGAGATTCTGCCGATGCTGGAAATCTTGAGCAACCATTACAAAATGCTGGAGAACTCAGCAAGTCAGGCAGCACTTATGGGGGGGGGGGGTGTGAAATAAAAGAACCATCAACATTCCCACACTAACCAGTCCATCCTCTGCCTTCTCTATTACCAGGATTAGGCCCAATGCAAACTGCACAGACACCACCTCATATTCTGCCTTGGTAACCTACAACCCAATGGCATGAACATAGAGAGCTCCAGTTTTAGGTAATGCTCCCTGAAGTGGTCTGCTTTCTACCCTTCACCTTTGCTCTCTCCCTCTCTTTCCTCCAACAGTCCTCCTATTTTTGTCTCTGTTCCTTCCCATCTTCCCAGCAGCCCCCTTCCCATCTTCATCCTATTTCTGCCTCTTACTGATTCCAGTCACCACACACACATGTGCACATTTCCAACCACTACCCAATTGCCATTCACTTCTCCCCAATACTTCCCGTTCCAGTTTCCTTTATTTATGGTTTTTTGTGTTCCTGCATATCTCCCTCCAACAGCAACCAGTTTCTAATCTTCATACTGCCCCCCCATCTTGCTCTAATAGCTTCTCTGTGTGTCTTTTTGTATCAGTCACCTGCCACTGTCTCCTATCTTCACTCCCACTCCTTCCCCCTCCCCTCCCCGCCACAACCTGCCTGACATCTGAAACCCCTCCTCAGTCCGCTAATCACATCTGTTCCTTTTCACCACTCCCTTCTTGTCTCTATACTGGCCAAACCCACTCTCAGACCTGATGTAGGACTTCAACCAGCAACACTGATGATTCCTCTCCTTTCACAAGTGCTGTTTGACCTGCAGAGTTCTTGCAGCAGAATGATTGTTGCTTCAGATGCCAGACTCTTGTGTCATCAACAACAGGAAGTCTCTAATGAATGGCAAGGGAGTGTGTTGTAAAGTTCAGGACTTGGTTGGGTATGGGAGGATAGCAGAAGGAGAGTGAGAAGATGATTAATCTTGCTCGAGTAAAGGTATTGGGGCAAGTAATCTTAGTGAGGAAATGTTTAAACTCTACCACAAGGTCAATAGGAATGGTCAAGCAGAACCTTTCAAATGTCCAGCTTCACTCCCAGCCACAATGTGGGTCAGTGGTAGGTTATAGACATATCCACACACACGCCCATTTTACATAAGGGCTTTCTTTTTCATTGATCTTCTTCTCTCAAAAATTACCTAGAGCTGACTGAACTCCAAATTGCAAAGAATTTTTTAGCTAGAAGAGCAGTCTAACATTTCTAAATGTCCCTCTTCACATCTGACGGCTGCAGCACTTTCTGCCGTGAAAGATGCATCAGTCTCAATTGCTCGATGAAGAGATGAAGATGTCAAAAAGCAGCATGTAGAAACCAGGTGTTATACTGTACCTTTAAAATGTGCCTTGTAGAACTTGATCAATCACAGGAGGTGCAAAGCTCTTTCTGAAAGCTTTGACAAGATGATTGTTCAACAAAATGCATTGGCCCTAAACAGACTTTGTAAGGGAAAAAGCCATTAATTTTTGAAGCAAAGCCATAACTCACCCAGAAATGCTGAAGTTGCTTTGCATCACCACCTTGGCACAGTTAAAGCCAGAAACTACACACTGAATTTTGGATTTTTCTTTTTGTTCTATTATCCCAAAGTGTACCCTCTGTCTCTGGTGAGAGAGAGGTGGCTTAAGAGAGGATCGGAGGCGAACACTACCCCCCACTCCATCCGCCACTCACAGATTGTGGTTGGAGTCTGGAATGCACCGCCTGGAGAGCAGGGAAAGGCTTGACTCTCACAGCATTTAGGACTACAAGATAATAAGATATGGGAGCAGAATGAGGCCATTCAACCCATCGAGTCTGCTCTGAAATTCCATCATGGCTGATTTATTATCCCTCTTAATCCTATTCTCCTGCCTTCTCTCCACAACCTTTGATGCCCTGACTAATTAAGAACCTATCAACTTCTGCTTTAAATATATCCAAAGGCAGCCTCCACAGGGGACTGTGGCAATTAATTCCACAGATTCACTGCCTTCTGGCTAAGGAAATTCCTTTCTAATAGACATCCCCTCTATTCTGAGGCTGAGCCCTCTGCTCCAGACTCCCCGCTATAGCAAAAATCCTATCCACATCCACTCTAACCAGCCTGTGATGTACAACTCTGACCATTTCTTCCAGCAGCTCATTCCATACTATTTTGACTATGCTGAGTGGAAAACTCCTCAAGTTCCCATTAAAAATTTCCCTTCTCATTTTAAACGTGTGCTTTCTAGTTTTTGATCCTGCAATCCTAGGAAGTTGCTGCAGGCTCTTGTCATTCCCTCTGACAATGTCATCAGCCACGCTGGCAGGCCGATGAATCACAGGGAAGAGGTGTATCCTACTCAAACCCTCCTCATAAACCAAGTGCATTGATGAGAATGCTGTCCCAAGTGCATCATACAGGGCAAGTCCATGGTTGAGGATGACTTGATTCCACTGATTTTTATGGCCTATACTAATGATTTGGACTGTATTAGTGCAACTTGTCAGAAATAAATAACATTAACAGTGTGGCTGATCATGAGGAAGAAAGTAGCAGGCTATATGAATTGGTTAGATAGGGATATTCAGTTCAATCCAGAGAAAGGTGAGGTAAAGCTGTTGGGTGAGAGAGACAGTGAGTACATAATAAAAGAGAGCACACAGAGTTGCACGTTTTGTGAAAATCCTCACCGAGGATTAGAAATAGAGAGAGTGGGCAGTTTCAAGTTCCTGGGTGTCAAGGATCTCACCTGGTCCCAACATATTGATGCAGTTATAAAGAAGGCAAGACAGCAACTACTCTTCATTAGTTTGAAGAAATTTAGTATGTCAGCAAATACACTCAAAAACTTCTAGAGATATACCATGAAGAGCATTCTGACAGGCTGCATCACTGTCTGATATTGGGGGGGGGGGTGGGGGAGTTGGTGGGATGGGGAAGGCTACTGCACAGGACCAAAAGCAGCTGCAGAGGGTTGTAAATTTAGTTGGTTCCATCTTGAGTACTAGCCCACAAAGTACCAAGGACATGTTCAAGGAGCAGTGTCTCAGAAAGGCAGTGTCCATTATTAAGGACCTCCAGCACCCAGGGCATGCCCTTTACTCACTGTTACCGTCAGGAAGGAGGTACAGAAGCCTGAAGGCACACACTCTGCGATTCAGGAACAGCTTCTTCCCCTTTGCCATCCGATTTCTAAATGGACATTGAACCCTTGAACACTACCTCACTTTTTTTAAATATATAGTATTTCTGTTTTTTTGCATGTTTTTTTAATCAATTCAATATATGTATACTGTAATTGATTTATTTATTTTTTATTATTATTTTGTTTTTTTACATATTGCAATGAACTGCTGCTGCTAAGTTAACAAATTTCACGACACATGCCGGTGATAATAAACCTGATTCTGATTCTGATTCTTTAATATGTTACAACATATGCCCATAGATCTTTAAGGATGACAAGTAGGTAATTCTTTGCCACAAGCAGCTGTGGAGGCCAAGTCTGTAAGTATATTTAAGGCAGAGGTTGATAGATTCTTGATTGTTCAGGGCATAAAGGGATATGGGGAGAAGGCAGGAGATTGGGACTGAGAGGAAAATTGAATCAGCCATGACTGAATGATGGAGCAGACTCGATGGGCCAGATGGCCTAATTCTGCTCCTATATCCTATGGTAAAGAAGCTTGTATTCAGGATGCTTGAGGAATGAATGTTAAGTTGGAGCAGTGTTAAACAATAGCTGGAATACAGCCTATAGTTCTGTTCACTATACTATAGGAAGAATAGGGAAGCAGCAGAGAGGAGATAAAAGTACTGAAAATTTATAGTTACAGGAGAGGCTAGCTTGGCTCAATACATTTTGTTGGAAGAAGGAGAATGGAGAGATTGTAGCGAATTCAGTAACTCGGTTCCACGTTTTTATGGAATGTGGAAAGAGTAGGTCTTATTCACCCCAAAGTGTGATACACAGCAGCTGAACAGTCAGAATCAGAGTCAGGTTTATCATCAGTAACAGAAATTTGTTGTTATGGTGGCAGCACAGTACAAGAGGAAGACTGAGTTCATATTCATAGACTTGCTTCCAATGACTACACTTACTTGCCCATCCATTGAGATGTTCTCATAACCAAAGGTCTCATCTTAAGGACTCTATCTTGTTATTTCATGTTCTCGTTACTTATTACTATTCATTGATATTTGTATTTGCACAATGTGTTGTCTTCTGCACTCTGGTTGATCTTTCATTGATCCTGTTCTAGTTATTATTCTATAGACTTGCTGAGTATGCCCGCAAGAAAATGAATCTCAGGTTTGTATGTAGTATGTATATATGTACTTTGATAATATAATTTACTTTGAACTTTGACCTTTCATAACTGAGGGCAGTGGGGAAGAAGTTCATCCTAAACCAATGAGTGGATGCCTTCAGGCCTCTGTATCTCCTCCCTGATGACCGTAATGCAAAAAGGGCATGTCCCAAATGGGGAGGATGCTCAATGCTGGCTCCTTGAGGCATCACCTTTTGGACATGTCCTTGATGATGGGGAGGATTGTGCCCATGACAGAACTGACTGAGTGTACAACCATTTGCAGCCTCTTTTGATCCTGTGCACTGGTGCCTTCATACCTGGTCACTCTAATGTCCAAAGATCAAACCAATGAATACTATCTCACTGTAATGGCCAAAGTCTAGACCAATGAATACAATCTCACTCCAATGGCCAAAGACCAGAAAGTGGGTGTAACCCAAGTAGCTCAATCACAGGCAAGTACAGATAGAATGGACCGTCACTTTTTTTTGTAGCACCATCACTATGGCCTCTTTACCTCACTCAGTACACATTCCATGGGATCAGACTATCCAATGACAAAAAAAACACATACTTCCAGATGGTACTTCCAGAAAGTCTCAGCCTTCATCACACTCCCACCTCATACTCACTCCTTTTCCTTCTTCTCACCATAAGACGCAGCCTGTTCCAGAGTGGATACATAAGATGAAGTACACAGTCCAGTCTGGCTGACACAGCAGGGCACCTTCAGTATGGTGTCAATGCCTGAATCGCACCAGAGAACCATAATAATCAATTTCACTGGGCTGCCAGTAGTTAATTTGGCAAAGGCTTTACTTCCATACATACTGTGATACAGGCCTTTTGGCCTACCAGGTCCACACAGTGTGCCCAAAGAAGAAACCCATAAGCCCCTATCTCCATTTCTGCTTTTCTTTGTAGTCCTATTGCACTGATGACTGAGTGGAGTAGGACAGGTCCGACCCAAGAAAGAAAGAAGTGCTCTGCTTTATCAAAATCCTGCCCTCTACACGAGGAAAGAGCTGATATATAATGAACACAAAAGAGATGACAGTGTCATGCAAGTATTCCAGATAATAGCATTGCCTTTGAACTCTACATCCAAGGAGACCTACTTTTCCAATTAGTGCCAAATTTCCACGAGTGCTTCCTCAACCTTCAGGAAGCTTGTACTCCTAATCCGCAAGTGTTATTTATTCAACAGTCTAAAATTAAAAAGGAGGCAGAGTCCTTTCTTTGAGTATCGTACACGTTAGACCCTACCAAAAATCTGGGATGAGGAGCAAGTTGGGCTTGGTGGCATAGATCAGCGGCTATCATCACTTGGGTAGTTAGAAGCCAGGAAGCTCAGGGTAACAATACCCTTGAACTCAGCAGGTAGCCTTGAACCATGGCAGAGATTATCTAGTTTCCTGACAGAATATCACGCGACACCTCCCCCCCCCCCAAGAAGTTGGAGGTCAGTACACTGTTCACTGAACTCTGTTGGGCGATGCCGTATGTAGAATGAATCCTCTCTGCTATTCCTCCCTCAAGAGCCGCAGGTATATGTACCTAGTCTTTGACATGCGAGTCTTATTTCTGTAAGTCTACTAACAGGATGTGACCCATGGTTTGGAAGTGATAACCAGAGAAATGCCAGTGTGGTATAACTAAGAGAGCTACTGCCTCACAGATTCAAAGAATGAAATTCAGTCCTGATTGTCAGTATCGCCTGTGTGTGTGGAGTTTGCTGTTCTCCTCATGACCATGTGGATTTCCCCAAGTGACCCAGTTTCTACCCTCATCCCAAATACATGCAGCTCAGTAAACTGGCTGCCGTCCATTAAACTGTTATGCAGGTGATGGGTCATATATGGGGAGAGCTGATGGGAATAAAAGATGAGCATTGTTTAAAAAGCAGATAAAAGATTAGCTTTGTTAAAACTAAATTATTAGCTTTATTTAATTGGGTTAGGCTGGGATGATTGACATGCTCTAAATGGGCTGAAGAGCCTGTTTCCACGCTCCATCTCTCTACAACAGTAAGTCCCGCTGGCGGGTTTGTTAGTGCTCTAGTCCCCAGTCAGCATCCAAAGTAGAATAACAGACTTGCCCTATGCATGATGTACTCCCAGTGAATTGGGATAGAGCATGTCGTCCTTGCATGCTTTCCAGAGCAGAACTAACACAATTCAATTTCAGTTGCCAGTGTTCAGATGAAACACTGCACAATGGATGACATCACTGTGCAAATCCACTGAGCAAACCTCTGGAATGCAATGGGCCCCGATCATATTTCAGAAATAGCACAATCTGCAAAGAATGTCTGCATTTTTCTGTAATTTAAATTATAAACAATGAAATTTTGATCACAAAGCAGAGAAAGGCAGATTGCCAAATGATTCCATTTCAAGGCAATTCTTTCTGTAACAACATTTATAGTGACAACTTCCTAATTTATTGAGTCCTGACGAAGGGTCTCAGCCCGAAACGTCAGCAGTGCTTCTCCCGATAGATGCTGCCTGGCCTGCTGTGTTCCACCAGCATTTTGTGTGTGTTCCTAACTTATTGTCCGGTTTGCTCTTGTTCTCAGGATCCCAGATCTCTGCAGTAAAATGGGAACAGGTGGTTGTCTAAACTACCCTTGGAAACTGAGGGCAGGAAGTTGATCTAAATAATGGGAATGACCAAGCATCACATCCTGCCATTCTCTGAGATACCACAAGCAGAGCCTATTGTTTCAATTGAGCCACAAATTCAGTTACTGGACTTTCTGGTATTATGCATGCTTCAGATCAATCAAGTCAATGAAGTTGCTGACAATAGCTGAAACAGGAGGACATAACTCGGCACTGCTACTGATGCAGAAGGAAGCCAGTGCCTGTCATCTGATAATAGGGACATTTCTTTTAGAGGGATCTTTAAATAAGCTTGAACACTCAAAACTCAGCAATATCCCTGCATTCCTTAATGCTTTTTTTGAAGACTAGGTCACTGTCACATACGGAATTTCAAATAAATGTTTATTAAAGATGGGTGGACAGTACCTTAAAAAAACATTAAAAACCTACAGCACAATACAGGCCCTTCGGCCCACAAAGTTGTGCCGAACATGTCCCTACTTTAGAAATTACTAGGCTTACCAATAGCTCTCTATTTTACTAAGCTCCATGTACCTATCCAAAAGTCTCTTAAAAGACCCTGTCATATCGACCTCCACCACCGTTATCGGCAGCCCATTCCACACACTCACTATTCTGAGTAATAAAACTTACCCCTGACATCTCCTCTGTACCTACTCCCTAGCACCTTAAACCTGTGTCCCCTTGTGGCAACCATTTCAGCCCTGGGAAAAAGCCTCTGATTATCCACACGATCAATGCCTCTCATCATCTTATACACCTCCATCAGGTCACCTCTCATCCTCCGTCACTCCAAGGAGAAAAGGCCGAGTTCACTCAACCTATTCTCATAAGGCATGCTCCCCAATCCAGGCAACATCCTTGTAAATCTCCTCTCCACACTTTCCTTCCTTCCACATCCTTCCTGTAGTGAGGCGACCAGAACTGAGCACAGTACTCCAAGTGGGGTCTGACCAAGGTCCTATATAGCTGTAACAGTACCTCTCAGCTCCTAAATTCAATTTCACGATTGATGAAGGCCAATACACCATACGCCTTCTTAACCACAGAGTCGACCTGCACAGCTCCTTTGAGCATCCTATGGACTCGGACCCCAAGATCCCTCTGATCCTCCACAGTGCCAAGAGTTTTACCATTGATACTATATTCTGCCATCATATTTGATCTACCAAAATGAACCACTTCACACTTCTCTGGGTTGAACTCCATCTGCCACTTCTCAGCCCAGTTTTGCATCCTATCAATGTCCTGCTGTAATCTCTGACAGCCCTCTACACTATCCACAAAACCTCCAACCTTTGTGTCATCAACAAACTTACTAACCCATCCCCCACTTCCTCATCCAGGTCATTTATAAAAATCACGAAAAAATCCCTGAGGCACCCCACCGGACACCGACTTCCATGCAGAATATGACCCATCTACAATCATGCTTTGCCTTCTGTGGGCAAGCCAATTCTGGATCCACAAAGCAATGTCCCCTTGGATCCCATGCTGCTTTATTTTCTCAATAAACCTTGCATGGGATACCTTATCAAATGCCTTGCTGAAATCCATATACACTACATCAACTGTTCTTCCTTCATCAATGTGTTTAGCCACATTCTCAAAAAATTCAATCGGGCTCGTAAGGCACGACCTGTCCTTGACAAAGCCATGCTGACTACTCCTAATCATATTGTACCTCTCCAAATGTTCACAAATCCTGCCTCTCAGGATCTTCTCCATCAACTTACCAACCGCTGAGGTAAGATTCACTTGTCTATAATTTCCTGGGCTATCTCTATTCCCTTTCTTGAATAAAGGAACAACATTCGCAACCCTCCAATCCTCCGGAACATCTCCCATCCCTGTTGATGATGCAAAGACCATCGCCAGAGGCTCAGCAATCTCCTCCCTCGCCTTACCACAGTAGCCTGGGGTACATCTCATCCGGTCCTGGCGACTTATCCAACTTGATGCTTTCCAAAAGCTCCAGCACATCCTCTTTCTTAATGTCTCAAGCTTTTCAGTCTGCTGCAAGTCATCACTACAATCACAAAGATCCTTTTCCATAGCGAATACTGAAGTAAAATATTCAGTAAGTACTTCTGCTATTTCCTCCGGTTCCATACACACTTTCCCACTGTCACACTTGATAGGTCCCATTCTTTCACGTCTTATCCTCTTGCTCTTCACACACTTGTAGAATGCCTTGGG
The DNA here is from genome assembly GCF_048418815.1 of Hemitrygon akajei. Lineage (NCBI taxonomy): Eukaryota > Metazoa > Chordata > Chondrichthyes > Myliobatiformes > Dasyatidae > Hemitrygon > Hemitrygon akajei. Next base: position 52,311,066 of record NC_133129.1, read on the forward strand.
GTTTTCCTTAATCCTGCCCGCAAAGGCCTTCTCATGGCCCCTTCTGGCTCTCCTAATTTCCTTCTTAAGCTCCTTTCTATTAGCCTTATAATCTTCTAGATCTCTAACATTATCTAGCTCGTTAAACCTTTTGTAAGCTTTTCTTATCTTCTTGACTAGATTTATTACAGCCTTTGTACACCATGGTTCCTGTACCCTACCATAACTTCCCTGTCTCATTGTAACATACCTATACAGAACTCTACACAAATATCCCCTGAATATTTGCCACATTTCTTCTGTACTTTTCTCAAGAACATCTGTTTCCAATTTAAGCCTCCAATTTCGTGCCTGATAGCCTCATAATTCCCCTTACTCCAATTAAACACTTTTCTAACGTGTCTGTTCCTATCTCTCTCCAATGCTATTGTAAAGGAGATAGACTTATGATCACTATCTCCAAAATGCTCTCCCACTGAGAGATCTGACACCTGACCAGGCTCATTTCCCAATACCAAATCAAGTACAGCCTCTCCTGTTGTAGGTTAATCTACATATTGTGTCAAGAAACCTTCCTGAACACACCTAACAAACTCCAATCCATCTAACCCCCTTGCTCTTGGGAGATGCCAGTCTATATTTGGGAAATTAAAATCTCCCATCACTACAACTCTGTTATTATTACACCTTTCCAGGATCTGTTTCCCTATCTGCTTCTCGATATCCCTTTTACTATTGGTTGGCCTATAAAAAACACCCAGTAAAGTTATTGACCCCTTTCTGTTCTTAATCACCACCCACAGAGACTCTGTAGACTATCCTTCCATGGCATTCACCTTTACTGCAGCCGTGACACTATCTCTGATCAACAGTGCCATGCCCCCACCTCTTCTGCCTCCCTCCCTGTCCCTTCTAAAACATCTAAATCCCGGCACTTGAAGTAACCATTCCTTTCCCTGAGCCATCCAAGTCACTGTAATGGCCACCACATCATAGCTCCAAGTACTGATCCACACTCTAAGCTCATCCGCTTTATTCACAAGACTCCCTGCATTAAAATAGACACATTTCAAACCTTCTCTATCACCTGCCTATCATCCCTCTCGCACTGTCTACAAGCTTTCTCTGTTTGTGATCCAACTTCCTCTCTCTTGTCTCTTCAGTTCAGTTCGTATCCCCCAATAATTCGAGTTTAAATTCTCCCCAGAAGCCTTAGCAAACCTCCCCACCAGGATATTGGTTCCCCCTGGGATTCAAGTGTAACCTGTCCTTTCTGTACAGGTCACACCTGCCCTAAAAGAGGTCCCAATGATCCAGGAATCTGAATCCCTGCCCCCTGCTCCAATCCCTCAGCCACGCATTCATCCTCCACCTCATCCTATTCCTTGTCACTGTCGCATGGCACGGGCAGTAATCCCGAAATTACTTCTCAACTGGATGTAAAAAGGAAATAATACTCTTTTCCGTGTACTTTTTCTTTTTCTTGATTTATTTATTTCATCTTCCACTTTGAGATTTAAGTTTCTTATAACAACATAGGAGAGTTCCATTTGGCCCATCTTTATGCCAGCTCCCAAAGCAGTAATCCCCTTAACCTCATTCTTTCTATGCTAATTTGCCAGCTATTGCTGCAACATGTCATCTCCCACACATGCCAATCAACCCCCCCCCCCCCCTTTGATTCTTTTTGTGATTAAATTTTACTTTAAAGAACAATTTATCGTAACCATTTAACTGGTCATGGCTTTGGGACATGTGAGGAAATGAGAAGAGAGGAAGCACCCCTGAAATACCTCCATATAGAACATAGATCCCTTTTTTGTTTCAAAAATTCATCAACAACATTCATCTGTCATCATCAGGTTGAATATCTCCTGAATTCATTCACAACCTCCTCCATAATGTTGCATTATTTGACTTTTGGAAGGATGCTGAACATAGAACAGCACAGCACATTACAGGCCCTTCGGCCCACAATGTTGTGCCGACCCTCAAACCCTGCCTCCCATATAACCCTCTACCTTAAATTCTTCCATATACCTGTCTAGTAGTCTCTTAAACTTCACCAGTGTATCTGCCTCCACCACTGACTCAGGCAGTGCATTCCACGCACCAACCGCTCTCTGAGTGAAAAATCTTCCTCTAATATCCCCCTTGAACTTCCCTCCCCTTACCTTAAAGCCATGTCCTCTTGTACTGAGCAGTGGTGCCCTGGGGAAGAGGCGCTGGCTGTCCACTCTATCTATTCCTCTTAATATCTTGTACACCTCTATCATGTCTCCTCTCATCCTCCTTCTCTCCAAAGAATAAAGCCCAAGCTCCCTTAATCTCTGATCATAATCCATACTCTCTAAACCAGGCAGCATCCTGGTAAATCTCCTCTGTACCCTTTCCAATGCTTCCACATCCTTCCTATAGTGAGGCGACTAGAACATTACATTTTCTGGCCCAAAACTAGATATACTATTGATAAATTTAAAATATCCCAACACTGTTTCATAGAATTTAACTACTTTCCGCTATCAACTGAACATTTTCTGCAGAATTCACTTTTTTTTTTATTAGTGTCAAGGTCCATGTTGTAAACAAATCACCATGGACACAAGTAAGTCTCCATGTCTTGGTGAAACATTTCTGCAAGACCTGTCAACTTTAATCTTATTGGTGTCAGATGAACTGTTATGATATGTAGCAAGAGATAGTAAAACTTGTGATTCATTGGCAATATCATTCATTAGGGTGTTGGAGATCACTTCATCTACATACTTAAATGGCCATATATGGTCTGAGTTTCAGTTCAGCCATGTTATTATAAGATACACATATCTGAAAAGGAGGAGGGTGGACCAGTGGAATAAATGTCCATCTTTGTAAACCAGACTCTGAGACACAGAATTCATCTAATAATAGCAAGACTACAAAAAAGGGAAGTACTTAACACTACTGTTGGAAAGGAAGCCGTTAGCTAAGACTGCAGTGTCAATGCTTGACAAAGAGACAATACAAGCTCTCAAACCAACTCAGGTTATTGATTGAAATAACAGAATCTCACAGACAAAGGATTCCTAATCTGTGGACATTTAACATGCCATTCAGTAAAGCAGCAGCAGTCATCCTCACATCTGTGCAGGAAACTTAGCTCCCTCATCCTCGTGATTTTAGTTCTACTACCCTAAGCAATTCACCAATTAGCTATTCAGATTAAATTCTAAACAGACAATATAGTCAAGGGGGCAACTGCATCTGAGACTCGCTCAATTTCTCTGCTTGCATATTTGTGGAGGTGTCAATGTACAGCAAACACCATGTCAAACATTGTCATCGGCATCCCACTGTGGCTCTACAAGAGCCATTCAGCGGAGGTCTATCGATTGGACATGTATGGGGAATCAAATTTGCCAACCTCCAGTCTGTAAAGTCTAGCAGCCTATGGCAACCAAATCCTTGTTCAATTGCCTTCATCTTATTATTCAAAAAGTATACACAGGAAAGAGAACAGTCTAAACAATAATTTGTAGGGTGTATGGGAACAATTCATCATGGGAGAACTGGACTGCTAAACAAAATTGATGCAATGTCTGTACAGGGTCTCATTCTTCTAGGCTTATTCTGTTCAGAAGGGTAAAACATTCAGAGAGGTCTTTCTTAACTCACTGAGAGATAAATCCTTGTGCAGGGCTGTCCGATATGAAAGCAACAAGGCAGCCATTCTAACTAAAAATATGAGTCTGGGACTGTTTTGCAGAACTGTATTCACAATAATTTGCTTTTCTAAGTGCATACAGCAAAATATTCTCATTTAAGGATGGTGTTATCTTTGCTATCAAAGAACTTACCAGTTACTGCAGCGGTATTGACGAGCATGATGAGGAACCAATGCATCCACATGACCATTGTGTGAAGTCCAGTTGGGCAAGTATAACTAAAGGTTCTTGGCCAAGCACAGGAACTGCTCCCACTTGACATTCCGTTAGTACTTCACACTCAGCATTAAACAACTGCAAGAGAAAATATTAAATAATTTGATTATTAAAAAGGAATAAGTGGAAGCAATACAAGCAGAAAGATTTAGAAATAATTAGTTACTTGAGCAGCAGCCGTGGAGACAGGGACGAGGGTTAATGAATCAGTCAGCTCACTCTCAACTTCCACGTCCACACAGTGCAACAGAAATGAGCAGGTCAGATCCCTGCACATTCAACTTCCTGTTCTGCAGTCCATGATCAGCACTAACTGCAGGACAGAGTTCAGATACGCTGAGCAGAGGAGCCAATGTAATTTGGACCTGCCCCAAAGTACAACATGCATTAATTGCTCAGTTCCATTCTTTAAACCTGTACTAAAAAGAGCAGAGAAGTTTTATCCTCCAACTTATTTCATGTTTGCAATTCATAGCCATCTCCTCCGCATATATTTGACACGTTTCACATTTTGAAAAGTTACTTAACCATTTCAATTATTTTTATCATGTTAAAAACTATTGAACATGACATAAAATACCTCCTGAGCCAAGTAGCAACCCATGGACCATTCCTTTTTGGCCAAAGCAGCCTAGCCTAAAGTCATGGGGCTGTACAACAGTGCAGTACAGATGGATAGAAGGGTGAGTGGGGATAGAAAGACACGATTCAGTCCAATGCTTATCTGCATCTTACAGCCTTTCTGAAAAGTCATAAGGCAAGGGATCCATGGATTTTCAGTGTATGGATTCAGAATTGCCTTGACCACAAAAGGCAGACAGTGAATGGAGCATATTCTACCTGGAAGTCGGTAACTACTATTTTAAAAAAATTTATTCATTTACAGGATGTGGGAATCACCAGCTAAGCCAGCATTTTTTGCCCATCCCTAGTTGCCCTTGAGAAGGTGGTGATGAGCTGCCTTCTTGAACCGCTGCAGTACCTGAGGTGTAGGTACACCTGCAGTGCTGTTGCGTGGGGGTGGAATTCCATGATTTCAACCCATTGACACTGAAAGAATGGCGACATGTTTCCAAGTCAGGATGGTGAGTGACTTGGAGAAGGAATTCCAAGTGGTTCAAATAGATCTCAACAATGCGTGGTGCTCCTCAGTGATTTGTATAAATGACTTGTTGAGGAAGTGGAGGGATGGATTAGAATATTTGCAGTTGACACAAACACTGGAGGTGATGTTGATAGTGTACAGGTTGTTGTAGATAATAACAGGATATAGAAAGCAATGCAGAATATTGGAGAGAATTAGCAGATGGAGTTCAATCTAGAAAAATATGATGTGATTCTCTTTGGAAGAGCAAACTGGAAGGAAGAATACAAAGTTAGTGGCAGGATTCGTAGCAGTGTGGAGGCCTCAGCAGGATCTTGGGGTCCAAAGCCATAGATTCCTCAAAGTTGGCACGTAAGTTGATAGGATGGTTAAGGTGGTATGCTGGCCTTTGTTACTCAAGTTCAAGACCCACAGGGTAAAGTTGCAGCTCTATAAAACTGGTTAGGCCACACTTGAAGTATTATACTTTATTATAGGAACGATGTGGAACCATTAGAGAGGGTGCCGAGGACATTTATCAGGATGCTTCCTGGATTAGAGAAGAGGTTGTGTAAGCTGGGGCTTTCATCTTTGGAGTGACAGAAGATGAGTGGTAACAATAGAGTTGCATAAGATTATGGGTGTCATGGACAGAGTGGACAGCCAGCACTTGTTTCCCAGGGCAGCAGTGGCCAGTACCAAAGGTCATCTATTCAAAGTGAGTACAGGAGACTAGTGGGGTGATTTCAGAGGTAGACACACACACACAGTGTAGAGGTTGATACAATAAGCGAAGTTAAGAGACTCTTAATAGGAACATGGATGCAAGAAAAGTACGGAGTTTTTGGCTGTGTAGGATGGGAGTGAGTAGGTTTCTACAGGTCCACAGAATTATTCTGGGCCAAAGGGTCTGTATTATGCTCTATTGTTCTGTGTTCTATGTTAACCTCAATTATTCTCAGCTCTGTTGAGAGGCCAGTGATCTGCAACATTAAATTCTTTACCTCTCCAACAGTTGAACCTTCCTTTTGTTCTCAATTTGCAATGCCCACAGCAGTTACTGTTGTATTTTTGCAAACTTGGAGATTCCAGTTATCTCTAGGACTAGATGTGAGAGTTGATTATGTTACAAATTTCTAACAACCATATCTTCACGGGAGCTCAACAATTTGACCTTAATGATTACAGTCTAGGTCACATCTGTGATTTGCCCTGCTCAGCTTTGCAATGGCAGATAAATAGGGAACCAACCACAAATGATTAATAAGCTTGAACTCGCATCTACTAATCATTCAAATTTTACTTCACTGCACTCAGCCATCTCCAGACAATAAAGATGATCTCTGGAAGGTTGATTGAACTGCTTATAGCTTTAGTCTTCTTCTTGAATATTTTCAGCAAAAACTAGCCTCTTTTGATTTTGTTTCTCAGTCCCTAGGACTAAAAGGGTTGGAGACATCAGATGCTGGAATGCAGAGGAGCTCAGTGAGTTAAGTACCTATGGCAGGAAATGGACAGTCGGCACTTTGGGTCTAAACCCTTCAATTACACTTAAAGATAGAGAGGAGATGGTCAGTATAAAGAGGTGAGGGGGAGTAGTGTGTCAAGAGCTGGGATGTGATAGGTAAATGCAGGTGAGGAGGGAAGGTAGATAGATGGGGGGGGGGGGGGAGTGGAAATAGACAGGCTGTGCCAAAGAGTAATATTCCTAAAAACGTGTTCCTGCAACACTGTGCACAAGATCTGAGTTTGAATATTCCATCACACACCAGCCCCATTGCATTATGGCAGTAGAATGTGCATTGCATGACTACGTGTGGTTACAGAGAGGAAGTCAGCTTGCAACTGGAAAGAAACTGGTGAAAATGACTACTGCGATGGAGAGTGGAGGGTTGGGCTGGGTGCGGGAGAGAGGAATGTCGAGGTACCGACCAGGAAAAGAAGTTAAAATGAAAAGGAAGGTTAACAATTTACAGGGGCACAACAATATCAGGAATAACTGTTTGTGAAGCAGATACCTGGAGGAAGATCAGCACCGCAGATACCTGGCTAGCACCACATAGACAGGACCTATAACAACGCCTGGGTCACTTGCTGCACAAGTACTAATAAAATGAGTGCAGCATGGGCGAAACCTCAATATTACAATAAAATACAAAACAATGAAATATCAGTAATAGAGGAGTGACACAACACGATCAATAGCTCCATTTAATATCAGAGAAATAAATGCAATGCACATCCCGAAATTCTTGTTCTTCACAGACATCCATGAAAACAGGACTGCCCTAGAGAATGAGCGACAGTAAAAACATTAGAACTTTAAAGCGCCCCCACTCCCTCCCATGTACAAGCAGCAGCAAAGCAATGACACTCCCCCACCCCCCAAAAAAAATCAGTGCCCTCCACCTACCAAGCAGTAGCAAAGCCCCCCAAAAAAGACCATGATCTGCAGTACAACAAAATCAACTACTAGATGTTTTTTTCAAATAATTATTGCATTGCATATAGAAATGTTACACTTTGAGACTGAACTAATGTAGTAATATTCTGATAATATCTGGATTAGCAGACATCCAGCACTACTGATTGATTTTACTATTGTTTAAGCAAACTGGGTAAACTTAAAGTGAGCATCAGAGCTCCTGAGGGTGTAAAGGTGGGGGGGGGGGGGGGGGGGGGGAGAGACTGAGGCCGCAGTGAGTGGATCCACTGTCAACATAGTGAGACGGCCACCAAAGCACGAAGATTTTCAAATGGTCAAATTGCAAGTTTCACAACAGAGGCTACTGAAAATATAAGCTCTTACTCCTTTTTAGTGTTCACTGATTCTGAACCTTCCATGCACCACAACTCAGTCAAAAGCATTGCCCAATTCCAGTGTACATTTCTTAGAAGAGATCTCCTGGTACATCCTTATGACTACAGTAAGTGCTTTAGTAACTGTCAGTCATCTTAAGTGGGAAAAAAAAAATCACCCCGTCTTCTCACCACTGCTATGATTTCTTAGAGATACAAAACTACCTCTTCAGAAAGGCAAACATTAATTAAAAAAGCTTAAAAATCCCAACAAGTAACGATGATCCAATAACTTAGACTTAATTCATAAAATGCAAATGTGCAATTCGTTCTAAATTTTGATTTATCTCCTGCAGAATTAGGACTGGGAACCCTGAGTTCTAAAGACGTAAATCTGGCAACAGTTTCAGAAATCTAACAGCCCAATAGGTCATACTGCCTCATTTCATGATGTACAATTATATGATACTATCTTACTCCCACAATCACTGTACTTAAGCTAAACAAACCATCGCCCCCTGAAAAAAGATGCAATTTTTACAAGTCATTTCAGACCAAACACTTCAAATGGATGGCCAAAGCAAGGAAATTTTAAAAAATACAACTGACCTGGAGAGGCCGTTTTTCTCATTGCAGCATAAATCACATCAATTTACATCAAAGCTCTCTTGAACAATGACCTTTGGGCTACATTCTGTAAGTACCATCAGCAGCAGCAGTGATCTGTTCACACCTGAAGCTACCTTCTGCAGCATGGATTCAAACACAAAAAGGAAGACTTTCTAAAAACGTAATAAATCACCAAACTCAATAAGCAACTAATTTTACTCACTCACTCCACAACAGCTGACTGCCAGTCAATTTAAATTTTGCAGTAGAAGTACAACCTCATGCAAAATAGTTCTATTTTTAACATCTTAATGATACAAAAGATGTAAACACTACTCATAGGCATGAGAACTGGCTGGTAAACCCAGGAGTACGAATCCAAATGAATTCCAACAATCCTTTTCCATACTATCCAAGACATCTTCAAGGAGCGGTGACTCATAAAGGCTGCATCCATTATTAAGGACCCCCACCACCCAGGACATACCCTCTTCTCTTTGATAGATAGATAGATAGATAGATAGATAGATAGATAGATACTTTATTCATCCCCATGGGGAAATTCAACTTTTTTTCCAATGTCCCATACACTTGTTGTAGCAAAACTAATTACATACAATACTTAACTCAGTAAAAAAATATGTAACCACCAAGGAGGAAGTACGGAAGCCTGACCGCACATACTCAATGATTCAGGAACAGATTCTTTCCCTCTGCAATTGAATTCCTGAATGGATATTGACCCCATGAACACTACCTCAATAATTTCTTATTTCTGTTTTTGCACTACTTATTTAACATACACACACACACACACAATCACACACACTTACTATAATTCACAGTTTATTTCTATATTATCATGTATTGCATTATACTGCTACTGCAAAGTTAACAATTTCTCAACATATAGTCGGCCCTCCGCATCCGCGGGGATTGGTTCCAGGACACCCTGCTGATACCAAGATTCGCGGATGCTCAAGTCCCTTATAAAAAAAGTCTAAGAGAGCTCGTAAGGGTGTTACACTTAGCGCAAAACTGGACGTAATTAAGCATTTCGATCGTGGTGAACGAAATAAAGACATTGAACTTGCCTGCATCCACCATTCGTACTATTTACATGCAGAGAGAAAGAATCTTGAAAGCTTCCGATGTTACTATTGGTTCTGCTAGTAGCATATCATTCCTGCTTTTACTATATGTTCATGTTATTTTAGATTTTATGTGTTATTTGCTTTGATTTGGTAGATTATTTTTTGGGTCTGGGAACGCTCAAAAATTTTTCCCATATAAATGAATGGTAATTGCTTCTTCACTTTACGCCACTTCGGCTTATGAAAGGTTTCAAAGGAACATTCTACTTTCGGACAACGGGGATACTTGTACAGTATTTTCGATCCACGGTTAATTGCTTTTTAGGAGCCATTTTTTCACAGAAACAAAGGGTGCATACAACACAAGTAGCGACCGAACGAGACGCGAGACGAACAATGCTGAAACAACGAGTGCTGGAGAGAGAACTTCCAGGTTTTCCCAACGCACGGTTGGTTGAATCCGTGGATGCGGATCCCGTGGATCTGAAGGGCCGACTGTACCGGTGATATTAAACCTAATTGTGATTCTCCCCTCAAGCTTTCTCAGATGACACCTCCGATTGTTGCCGCAGAAAGCCAAGCACTGGAAGCGTGCAGGTGATACGATATCATGAAAATTAAGAAATCTGACTACTTTTTTCAAAATTACTATGTCTGGATATCAAGTTGGCTGTGGCCTAAAAAATTTACAGCCTAATTACACAGATGAGACGACTTTCAAATTTATTTTTAGGATATTTCATACATGTCAGTTTGAGGACACATTACTAAAACCAGGCAAATTAAATATTGTACAAAAATAAAAAGGACAACTTCTATTTTTAAGGTTGCAAGGACATCTGTAGGTCCTACAGTGCTTCCCAGCCAATGACGTATTCTCTGCAAAATGGTCAGTGCTGCAGAGAAATAGACCAGACAATTTTGTCCAGCAAACAATCTGCTGGAGGAACTCAGTTGGTCGAGCAGCATCTGCGGAAGGGTGGGAGAAGATCTGTCAAGATTTTGGGATAAAACTGCAATCCTTTTCTCACTCTACAGGTGCTATTAAACCCACTGCCTTTCTGCCCAGATTCCAGCACCTGCAGCCACTTGCATCTCTGGACAATTTTGAGGGTAGTACTTCTTCAGATCACCAACGAGATAAATGATCAGATGACCAGTTTTTAGAAATAGCAAATGAAAGATGGATATCAGGCAGGGTTTCATGGCTATCTTCCTGCTGCTCTGAGACTAGCGAAATGGGTTTCAGCAGTTCCATTCAAGAGAACAAGCAGGATCTCAGATTACTAACTCACTCCAAAGGTACTTCTGACTGTGCAGCACTTTCCCAGAATTGCACTTCAAAGTCAGCTTGGATTCTTTTGAACAAGAATCTCTGGGAATGACACTCCTCGGTGATGCTCATCATTATAGTTGTACAGCTTGGTCTTAAAGTGTACTATGAAAGCCTCAAATGCAGAGCCGCAAACTTTATGACAAAAATCAAGGTTTCAGAACCAATGGGTGACCCCATTTCCTTCAATGAACTAATTAAACAGATCAACACTGACAGAACCAAGGAGACATGATCTGAATTTCAAATGTCTTCACTGCAGAGCTTGATAATCAAGTTCTGGATTTAGCTCTGCTGGCACACTTGAAGAATGTCCTTCATTTCAGATGTGTTTCAGTTGCTGGAGACCATTAGTAATTCAGGAGTAAACTAACTTTCCCTTTCACAGGCCAAATATGGGCTAATGGGACTAGCTCAGGTGGAAATCTTGGTCGGCAGGAGCGAGTTGGAGCATGGTGTCTACTCCCATGTTGCATGATGCTCTGTTGCCATTGAACCAAGGCTGTTGTTTGCACAGCATAGTCTAAATAGTGACTACCTCCTCCCATAGATGCTGTCTGGCCTGCTGAGTTCTGCCAGCATTTTGTGTTTTTATAGTCTAAATAGTGCTTTTGAAAGAGTGCTGCAACATTATTGGATGCAATCCTGCTATTCTTCAGGCCAACAAGGTTACAGAGTCCAAAAACAACTCTCAGGGTTTGAAAGCCAACTCTTGGTGCAATAGCCTATCCCTTCTCCAATTGCCAATCAACTTTATCACTGACTGCATTGTAATTCCAGAAGCAGAGGATGTGGAATCAAGTTTTCAGTAAGACAGTTTGTCAAAACTAGTTACAAATTAAGTTAGCTTCTTTGCAGTTACCACCCAAAATATTCCAAAATCGGCACATACACGGTCTCTAATAAATAAAAAAAAACATATTTCTACCATTGAGACTGCCTGGGGATATGTTACCTGGCAACCAGTGATTAGGTAGCATTATCAAACCTTGAGAATCTTACATAGAATTGAGCCAGCAGGGGACCCGAGGTCTCAGGAGAAGACACAATGAAATTAAGATTATTGTAAGTAAGGATGAAACTAATGTAAGCACATTATGGAAGCTCCATTTACCTGCAGAGCAAGGGAAGCTGGAAAAATTCAACATGTCAAACAGCATCCATGGACAGAAAAAAAAACAGGGTTTATGTTTCCAGTCAACAAACATAAAATTCTGGATTAATTCAGCAAGTCAGGTAGCATCTTCAGAGGGAAATAAACAGCTGATGTCTTGGGGTGAGATCCTTCATCAGGATCATGAAACATTGATTGTTTAATCCCCTCCACACAGTAGACGCTTGCTGGGCTCCTCCAGCATTTTGTGTGCATTGCTCAAGATATCCAACATCTGCAGCATCTCATTTGATATTGCTTCAGGTTGATGACTTGTCATGTGAATTAATAATTTCCAGTGTTTTCTCCTTTACTTTATATTTCCATCATATACTATATTTTCCTTTTGGATCATTTTTGGCATGTTGACAGTGATATCCGGTCTTCTTGCCATTCAGCACTGATCAGCAGGTAAATGGTGCTTAAAGGAGCATTAGGTCGCAATTGCAGAGCAAACAGAATTTTGAGTGGCCTGATAAAATCATATAACAAGGTGCTAAAAGCCAGGAAAGTGCCCATATCGTTTTGTTGCAATGCGTCTCTGTCTTGACATCTACCAGTCACATTAGAGGCATCTTGCTTCAAAGCATCATGATAAAAATCGAGCATCAGCTGATAGTACATTGTTTTTCCCATTTGCCTCCTAGTCAGCAGCACCAGATGCAAGAACAGTTATTTCCTTTCATCCATTCAGTACTTGGACTAACCTATATAGCATTTTCTGCTACCTCAGTATAGCACTCTGCACGACAACAGACTTCCTTTGTAATTTATCTATTTTAGAGAAGGTTGTGCCTCAGATGCCATGTCCCTGTGATGTTGCAGCAAGTAAGTTTTTCCTTACACTATTCATACATGTACTTGTGCATATGACAATAAATACATGTTGACTTGTATTCTGAGGAGGTGCTTCCCAAGGAGTGATGCTGTCTTTTACAACACATCATTAAAGCAATGTCCTTTCTCCTCTGACATCTATGCTAAAAATTCCATTGCACTGCTTTAAAAAATACCTGGGAGTGATTCCCAATGTTAATTAATTACTCTAAAGTCAGAGGCACGAGTAACAGCAGATGCTGGAACCTGGAGTAATAAAATTCTGGAGGAACTCAACAGGTCCAGTAGCATCTGTAGGGAAAAGGAACTGAAATCACTTCATTTTGATGCAGGGTTTCGACCCAAAATGTCAACAGTTCCTTTCCTCCCACAGATGCCACTTGACATGCTGAGTTCCTCCAACAGATTGTCTGTTACTCTCAGATCAGACCTGCTTATTTCACGGCTGTCTATGGAAGCCTGCCACGTTCAACTTGGCTGACATTCTTTGCAAAAGTGACCCCACTTCCAGAATAAGCCACTAGCTGCAGACTGTGATGTTCCAAATGGGGACAAAACATTACTGAGACTTTTATTTTGATTTAATGAAACTCCTTTGTTGTTCTGTCAATAAAGGTCAAGCACTTTGAGGAATGGCGAGACACTCTTGTCAACTCAACGCTTTAACATTCATATGGGTCCAAACATATGCTCAGATTTACTTTGACAGGTTTAACCAAATTGCCAAGGTGCATTATTTGTGAACAAAACCAATTCAGATGTAAAAACATTGTATGATCAGTAATAAGAAAGGCATAAAAAAGGTAGTACTAAACATTCAGGCATTAGGAAAAGCAGCTAAAAGAAATGAAAAACAAACTTGTCCAAAATTAACAGGGGAAATGCAGAAGTCACCTTTCAGAATAATATGCACTCACACCACCGATATTCAGAATTGGATTTATCATCATTGACTTGTGATGTGAAATTTGCTGTTTTGCAGCAGCTATACAATGCAAAGATATAAAAATTACTATAAATCATGTAAATCAGGGGTTCTCAACCATTTTTTTAATGCCATGGACAGGACCATTATCCGAGGGGTCCATGGATCCCAGGTTGGGAATCCTTGATGTAAATTAATAAATAGTGAATAAATACAGATTGATATACTTTTCAGAAATCTGCTGGAAGATGGGAAAAAGCTGCACCAGAATTATTGAGTGTGGTAGAAGAAACAAGAAGAGGACATGTCCCAAATGGTGAGGGTGTCCTTATTGATGAATGTTGCCTTTTAAAGCACTCAAGGCATTCAGGCAAAGTGCCGTTTTCCAAAGGCCAAGATATAAAGGCAGTAACTTGAATGAGACTTACAATAAAATGGTGTGCTCTGAGGGAAGATAAGCAAAGATCAAACAACACAGTTGGAGAGAAAAATTACAAGTAACAAGAGCACGGATTTAAATTGATTGGTAGAAAAATCTGAAGAGAGATGGTTGAAAGGTCACACATTAAGTGCTGAAATCTTGAAATGATAGAGGAGGCAAATGTCTCTTAAATATCTGAATGAACACTTGAAGAGCAGGGGAATGGGATTAATCCAGCCCATTATGTCAGCTTTCTATTCTGTAAGATTCTATGATTCCATGAATCATGAAAGAGCAAACCCTGAATACAAGTGCAACAAAAATCAGACAATCAATGGAAAAAATATCAAGGAAAATAATAAAGGAAAAATAAATTCTTTAAATTCTTCACCCAAAGGGTAACAAATTTAGGGAGTCATTTTCTGACAAAAATTGCAGTGCTGGTATGATTAGTCATCTCAACACAAAGCTGAATTTTTAGCCTTTAGGTAAGTATTTGAACATGGTTCAAAAAGGTCAGGACAATCTGTGCTGGAATTTATCATTAGCTTTTACTTCTTTCAGTTGGCTCAAAGGCATATTCTAACTTGGTCTTGTATTGAGATGTTATACTCATGATTTTGTTACTTGGTGTCTGAACAATGGAAGATTTGGATGAAATGTCAACCGTGTGTACCACCAGCCAGCAATGCAGAGGTGTCATTATTAATGACAGGTAATAATTCCCGTAACTATATTACTGTTCAACTAGTACACAAAATTCCTGGCACCAGCCCTCACTTTGACTACTCCAGTGATTGGCATATGGCTCATCAAAAGTCGTCTTCCTGAGAATACTTGGAATGACTGTTCAACGTACCCAATTTAATAACCCTTGGTCAATCGATAACATGGTTATAGAGAGGTTACAAAGCTTCCTCGAAGTGTCACTGGTTAGTTAATCTGTTCTGTACCATACAATATTTGATATTAATGCTCTTAAGTTTGTTATTTGTGTAATTCATCTGTAGATTTTATCCTTATCTTCACATTATCGAGTGCTATGCGAACTATTGTGTTTTACACCCTAATTCGAAGAAATGTCTCGTTGCTATATACATTATATGTTGATATACATTATATACATGTATATAGATAAATGACAATAAACTTGACTAATTCAGACGCCTGTCCAGGCTGACTTATTGTATCTGTTCCAAAGTGTATCTGCGGACCTGCTTCACCATTACATCTTTCTGAGTCACCAGAACAATCTATCTGCCCATTACTGTAAATCTCCTATAATCCACCACCTGGATTCAGAAATCCTGATGGCTCAGTATCCAGATCAGCAGGACCTCATTTTCCATGCTCCCCTTAAACCGACTGGGGTCCTGGTTCCCACATTCCCTGTAACACACTGGGGGCCCTAATACTCACATTCCCTTTAAACTTACATGGATTTTGCTTTTTTTATTATTAGAATTAAACAATGCAGGTTAAAAGTATGTGGGTCCAGTAACTGGAATAACTTTCAACAGTACAGAAATTCTAATTGGTCACACTAATGGGGTTGCAGCAGCAGACACAAAAAGGTGACATCAACACTTAAAAGTATGGAATGTGCAAGATAACAACTTGACTGGGCTCTGAAACCTTCATATCTTGAGTTGCAGTATACCCTCACCAACATCTGACATCATCTGTGAATGTGTAATTCTGAGAATCTAATGCTTCTACCCAACTGACTTCTGGTTTTGTTGGCCATTCCCTGCCTATTATCATAATGTATTCTATTAAACTATGGGTATCTCAAGACACTGGGCACTGTAGCACATTATGCATCAGATATAGCCCAGGTTTTCAGGTCTTGACCCAAGTCAGACAAGACTGAGCTGATTCTTCACCACAGACAGATGACTAAACTGCTTGTCCCGAGTATCCTTCTTCATAATGGAAAAGTCTGCAGCTGTGCCAACAGGCTCGGAATCAGGAATCCTTATTTCTAATTCCTGTATCAGAAATTGTAACCATGAATTACGTTATCTCCTGAGGATAGGCACAACCTAAGTGCCATCTGCAGCAGTAGCAATAATGTGCAGATTCGAAATCATTGTGACTTGAGAAACTCTCTGCTGATGTTGCAACCGAGACTAACTTCCATTGGTTTTACATTCATTTTATGAGGTACTGTAAAACTCCATTAATCCAGCACTCTGGGGAATTAAGTGTCAGGCTGGCAAATTTTCTGGACTATCAGATATTACTTCTGTCACCATTAATACACTTTCCATCCAACTTCTTAAAAAATGTTACTAAGTATTATCACAAATTGTCCTGTGCAGCTTAAAAGAAACTAACAAATGAGGTTAGAGTGTCTAGGATGGGGGTGGGGGATGTCGGGATGTCACAGTCTCAAAAAGAAGTTTGGTCTTTCAAACTGGGAAGAAATTTCTTCAGCCAGAGGTACTGAATCTTTTGACTCGACCGCTCAAGAAGGTCATAAAATTGCAGCCCATCTGTTTAAAACAAAGATTGATTCATTTTGGACTATCAAGGAAATCCGGGAATATGTGATTAGTGAAGGAAAGTGACACCAAAGGAAGAGATGAGCCTTGATTTTATAGAATGGTGGAATAGGTGGAAAGGCCAACTCCCCTCTCCCATGTTATGCTCCCATTTCCTACACTTAACGGACACTCTTAAAGCTTTGGTTCATAATCAAGGACAGCATCATCTTATCACAGGTCACTGCTGTGAATGTTGTTCCCCATATAATTGTTCTTCAAATAGTCTCAGTGCAGTTTATGTCAGGGGAAAAAAGGCTCTCTGACCATTGGGAACATCATCCCTGCATGTACCCTATCAAACTCTGTAAGAATTAAATAAATTTCAATGATATCACCTTTTTTTCTTATACTCTTCTAACAGCATTTTACAGGAGCACCTTTGAGAGCGTCCTGACAAGTTGCATCTCAATTTGGTATGGAGGAGCGGAGCATCAGACTGGAAATCCCTACAAAGGATTGAGATCAGCTGAGAGGATCATAGGGGTCTCCCTACCATCTATCAGGGACATTTATCAGCAGCGCTGCGTACGCAGGGTCTTTAGTTTTATTAAGGATCCCACCCATCCATCCAGCATCCTCTGACTTTCTACCATCAGGCAGGAGACTACTATGCATAAAAACAAGAATGGTCAGGATAGGAAACAGTTTCTTCCCTCAGGCCATTAGGCTTCTAAACTCCCTGCCCCTTTACATTCAGGAAGTGCCTCCGGTTAATCTGCTCTGTATCTGACAATATTTAATTTATGCATTTTACTTTGCCCATTTATGTGTAATTCATCTGTAGATTTTATCCTTACTTTCCTACGTTGTGGTATGTTATTATGCACAACTGTACATTACACCCCATTTCCGAGAAACGTTGTTACATTTGATGGTATACATGTGTATAGTTAAATGACAATATACTTGACTTGACTAGAATGTAGATCCTCAGTTTCTCCTTGTATGACAAACCAGGCCATCTCAGTATCAATCTGGTGAACTGCTGTAGTACTTCTATCCAAATATTGGTTTCCATAGATAGGAAGTTCCAAGCATAATCTCCCAAGGGTCCTACATCATTACTCTGAGGATTATACCCATTTCACATCATGCACCCAACTGCATATAGAAATAGAGATGGCTTGAAACAGTGAAGGAAAGACACAGAGAAATTAAAGGCCAAGAGTTTAGACAGCACCTTCAAATCCTCAGTGCTCAACAAATGTAGGAGTCTTATATGAAGTTAATGTAAAAGCTAAAAATCAGAAGAGGCTTGAAAGAGGTGGTAAAGAGAAGTTGAATGGCATACCAAAGTGCGGAAAAAAGGTAACTCAAGGCTCTGCTGGCAATAGTAGGAAATGGTTGTTGAGATTACTGTCAAAGGATGAAAGGTTAAAGGGCTTTCATAAATCAGGCCCCAATAGAACTGCAACATGAAGGCACTGGGTGAGCAGGAGCCAGAGGAGAATGGAACTGATTAAGAAGATGTTTACTTTGGAACCAAATATAAGCAGCTTTCTTACAGATCATGGAAGCTCAGATCAAGAAGGACTAATTCATTGTAAAGCTGTTGAAGGTTCCAACTATAAAACAACCTAATTAGGGACAAAAGCCAGCAATTCAGCAAAGGCAAAATTGGTGATGCAGCATAAAATATGAGACTCAACTTGGAGCCAAACGCCATGTTGAGATATTTGCTCATTTATGGTCGAAACTCCAGGACTGACTAGGGATCAGAGACTGGACTTGAAGAGAGAGTGGTGTTTTGAGTCAAAGCCAACAACAATAGCTACGATATTTGTAAAATTCCTGATGAATTTCCCAAGGCCACAATGAAAAGTTACACATTTCCTTTAACAGCTTGGATATAAAATAAACAGGAAAGCAGGATTCCCTTAACGTTAACTTGTAGGTTGAGTCAGTAGTAAGGCAAATGCAATATCAGCATTAATTTCAAGAGGACGAGCATTTAAAAACAAGGATGCAATTCTGAGACTTTATAAGGCATTGGTCAGACCACAATGGGAGTATTGTGAGCACTTTTGGGCCCCATATCTAAGAAAGAATGTGCTGACATTGGAGGTTTACAAGAATATCATGGGAAAGAAAGGGTTAATGTAAGAGCAGCGTTGATGACTCTGGGCCTGTACTTGCTGGAATTTAGAAAAACAATGAGTGAATCTCAAGGAAGCCTAATGAAAGGCCTGGATAGAATGAAAATGGAGAGAATGTTAGCAATAGTAGGAGAGTCTAGGACTAGAGGGCACAACTTCACAATAGAAGATCTTCCTTTTAGAACAGTTATGACAAAGATTTTCTTTATCCAGAGGGTAGAGTACTTGTGGAGTTCATTGTCATAGGTGGCTGTGAAGGTCAAGTCATTGGGTATATTTGGACGTGCTCATTGTCGTTGGGATCATGTTACCATGGTTGGTGGTAGAGACAGGCACATCAGGGACATTCAAGAGGCTCCTGTATAGCTGAAAGAAAAATGGAGGGCTATATAGAAGCTAAGGATTAGATTGATCTTAGCGCAGGTTAAAAGACTGGTACAAAATCATTGGCTGAAGAGTTTGCATTATATTTTACTGATCTATATTTAAAGTGAAGGTTATTAGGAAGGGCATCAAATGTTATGGGGAGAGGTCAGGAGAATGGGGTTGAGAGGGAAAACAAAACAGTCATGATCAAGTGTGGAGCAGACTTGATGGGTTGAATGGAAAATTCTGCTCCTATATCTTATGATCTTGTAATTTTGCATAATTTTTGATTTCTGTATTTAAGTATCAACAAATGTTAAGGCCTAGATTCTTAACAAGCTGTATCTATCCCAAAAAAAATTTATTGCAGACAAACTATACAAACAGATCCCATAGATAAAAAGAACACAAATTTTCAAACAAATGTTTCCAATAAGTAAGACACTTATGTGGCAATAGGTCAGACAAGTGGGTGGTATTAAACTTGCATTGCAAGTCAAAGGAGCACATGCAAACAGAAGGCAGATGACGCCAAATCTTGCTAACGGTTCCCATCAGAACAGCTGAGGTTCAGCTGCTGACAGCAAATGAAGCACCAGAGGCTTCAGTATACACCGTGAAACATGGAGGTCCTTAACAAGCGGACACAACAGATGGCGTGATCTTAGTCCACCACAACACACATGGAGTCCAATGGCAGACCCCCGTCCCATTTGGACTGAACAGCATTATAATGGGATGGCTGCCCTTCAGACCCTGCATCACACCAGACCATCTGCAAGATCTAAAGTTCTACTGATTAGAAAAGTCTATGGGTTTGAGAGACACAGACGAGGATAAATTACATTAAATTTGATTTAAATTCATGTTGTATTAATCATTTAATTATTTTTAATCCAAGCCTTCTTTAAATAAAAATAAAGTTGTTTAGACTTCACAGATTTAAGTTCTAAGACTATAAAAGTCAACTACAGCTTTTGCATCATTATTAATCTCTACTCACTTGGATTTTATATTTGTAACATGGAACAGTGCAGCAGGGAAAAGGCCCTTCAGTCCACAATGTCTGTACTAACCATGATACCAACTCAAAATAATCCCATCAATTTACTCATGGTCTATTCTCTGCCTGATCACATGTCTTAGAGACATTACTAGTGTGTATCTGCTCCCAACTCCTCCTATGACAGCATTACAAATGGTCAGGGTGGGATCAGCTCTTCACAATGGACTTTGGCAAATCTGCTTATGGAAGTCAAGGGCACAATTCTAATAGTGTGGACCAGCATCTCAATAGCCTAACATGTTCCCAAGTCTAATAAGGTAAAGCAAAGAAACACAAGGCATGGCCAGAGGAACTTAGTAGGTCACGCAGCAGCTGAGATAGGAAAGGAATTGTTGTCGCTTTATGTTGAAACCCTTGTACAACATCTTCCTCCCAGAGACGAGCTGACAGAGGAAAAGGGACGAAGTGGACAAAAACAACCACTGCTCGCTTTAAGCTGCACAGCTGCATGGTCACACAGGAACTGAAATGCTCCCACTCCCATCGCCTTTGTTGCCATGAAGTTAAAATCTTATTTTATATAATGTTTTCAGTCCATGTAGAAATTTCCTGCACAGAGCAATGATTGGTCCGCACAGCTGTAAAAAATATTAGAGTGAACATTCAAAACAATTATTATTGCTTGAATCTTGAAACAGGAGCTTGGAGCCAAAAAAAAAAGATTAGAAATACAACACAAGCCAATTGGCTCTTTAAGAACAATTTCAAATTATATACGTTGCATTGACAAATCTTAATATGTCTGCTTTCTGCAACATAAATCTGGCATCAAATAAAAGTCATTTGGTAGCAGACATGAGTCATAAAGTGTGGGTGCAGAGAAGCCAGGCATGTCATTTCTCCACACTGGCGTGATTTACATCTGTGTATTCACTTCCCCGACTTGGAAGGCATGCATCGCTCCAGATGCATGCATCGCTCAAGTTGCACATCGACCTGGGTCAGACTGAGCAGAAATTTCTGTTTCAATTGTAACTTTAAATCACTGTCCCTCTGGCTTGGCATACTAAACTGCCAACCAAAGAGTAAAAGGATATCCTCTCCGTCATTTCACTTTTAAGCAATGCCATTGAAGGAGACTGTGGGCATCCTCTTCAGTTAACAGCCAAGTTTCTGGTAGCTTTGCTTTACAAGTGAAACTCACAGCCAAAATAATATTCATACCAACACCAGTTCAACTTGACTATATATGCCTTTAGAACTGCCACTGAAATTCCCAAATCCAAGACTTTGTCATCATGTGTCTGCACAGGAGCTATGATAATCTTGCAGCAGCATCACAGGCAGAACATCAGAAGCAGCATTCACGAGAAACAAATGATACAGATTTTTTTTTTTACAAGACAATTAGAATAACCAAAATCCATTGTGGTGAAAGGTGGTCATACTGTTGCTATAATGAGGTAGTGACTTGGGCTGTGGCAGATTGGTTCAAGAACTGCATGATTGAAGGGAAGTAGCTGTTCCTAAACCTAGTGGTGTAGGACTTCAGGCTTCTGTGCCTCCTGCCTGATAGTAGCAGTGAGAAGATGGCAGAGCCAGAAAGGTGGGTATCATTGATTATGGATGGTACCTTCTTGAGGCAGCACCTCATGTAGATACTACCAATGGACAACTGCCCATCAGTGAAACTGTCCATTACATTTCACATTTTTGCCACCTCCTAAGGCCTTATTAACTCTGGGCTCCTGCTGCCCAGGCTGGTGTGTTTTATGACAATCAATTATGTAATGTTTAAGGACACGGTGCCTTGGCTTATCCAATGGTAGAAACCTTCACATCATTTTGTTTCAAAAGTGAGGTGTTGGGAAATGATGGAGTTTGTCATCTTTAAGATCACCCTCTCTCCACTGTTAAATTTCAACAAGTCACATTTAAGAGTGAGTTGGTGGAATTTAAGAGTACATTTTAAGAGTATTGGCTTTTATAAACAAAAGAAATCAGGATTGTGTTAATGCAACAAATGTGGGCCTGTGAGATGCAATACAGGGTGAATTACCCACACACCCTGAATTACCTGCACCTTTCAATGATGCTGAAATGCTGAATAATACTCACAACCTGCCCGCCAACAGTCGTCCCATGCATCTCA
This sequence comes from Hemitrygon akajei, assembly GCF_048418815.1. Taxonomy (NCBI): domain Eukaryota; kingdom Metazoa; phylum Chordata; class Chondrichthyes; order Myliobatiformes; family Dasyatidae; genus Hemitrygon; species Hemitrygon akajei. The sequence continues at coordinate 52,333,389 of NC_133129.1, forward strand.
AAGGGGCATTGAGGCAAGTAACAGAAATGTCTGCAATTGCATTTCACTTGCCATTGAGATCAGGCATTTTACCATGGGACTTAGCTGGATTCAGATTGACAGAAACTATACTGGAAGTCTCGAATCTATAAAGAATGCATCAAATAATTAACTCGGCCTTTTCTCCTTGGAGCGACGGTGGATGAGAGATGAACTGATAGAGGTATGTAATATTAAGAGAGGTATTGATCGTGTGGATAGTCAGAGGCTTTTTCCCAGGCTGAAATGGCTAACACGAGAGGACACAGGTTTAAGGTACTTAGGAGTACGTACAGAGGAGATGTCAGGGGTAAGTTTTATTTATTCAGAGAGTGGTGAGTGTGCGGAATGGGCTGCCGGCAACGGTGGTGGAGGCAGATACGATAGGGTCTTTTAAGAGGCTTTTGGATAGGTACATGGAGCTTAGAAAAATAGAGGGCTATGAGTAACCCTCGTAATTTCTAAGGTAGGGACATGTTTGGCACAACTTTGTGGGCCAAAGGGCCTGTATTGTGCTATAGGTTTTCTATGTTTCTAAATAATAACCACAGTGCCCAAAATGTCTGTTGTTGGAGGACTTTTATCCCAGACAATCTGAGATATTTGGCCGTAACCTGGAAGACTAACAGTGACACATCTGACCTTCTGCTCCAGCACTGAACTGACCATCAAGCTCAGCAACGGAGCACTGACCAGCAGGAGAGTTGGCATCTGACTTCCAGTGCATACTTGATACTGGATCACAACATACAAGCAAATTATAAAGGCAAGTGATTCTTTGAGTTATACACACAGAATGCGAGAGCAACTGCAAGCTAGGGATCTGTAGAGGGGAATAAACAGTTGAGGTTTTAGTCCAAGACCCTTCATTAATACTGAAGAGGAAGGATTAAAAGCCAGAATAAGAATGTGGAGGGAGGAGTAGTAGTACAAGCTGGCAAGTGACAGGTAAAGCCAAGTGAGAGGGAAGGTGGGTGCAAAGAGGAGGAGGAGATGAAGAAGTAAGAAGCTGGCAGGGGATAAGTGGGAGAGGTAAAGGACTGAAAAAGGAATCTAATAGGAGAGGACAGCAGACCGTGGAATGAAAAGGAATGTCAAGGGTAACCAAAAGGAGGTGATGGTGTTGAGCCCCTATGCTCTTTCCATCACTGTAGGCAGAATCTCCCACTGGCTACCCATTTCAATTCAACTTCCCATGGCCACTACTACCACAATGAGCCCAAGCTCAGCTTGGAGGAGCAACATCTCATATTCCATCTGGGTAACACTGGGTTGAAAATGGCAGATGGAATTTAATGCTGATAAGTGTGAGATGTTGCACTTTGGGAGGACAAACCTGGATAGAACTTACAGGGTAAACAGTAGGGCATTAAGCAGTGCAGTGGACAGAGGGATCTGGATCTACAATTCCTGAAGGTGCGTCACAGGTGAGCAAGGTAGTAAAGGGCTTTTGACACATTGGCCTTCATAAATCAAAATATTGAGTGAGGCCCAATTTGAAGTATTCTGTACAGTTCTAGTCACCTGTCTGCAAGAAGGATATCTGTAAGATTGAAAAATACAGGGAAGATGTATAAGGATTTTGCTGGGACTTCAGGACCAGAGTTATAGGGGGAACACTGAATAGTATAGGACTTTATTCCCCACAGTGTAGGCGAATAAGGGAAGATTTCATAGTAGTATACAAAATTATGAGGGGTATTGATAGGGTAATTGTAAGACAGCTTTTTCCACTGAGTTTGGGTGAGACTAGAACTGGAGGTCATATGTTAAAAGGGTGAAAGGTGAAATATTTAAGAGGAACATGAGGGGGAAGTGCAGAATGATCTGCCAGTGGAAGTAGTGGATGCAGGTTTGATTACAACATTTAAAAGAAGTTTGGACATGTACGTGGCTGGAATACTATGGCCTAGGTATGGGGTTGAGGGTATTAAGCATGGACTATATGGGCTGAAGGGCCTGTTTTTGTGCTGTAGTGCTCTATGACTATGACCCTATCTATGCCCCTGATAATTTGATAGACCTTGGTAAGATCACTCCACATGGAATGCTGCAACCAACTCAATCTCAACTCTGCGCCTCAAGAACTGGCAACACCCTCACAAACCTCTGTATTATTTTCATCTTAATGGTGTTTTTCCCACAGCAGGATGACCAAAATTGTGATATCATTCTGGGGGAACGTTGTCTCATTTTTTAACTGCATTGCATTTGTGGCTTCTAAATGACAATAAACTGAATCTGAATCTGAAAATTGTACATAATAATCCAAACACAGGACTTGTACTGTATGCCTTGACTCATAGAGCAAGAATTCAATGTCACTAAATTATTGAGTGATACAAGTTTTATGTCCATTTATCCCACAAATTTCATTTGCATGTTCCAGTTTTTAGTTACAATTTTTCAGATAGCTAAGTTACTCACAAAAAAAGCTAAGGAACTCAACAAGCCATGCAGTATCCAACAAAGGAAATAAACAGTCGACTTTTCAACTGAAACACTTCATCCAAAGTCCTGATATGACTTCCCCAGAACATCGACTGTTTATTTCTCTCCATAAATGCTGTCTGAATTGTCGAGTTCCTCCAACATTTTGTGTACATTGCTCAAGATTTCCAGGATCTGCTGAATGTGCCAAAGCTACACATTCACAGAGTGGGATCATATATACCTGAACTTTAAATTTGCTGCCGTTATCTAGTTGAAGAATTATAAAACACATTGCCTTGCCCAAACTACAATGACAAATTAACCTTGAAACTTCTAATCCTTCAAGTTCACCCACAGTACTTTTCACAACTAGAAGTTCATTCAATATTTCTACAGCGCTGCTTCTGGCCTTCAGCCAACAACACGAGCTATGATGGATGATACTGATATCCCAGTTCAGCTCCTCCGGTCTCTGATAGCTTTTCTTTTACTGATCCATGTTCCAACGCAGCAGCTTTTGTGAAGCTTTGCTGTTGAAACCAAGCCTTGCTGCTGCCCACCAAACGATTCAGTTCATTCAGCCACTCATAATACTTAGGTGTCTGCAATTATCTTTCAGCTTTCTTCCTCCATTTCGATCTAGCTTCCATTAATCACAGGCAACTGACGATCAATAACAGGATAATTTATTACCCGATTGCCCTTCTAATGCCAGTGTGATTTACTGAATGATTCAGGTCATGGGCTGATGCATGCAGCACTGCGCTGCCAAACCACAAAAGCTACATTTACACCAAACATTCACAGGTCAAACTGCACAGATCTAAAAGGGCTTGAAAACAAACATTAGGCATAGATGTGAGTGATTATAGTGGAAGTGTTCTGCTGAAGATTCTTATCTAATAGAGAAGCCCCTCTTCTTCCTTCACCTTTGTAAACTACTATTGTTATACTTTCTCACCTAAAAATCCAATTATCCCACATTAGGACTAATGGTTTGCATTGTTAATCTGAAAGTGAAAAAGAACCCAAAACCAGCTCCCCAGCTCACACAGCAACAACGTTCCGTCAGAGTCAAAAGGACAATGATTCAGTTTGCAGAGCAGAGTGCACAGTCTATAATCAGCGGAGAAACATGGGATTACTGCATTGTTCACAGTTCAAAAACATTCAAACATCCTGTGGCATTGTTTGAAAGAACAGAATAGTAACAGAGTGCCCTTGATCAATGTTAAAAAAAAGTCTCATCGACTTCTTTGGATACAAAAGAAATGTTTACTTCCAAAGTAAATCAGTGGACCAGGTGTCAAAAAGGAATTCTGACAACATGATGATACAAGATTTTTTATTATATACACACACACACACACAAATCCTGCCTGATGAACCTGCTGGAATTCTTTGAGGAGATTACAAGTAGGATAGATAAAGAGGATGCAGTGGATGTTGTATATTTGACAATATCAGAAGACCCAAGGTGCCACACGAGGCTGCTTACCAAGTTAAGAGCCCATGGTATTACTGGAAAGTTACTCACATGGTTTGAGCATTGGCTGATTGGTAGGAGGCAGCGAGTGAGAATAAAAGAATCCTTTTCAGGTTAGCTGCCAGTGACTAGTGGTGTTCTGCAGGGGTCAGTGTTGGGACCACTTTTTTTTAATGCTGTATATAAATGAGTTAGATGATGGAGTAGATGGCTTTGTTGCCAAGTTTGCAGATGATATGAAGATTGGTGGAGGGGCAGGTAGTGTTCAGGAAACAGGTAGGATGCAGAAGGACTTAGACAGATTAGGAGAAGTGGTAGAAAGTGACAAATGAAATACAATGTTGGAAAATGGATGGTCATGCACTTTGGTAGTAGAAATAAATGTGCGGACTATTTTCTAAACAGGGAGAAAATTCAGGAATCTGAGATGCAGAGGGAATTCGGAGCCCTTGTGCAGAGCACCCTGAAGGTTAATTTGCAGGTTGAATCAGTGGTGAGAAAGGCAAATGCCATGTTAACATTCATTTCAACAGGTCTAGAATACAAGAGCAGGGATGTGATGCTGAGGCTTTATAAGGCATTGGTGAGGCCTCACCTGGAGTATTGTGAACAGTTATTGGAGAGGGTCCAGAGGAGGTTCACAAGGATGATTCCAGGAACGAAAGGGTTATCATATCAGGAATGTTTGATGGCTCTGGGTCTGTACTCGCTGGAATTCAGAAGGATGAGGGGGGATCTCATTAAAACCTTTCAAATGTTGAAAGGCCTAGACAGAGTAGATGTGGAAAGGATGTTTCCCATGGTGGGAGAGTCAAGCACAAGAGGTCATAGCCTCAGGATACAGGGACACCCTTTCAAAACAGAGATGCAGAGAAATTTCTTCATTCAAAATGTGGTGAATTTATGGAATTTGTTGCCACATGTATCTGTGGAGGCCAGGTCATTGGGTGTATTTAAGGCAGAGATTGATAGGTTCTTGATTGGACATGGCATCAGAAGTTATGGAGAGAAGGCCAGGAACTGGGGTTGAGGAGAAGATTTAATAAAAAGGATCAGCCATGATGGAGCAGACTCAATGGGCCAGATGGCCTAATTCTGCTCCTATGTCTTATAGGTTAATTGGTCATTTGTGTATCACACCTGCTCCATCCTCTTGCTTTCACCTTCTTCATGAATCCATTGAGTTCCGTCTTAAATGCATCATTTTCATCTGGTTCATATACTTGAGCGGACAGCAAGTTCGGCATGCACATCATTTTCAGGTAAAAAATTTTAAAAAATTCTCCTAAATATATCCCTTTGACTCCTTACTCTGAAATTATAGAAGTGGGATTATTTGCTCCTGCTCAAAACTATTCCTGATATCCCAATTCTGAGAGAAGTCTGCCCTTCCTGTAACCACCATCCCCAAACATCTGGCAGCGTTGCCTCTTCTAGATATGTTCAGCCCAACAGAAATTGCTAGAAATATTCAGACAGTATCTATAATGGAGCAGCTCTGCTATTACAGAGATATGAGAGGTGTTGTTGTTACAGTACTGTGGAAAGGTTTCCCTCTCCACATATCATGTCTAACTTCATGAGTATTTCAACCACAGTTATTATGGGCAGCAGCTCTGTACGTAATTTTTGTTTCTACAAATTTGCAATTTTTAAGATTTAAGATTTGCATGCTATTTTGCTATCAATGCTAATGGCACTGGTAATTTTTTTTTATTGCCAAGGTCAACATTCCACAGGTGGATGCAATAAGAGTTTCTTCTTCAATTTCAGGAGCCACAACATCTGCATTTGATGCCATTTATAGCAGGAAACGGGAGTGCTTAATAAACACTCAGTTTTTAAATCAACAGATATTCCAAAGATGAAAATGTAAAGAATGCTGCTAAGTGCAACAAGTGTTCATAGCACAGAACGAATTTAGTCCTCATGCATCACAGACATACACCCAGAAATTTATGGAGGCATTTTTGAACAATAATTGGAGAAGTGTTCGAGCCCCTCCCGGGTTTGTTCATGGTGACCATGGTGCCTGTGTACAATAGTCCAGGTAAGGAACACACATCAAGTGAATTCAGCAGGTCTAGTCCAGGCATGGGCAAACTACAGCCCGCGGGCCATATGCTTTTTAAGCTTTAAGCTTTTTAATCCGGTCCACAGAACTTGATGAAATTATATTAATAAACCTTGTTAACACCTCAGATCCATCCGGAGAATCGCCACAACAAAACTAAATCCAGACTTTGATGCGCTGGCTAAAAAGGGAGACCAACAACACTGTTCCCACTTAAATTAAAAATAAGTTTCTTCATTGTGTTATGTAAAAAATGCATTTGAAAATATTTTTTTCAATAAGCCTTACATGTTACATGTCATTTCTGTTAAGTGATGGACATGAGTAGTGCGCAGGTGCACGTACGTTCTCAAAATAAAAAATGCGCTCCAGATCAAATAACGCGCTCCGCATACTGGCGCGCTGTCACTGTTCTGTCAGTGACACTGGTCGTTGTTGAGTTTTGGCACAGGGGACAATTGAATAAGAAGGAGCAGGACAAGTAGACCTGCATCTCCTACCGTTTTTGAAATAAAGACAGTCAGGAGGAGAGTGATGATGATAATATCTTGAAGGATAACAGAATTTTCAGTGCTTTAAAATAATAACTGTTACTATTAAAAAAGCTGTATTTTATTCATTTAATTTTCAGTGTTTTAAAAGTCATTTCAATAAATAGCTAAATACCATGGGACTTCAAAGACAGATATTTTGTTGTAATGCATTTGTTCATTTTCAATTGAAATTAAAGCACATGTTTTCTACATATCCCATGATTTTTTATTTTCTCTTATGAGGTGTATTACCAAAACACTCAGTCCATCTGCTCCTGCATCTGCCCCCCTGTCAAATTTTAGAACCCTTTGTGGCCCACAAGTCAAAAAGTTTGCCCACCCCTGCTCTAGTCAGTACTGATGCAAGGTTTCAACTTACAGCAGACGTTTCCTTCTCCCTACAGATCCTGCTCAACCTACCGAGTAGTTTGCTTTGTATTACTATTTCCAGCATGTGCAGTCTCTTGTGTCTCTGAGGGACTTGTGATAACTCTGTCCTATTTTGTAGCCAAAGAAAACCACTTTTAAAAACTTTTGCAGCTCTTGTAAAGTGTACAAAACTAAGCTGTAACACACCGTGACCCAGTGAAATTAGCTGTCAGTTAGTGGCAGGCAGATTTCTAAGTGGACATTTATTCCAACTGTTTTTATAAAAGGCATTGAATGAAGAGGGAAATTTCCTGATGAGGCATATAGCAAAACTGGCTGGAGCACATTGTGCAGGTAAAAAGAAAAGTGGCACGTTGTTTAAATAACTGAAGAACTTAAGTCATCAGGTGTTATTTGTCTACAGGTCTGCCATACTGGACATGGGTGAGGCCTTTTCTCACTCCTCTGCCTCAGTGATCATCTGAGATGTCCTTCAGCTGATCAGAGGGTACAAAATGGAGCAAATCTAAACCGTCACAATGCACAAGCCACTGAGAATGGGAGCAAAAGTGTATCCAACTTTGTCCTAAGTCAGTATGTGGGCACCGAGAGTCACTCTGTACTGAGGTTCTACCTGTCCCTGGTATTACAGAAGGTAGGTCTCGCCCCTCCACTGCACAATGCCCCAGTGCAACCAAATGGAGACTGCTGTATTGCCTGCCCTTTGTGGAACAGTACTTCCGAGTATACACCTTTGACAAGTGCTCACTGAACGTACTGCAAATACTGCTGATTTCATCCCTGAGCAGATGGTCCAAACCATATGATGGAATGCCTCATCAACAGATCTGACCAATGAGCACCAAGGCCTCGCTTAGCACCACCCCAGTCAAAGCCTTCCATGACAGATGACATATTGCCCCCAGTTTACACCGACCTCCGGATGGCTGCAGTGGGGGAAAACTAATCACTCAACTCCTTCCAGACTGTGAATTTTCTAAAAGTGCATGGAGACAGCAGCAAGCGTCCTAGTTTCAATTCATCCTTGGCAGCTGCATAACTGAGGACTCTCTAATCAACGGGCTGTTCCCAGGGACACATACACACCAAGACAGACATCAAATGCTGCTGGAAAGTCATCAGTGTAGTGAAGGGCCCTCTTTTGGCTGCCCGAAACTTGTTAGTCTTCCAGCACAGAGAGTTGCAACGAGAATGCTGCAGCTTGACTCAGTCCAGAGAAAAATGAAGCTCTGTGCAGCCAACGCCAACGCTCTGTGGGGAAGGACCGCAATACAGGCTCCTTCTGCGACTGCACACAGAGGGATGGAAGCTTGATGGTGAAACCCCTCGAACAATGAAAGGGGTAATCACCTCATGGGCCACATGATGGCAATGGTGCTACGTTTGTATTTCATCCTTAAAGTTTATACAACATAACGTACTGACCAAGAATGTAATTTTTTCCCACTATTTCTTCCTTTTGAATATTTTTAAAAATCACAAATAAGGGCTATTTTTGAAATACATGAGACAAATTGAATGATGAGGGGCAACCTATGCCCCTGAAATACTGAAACTTGAGAGAATGGCTGCAAATGTTCAGCTCTCTCAAAGGCAAGCCAGGAGTCGGAGTGCTTCACCTGGAAACCTAAAGTCACCGATATATAGAGAGTATGGAGCCGGATGTGAGAGAGAGTCAATAAATTACAACCTGTGCTTTTGTTCATAAGCTAAAGAATTAGACTTAAAATCTATTTGGATGCTCTCATCATTTCTATTTAGAGAAAGCCAGTGCTTCATTGTGCTAATCACTTAAGGTTGTCCCCTGCTGAGAGAGATTTTCTGATGATTGTACTTCATTCTATCACAATCAGTCCTTTGGTGCAAAGGGTACATTATGTGGTAAACAAAACTCATTGAGCATCTCAAGGGGCAACCGTAAATAAACCCCTCAAGTTTTAAGTCAGTACCTCAATCCTCAAGCAATAAGTGCTAATATTAACAGCTGAAACAGAATGAAAGGCTTAAGTACAATTGAAAGAATGTGGCTGTATAATCAAAACATGTGACATGTCTGCATTTTCAATCAGCCTCTGGAACTCACTTGCACGTTACCTCATTTTCAATTCTTCTGAATAACATTGGTTCTTTTAAACAATTCACATCTTGCATCTTGGAAGTAAAAAAAGAAACTTACTCACAGCTTCAGAAAGCAATCTGAGTCACTAACTACAGATATCTGTACATTCTTCCAGGCACCAGTACACTGATCTATTTAGGTTTTTTTTCCCCTATCAATGAAGTCATAAGCGTTTATGATACAAAGCTCAGCAAATGTCAGCAGACCTGACAGTAAGAGAGGATCAGACTGCAGAGCTGAGCAAGTCATTCAAAACAAAGATATATTAATTTGAGTGACTATATTGGAGCAAAGGAAGTAAATATGCATGTGTGATTTAGCTGTGCGTGAGAGAGGGAGACTAACAAAATACAGGGCTTCCTGGGCTACAAGTGACCTGGTTTACAAAAATCTCTCTTGCAAATTCTCTCATGTATTTTTCAAATTGGGATGAACAACTATAGTGCTTCATGGTATTTACTAATGAGTGCATATAGCATACATTTCATTAGTTTAATGAAGTGTGTTACAGTGATAATTCAATCAAACTCAGCAGTGTAGGTAGAGCAATACGATATGGATAGGTACGGGAAACAGCTTATGGGTGGTTATCAAGAATGCACTGCTACATAACTCTGGAACTGCACGTTTGCCAGATTAGGGTTGCAACCAAATTCTTCTCTCCTTACTGTTAAGATGTACAGTAGAGAAACATTTGAACGCATGTAGCAATAGGCACACTCACCCAGGTGTTAGGTTCAGCTACTCCTGTAAATAATTTGGGTTCAAGGTTTAGATGAATTGCTTTTCAATTTCATTACAAATATTTTCCATATTACTGTGGAAGTCAGGTGGGAATCCACAAATTGCATATCAAAAGTCAAGTGAAGAATGTGCAGATCTCACAAGCAGTTAGATCAATGGATCAGTTGAGAGAAAACAGCAGCCTGGACAAAATGACTGGGAACACTTAACCCACATGGACATCAGGAAGTTTGAAACTATAGTGCAAGGACAGAAGGTCCAAACTTGCTTACAGGCAATGGCCAAGTTTGGCACAGCCATGGAAATTTTCAAACAATTTTAGTTAACTCAACTAATTAGCAAACTTTACTACTTAGATTTTTTAATTTCTAAAATAATGAAATAAAATAATATAATTATTTTAATATACAGGTAGTCCCCGAGTTACGAACCTCCGGCCTACAGACAACTTGTACTTACGAACCGAGGAAAGAGAACGCCGTCCGCCATTTTAAGTCGTTGCCGTTGACACTGTGTTGAGTGTTTAACTTTGTATTTGGCTTAAATTTTTCTTAGCAAGATTCACCCTGACCCCACGCCCGCGCCCCCCCCCCCCCACCCCCCACAGTTCTGGTTGGCTGGTGGCGGAGTCAGATCAGCACCGGGCTAGAGAACGGAGGTTTCCGAGTTCAATCCAGTGACAGACCGCTCCTGTGCCGGGTTGATGTTGAGCTCGCAACTTGACCTCATAAAAACTGAAAAACTGCCACCTCCAGTTTAAATTCCCACGTGGAATATTGTGGAGGATCAAATACCCAAACCCAGCACAGCCCCCACTTGTCTCATTTAGCCTGTTTCAGTGCGGTGAAGTTTAGGACCCAGCGGACCTCGGGAGCTGGCGGAGCTCGGGACCCGCCACCTATTTTTCTGTTTCATTGACGGGAAGCGATCGCGATTGAAAATAAAGTGGAAATAATAAAGCGTTTGGTGTTTCACCTCTTTCGATCAGTCATTGGAAAAGCGTTAGGCTACAGTCAGTCAACGATCGGAACAATTTTAAAGGATAACGGATAAAGTGAGAATAATGGAGCAAGTGAAAGGCTCTACCCCGATGAAGGTTACAATTACTACTAAGCAACGCAGTGGTTTAATTATTGGAATACATACATTTCTTAAGTGTTTTATATGCATAGAAAGGTGAAATATATGCTATGTACTAAGAGAAACGTATGACTAACTGACGCTAAATAATACCGGATGTACTTGTTCCGACTTACGTACAAATCCGACTAATCCGACTTAAAGACGGACTCAGGAACGGAACTCGTACGTAACCCGGGGACTTCCTGTAATAACTTGCTGTACTAGATTTTCAACAGTTGGGAGATACAGAAATGTTCAATATTTTTGGCAATTAGCAAAGCTGCCTAAACCAGACAGATGGTTTTCACAGTTTCTGTGGGCATAGCTCATATTAAACCTGCCACATTTACATCTAGAAGGTGCAGTACATGCAGACTTGGTAAGAGTAGGTTTGTTGAGCAAATTGATGTGAGAATTGTCTGAAAGTTAGTTCAAAGGTAGTGGGATACAGTAGAGCATACGGTGTGAGGTTCTCACTACTGCCAGGAAATTCCAGACTATTACGTTTGTTGTTTTAAGAAAGAAAAATATCCCAACAAAAAGTCACAAAGCAGTTAATTTATATGTTGTTCCTGGTCAATAAATTTCTGCTCCAAATCAATGTCTTAAGCCTCCTTGTTGCTTCTCATTGTACATTAATTGGGTGATCACATGCTCCAAAAGCTACTCTGGGCAAGGATCTACTGTACTGACATTCAGCCGTGCCCAAGTGCAGGGTGTGGAAGTGAAAGGCTGGCCGATAGGTAATTTCTTGCATAAGATTTTTAAAAAATGTATTTCATACTTTCTTGCACGTTCTTCCAAACTCACTTCCCACCAAAAACTGAAAATGTAAAATTGCTACCCTCCCTTCTTATCCCTTTCTAGGACATGACCACTGGACAGGAGTTCAAGTCTCTGAAGAAACCAAGGTAACGTAAATTAAGGAAAGACAGCAAAACAACCAGGAAAGTTTTCAAATATCACAAAATCAAGGGTGCTTGAGCCAATTTGCCTCTGTAAAATATGAAACTGAAGTTTCTTAAGCTTTGCAAGGTTAAAAAGGCAGACTGGTTATGACAGTACTGATGAAGGAACTCCTAAAACAAGCAGTAATTTTTCTCAGCCATTATGAAATCATGGTACTTCCTTGCTAGCCAGTTTTACCATTAATTTAAACTATTTTCAACTATAAACAGCACCATTTCCCGTTCCAATGTAGGTGATCAGAACGGTGATTTAGGTTGCAACCTGCCAAGTGATCAGCGCTTGGTATCAGGAGAACAAAGTAAAAGCAAAGTTTATTTTGTTTCCAATGTAATCAGCTCGCAAGCCTGTAAATTTCACAAGGGTTTGGTCAAAGATGAGCAGGATCTAGGGGAACAGCAGCATTATGGCTTCAAGGATTCACACTGCCTGGGTGACTGATGGTTGCTGTCCAAGTATATGCAATTCCTTTCAAACACCTGATATAAAACTATAGTACAAACTGTAAAACCTGCTTCACAGTTCTGGATTTATCTTCAATAATCTTTTCTGATCCATGGATTTATTTTCCCACATTAGTTCACTCCACGTTTTTTTTCTCGCTATGTCAGAAGTGAGGCCAATCTCAGGTTGAAGACTCTATGAAAAAAAAATGGCCACTGCTCAAAATTATGGACTCCCATAAATTTGCAAGCAAGATATCTGCCCTGCTGTTCATGTATCATCTCCATCGCCAACAGATTAAATGCTGCCAAGTTTGGTTGAATACAACTGAAATTAAGAAATACAGCAAAAATAAAACTTGGACTTTGCTTCCCTGTCAATGGTTCTACTTGGCTGGAAGTTCAACCTCTCAGACCAAATGGACACTTGAAACAAAGTTACAAGGTATCACTGCACCAGACTACTTAAGTGAAGATACAAACTTAGTAGTTTAGTAAATGAAACCACCAAAACCTCCAGCACTCTGGGAAAACAGTGATAAAAAAAAAAATTGAGACAGGATTGATATGAGAGGTTGAAGGGTAAAAGCAGAGTTGGGAATGATGTGTCAACCAGAATGGGCCGATATAAGTGAAACAAATACACAAATTTAGGAGAAGAAATGTTTCCATCCATTTGGCTCCATTTTCCAACCCTCTACCCCTTATCTGGTTCCATCCATCAGCTTGTCTCACCTCTCCCTGTGACGTCTATGTGCTGCTTCTCTTCTCTCTACATGTAGCACCAATACAGAGTCTCACCCCAAAATGCTAATCATTTCTTTGTCTTCACAGATACTGCCTGACTTGCTGAGTTCTTCCAGTAGTTCTTCTGCTCTAGATCCCAGCACCTGCAATCTCTTGTGTCATCTTTTGGACAGAGGACTTTGGGATGATGAGGTTTGATTGGGCATAAAAGTGAAGCCAAACTGAAGATCAGGCTGGTCATGACCAAACTGCATGGGAGAACCACAATGCCGGATGCAAGGGGGCATCACAGATAACTCCTGCCTTCATCTTGTAGCGTATTCATGAACTCAAGACATATGGCATTTATACACATTTCTAAGTCCAAATTAATAAATTCTTCTGGTGAAAGAAGTCAGAGCCAATCAGTTCATTGACAACTGAACAAAAGGCAAACTGTGTATGTATTAAATTACTTGGTCCTGTTTACAATCTGCTCAGTCAAACTATCGTTATGCTACTGTTTTAAGTTCAATTGGACGGAGACTTCAGAGAGTGAAGCCGATTTCTAAACATTTTAACAGTCAGAGGTACAAACAAACCATCATATGGCAAAATTATTTTGTTTTATTCTTAACAATCTTCATCAGATCTATACTAATGCAAGTTGAGTACCTCTTATCCAGAGTGGCTGGGGCCGGAAACATTTCAAATTTTGGAATATATAATGAGATAGCTTGGGATCGCCATCATTTTTGACCCTGAAATGATGTGCTACCAGTAGGCAATCCTTGCCTTACACTTACTCATCATACATACAGCATGGACTTGACAGTAAAAATTATCACATACCATTAATATAATGAAAATATAATGTGTGTAGGGTAAAAGGTCTTTTTTCTATGCTGGATGACATCGTTCCAAGGGATTATGATAAAAACTGAAGTGGAGGGGTTATTCTGTACTATATTCCAATACAAACGCAGCACAGGAGCATCAGGAGAATACCTGAATCAGCTGTTGAACAACAAACAATGGCAAGCTTTCAGTCTCCATCTATGATGCCATGTTTTAACTAAAAGGTTAAAGTACATTGACAGTACATTCTATTTGTATTTTACTTTTTTTAAGGTTTAAGTATAAAGCCAATCAGTACAGTTGGCCCTCCTTATCCGTGGGGGATTGGTTCCGGGACCCCCCCCCCCCCCCCACAGATACCAAAACGCGCGGATGCTTAAGTGCGTTATATAAAGTGGCGTCATATTTGCATATAACCTACGCACGTCCTCCCATATACTTTAAATCGTCTCTAGATTACTTTTCACACCTAATACAATGGAAATGCAATGTAAATAGTTGTTACACTGTCTTATTGACAAGAAAAAAAAGAACCTGCATGTTCATCCCGCTTACAACGCAAGCAGCGAACGAACAAGACGCGAGGCGAACAATGATCAAACGATGAGTAAAACTTGCAGTAGTTGTTACACTGTCTTGTTTATAGAATGAGGATGCTTTGGAGAAGGCTCAATAATACTAAAGTCAGGAACTGTGGAGGTTGAGGGCTGAGGATTGAGGATCTTCAAGCGTTGAACATCGAGACTTCAGAATTGCAGATGCTTTAGTTAGAAACATTGTTATAGGAAGCTGTTTCTTCTTTTTCTATGCATCACCAAACAAATCTTGCAGTGGTTGCAGGCTTTTTGTTAGCCCTCAGGTAACACGGAGGCTTCGTTCCATCGAAGGATCATAGTCGAGGATCATATCCTTTAACACTTGCGCCTGGTGAAAAACTGCTGCAAATTTTTCAACTGTCCAAATTGATGGCTCTGCCTCCTCTAAATCTTCTTCATCATCATCTTCTGTAGAGGCTTTCAGCAGATCTTCGAGTTCCTCATTGGTAAGGGTTTCTCTATGCTCTTCTATGTGTTCCTCAACGTCGTTCTCGGTCATGTCAGAGAAGACTTCCCCACTAACTTCCCTTGTAACATTCAGGATATCCCTGACTTCTGCATCAATAGTGGGGAAGCCCCTGAAATCATAGACTACCTCACTCCATAGTGGGTTCCAACATGCATTGACTGTCTCGGGCTTTATGGCGTTGACAGCCTCTGCAATTGTGAATTTCTTCCATAAATCCATGATGCTGCAGTCAGGGTTAGCATCAAGGGCAGCACGAATCCTCCCGAAGGTGAGGTGGGTGTAAGTCACCTTAATGTACTTGATGATGCCTTGATCAAGTGGCTGCAGCAGTGATGTAGTGTTAGGAGGCAAGAACATCACTTCCACATTATCGTCAGCGAAGCAGAGAGATTGGGGATGGTCGGGAGCATTGTCAATTATGAGGAGAGTCTTGAATGGCAGCCCCTTCTCTTCGAGGTATTTCTTGACGTCAGGAATGAAGCATTCATGAAACTATTCCAAGAACAAGATCGCCGTCACCCAAGCCTTCTTGTTGTGTTGCCAGAACACGGGTAGGCAATGTTTGTTTGTGTTCTTAAGGGCCCGGGGGTTGTTTGCTTGGTAGACGAGTCCTGGTTTGATTATGTGACTGGCTGCATTGCCACACAGCACCAGAGTAAAGCAATCTTTCCAGGCCTTGAACCCTGGGGCCTGCTGGGCACTCTTATGGACGTAGGTATGATTGGGCATCTTCTTCCAGAACAAGCTCATTTCATCACAATTGTAGACTTGCTCTGGAAGGTAGCTTTTCTCTTCTATGAGATTCTTCAGCTCCTCTGGGAACGCTGCTGATGCCGATTCTCCCGTGATCTTTATGTTCTTGAGGCTGTAGCGCTTTACATAGCCAGCCAGCCATCCCTTACTAGCTTTAAACTCTTTTCTCTCACTCTCATCAACCCTGTCACAGTAGTGCTCATAGAGACTAAGAGCTTTTTCACATAATATTTGGCCATCGACAGGGATATGCTTCTGTGACACGTCCTCTAGCCATACACTTGATGATTTCTCAGTCTTCGCAAGCACTTCGCAATCACGAACCAGAGAGACCATTTTTGCCGTTGTAGGGGCAGCACTAACACTTCCACGAATTTCAGCTTCTTTCCGCTTTATTGTGCGAATCCTTGATTCGTTCTTACCAACCTTACAACCCACTTCGGAAAGCGACATGCCACTTCTCAAAAGATCTAATATTTCTACTTTCTCGGTGAGAGATGGCAATTTATGCTCCCTCTTAGCCTTTGAGGTATTGCTTTCACCACCGAATTGCTTTTTAGGAGTCATTTTTTCACAGGAACAAAGTACCGCACGAATGAGACGCAAGGCGAAAAATGCTCGAACAAGTGATGAAAGAGCACTTCTGGGTTTTCTCGATCCACAGTTGGTTGAATTAGCGCATGCGAAATCCGCGGATAAGGAGGGCCGACTGTATTGTAGACATGTCCTTGTGTTACTTTTTCATCAGTGACAATCTTCGCAAATATATCAATGAATTTCTCTGCTGCTTCATGCACAGCAAGTATTTCATCTTTAAAACTTTTTAAAGCTTTAAGAATGTAATGCCATGCATTTTCTTAAATTTCTGCAGTCAGCCTGCTGAATATTCACAATTACCTTCAATTTTCAGCTCATCGTGATTGATCTTTGCTTGTTAGCTGATCAGCGTGCCGATAGGCCGCACATGTTCACACCGACACTGACGGATGCATTCTTCCAATAAGTGTTCAAGATCTTCATTTTGCACCTTATGCTCTGTTTTTCTATTTTTCATTAACTTCTGTTCATTACATATGTGGGGTCACTTCTCAGAACTATCAGTGCAGCGCAGTCACCCATCTATCCCCTGCCAACCTTCTCAGCGCCTTGTGGAATTTTCCATTTATGACATCATGTCAGCACTAAAAAAAATCCTATTTCGGATTTTGGAATTTCAGTTAAAGGGTAATGAACCTCTACTGTGTTTGAATGAATACAGCATCAGCTTCACTGACCACCCGTTCAAACTTTTGACTCGTACAGAATGACCCCTCCCCCTCATTTTGTATAATAATCCCTTGGAATTAGAGTCATAGAAACAGGCCTTTTGCCCCATCTGATACAAGATTCCTATCTGATCGAGTCCCCTTTGCCCAATCAAGCATCTTTTCAAGAATAAAGACTCCTATTGCACAAACCATTGTAAGAGTATGTTAACCAGAAAAGTTTTTTTTTAAAAATTCATTCCCAAGATACAGACCTAACTGGGAATTAGCCCCTATCCTTAACTTGAGGGGTAGAGGGGAGAAGAATTCAGAGAAGGGTGGGTGGGGAAGAGGGAGTAGAGGAGAGAGAAAAAAAAATCAGCACGTGAGAGAGAGCAAAAAGGTAAGCAAGCAACTTCAGAAAAGAATGTGAGAGAAAGAGAAAAATTCAGAGAGAGAAGATAGAGAACAAAAGACAGCAAGAGATACAGAGAAGCAAACGCACTCACCCACATAGGGCCAGACATTTTGGCAGTGCTACCTCATTGTGTAATGTCTAGCAAGCTCAGATTGCTGCACATGCATGTATGAGCTTGGATGTCACAACACTGCTGATGTTTGCTTGCCAGCACGTATTAAATTGTGTTCTGAATTTGAACTCCAAGTCAGTGGTAGAGAATGAAGCTGAACCAGATGGAGCCACATGAGAAATCTGGGACAGGATGGTTGGGCAGGGAGTTCTACATCGTGGATGCTGAGGAAAACTCTCCCTTAATACCAGTACTTCTAATGAAAGTCCAGATACTTGAAATATCAATGTACTCTCAGAGGCATCCAACATGTTGAAATGGTTTTCTACCTCCTCGCTTCTTCACAAAAACCAACTTGTTTTATGGTAATAAAAGGCAATTCTGGAAACACACCAGGTTGGAAGGCATCTGTAGAAAGAGCAACAATTCTGCAAAAGTTCCCAGATCTATTCTTCTTTTTAAACGAGGGCATCAAAGGGTATGGTGTGAAGGCAGGGGAGCGGGGATGACTGGAAGAATTGGATCAGCCCACGATTGAATGGCAGAGCAAACTCGGTGGGCCAAAAGGCCTGCTTCTGCTCCCGTATCTTATGGTTATAAACCACAGATGCCAACTGTCCTGATTAATTTTCCCAAGGTGCAAGGGTCATGTCGAGGTAGACTGTGGGTGCAAGAGATCATCATTATTGCACTTAGAGTCTTATAACAGTGCAAAAGATGCTGCCCCTGAGCCTTGTGGTGGCATTTTCAAGCTTCTGTATCTTCTGTCCAATATAACAAGTATGTGAAGAGCAAGAGAATAAGACCTGAGAGAATAGGACCAATCAAGTGTGACAGTGGAAAAGTGTGTATGTAACCAGAGGAGATAGCAGAGGTACTTAATGAGTACTTTGCATCAGTTTCCTGGGGCAATAGGAAATGTAGATGGAATCCGCAGACGGGAGGCTTGCTCTTTTGGTTGACTGTGCTGTGACTACAGTTCCCTACAATTTCTTGTAGTTCTGGGCACAGCTGTTGCCATACCAAACTATGGTACATCCAGATCATTGGTGAGGGTCTATAGGGACATTCCAAATACCTTTAGCATTCTCAAGTAGAAAAACTTGTGCTTTTGCATTGGCCATAGTGTCCATATGGCCGGACCAGACAAACTATCAGAAAGGTTTATACAGGATACAAAACTGAGGTTATAATCAGATTGGACATGTTCACATCAAACAGTAGAAAAAGGTCAAGAAGCTGAATGCCCTCTTCTTGCTCCAGATTTGTACATGTATTCATACACTGTATGTACAAAGTCATTAAACGTAGAAGGGTTGGAGAACAAAAAATATACAAGAATCCAAACTCTTATCACCTTTAAGACAAGCAATGACTTGACGTTCAACTCAAAAATGTCAAGAAATGTACACAAAGCATTTATATCACTTACTAATACAAAGCAGAAAGGATCGATTACTAAATCACCAACCAAGGCATTATCACAGCATTTCTACTTCCTGATCTCAAACATACATCTCCTTTAGTAATCTGTTATTGTCACACAGTATCAGGAACTCCTGTGATTTATATTAATCATGGCTGTGTGAACCATCACTTCAAGATCAGGTTACCCACTGTGCCTGATAACATGGAATTTGCTGTTTTGCAGCAGCAGCACTACGCAAAGATGTAAAATAACTATAAGTACTAAATTAATAAATAGTGCAAGGAAGGAAGAATGAGGTAATGCTCATGGATCACTCAGAAATCTAATGGCAGAGGGAGGAAAGCTGTTTCTGAATTGTTAAGTGTGAACTTCAAGCTCTGATTTGTCCTCCCTGATGGTAGTAATAAAAGGGGATGTCCCAGATGGTGACGGTCCTTAATGATACTTCAACTTCTTGAGGCATCACTTCTTGGAAATGATCTTGTTGGTGGAGAGGGCTGTGCCTGGATGTAGAAGGTGGAGTCTGCAACTCTCCGCAGCCTCTTGTGACCCTGTGCATTGGAGCCTCCACACCAGGCTGCGATGCAACCAGTCAGAATGCGCTCCATTGTACGTACATTAATATAAATCTCCAAGAGTTAAATTTCCTCAAAATCCCTAACAAAATCAAAACAGGTTGAGTGAACTCGGCCTTTTCTCCTTGCAGCGACGGAGGATGGGAGGTGACCTGATAGAGGTGTATAAGATGATGAGAGGCATTGATTGTGTGGATAGTCAGAGGCTTTTTCCCAGGGCTGAAATGGCTGCCACAAGAGGGCACAGGTTTAAGGTGCTTGGGAGTAGGTACAGAGATGTCAGGGGTAAGTTGTTGTTGTTTTTGTTTTTCTTTTAAAACGCAGAGAGTGGTGAGTGCGTGAAATACGCTGCCGGCAACGGTGGTGGAGGCGGATACGATAGGGTCTTTTTTGGATAGGTACATGGAGCTTATTAAAATAGAGGGCTATGGGTAACCCAAGAAATTTCTAAGGTAGGGACATGTTCGGCACAACTTTGTGGGCCAAAGGGTCTGTACTGTGCTGTAGGTTTTCTATGTTTCTAAAACAGAGCCATTAGCTTGCTACCTTACTGACTGCAACACCACGTTGTCCCCAGGAGAGATCTTTGAAATGTTGACATCCAGGTTCTCAAAGCTGCTTACTCTTGCCACCACTGTTAACCAGCCAGGTTAATATTGTGACTACCCAAAGAGGACTGGTGTGTTCTCATCTGACTTTCCCTTCCTGAGGTCCACAATCAAATCCTTGGTCTTCCTGATATTGAGTGTGAGGTTATTGTTGCTACACCACTCAACCAGCTGCTCTGTCCTAATCCTGTATACATCATCACCATCTGAGAGTTTACAAAATTAAGGACTGAGGCTAGCACATAAATAGATCATTACAGCAACAGTCCTCACAGAACACTCACCTAACCAATTTTGGAGCCACACAGAGATCATTTGGGTCACGTGATTGCATATATTTAGTGACTAGAGCTTATATCAAAAAAAATCATTGAGAGGATGAGGGTATGTCTAGCAAGGTCATCCTTTATTGTTCATCCATAGTATAGCGTCATGAGTGGTCACACAAGAAGATAGGAGCAAAAGTAGGCTACAAGACCCTTCAAGCCTACACAACCATTTAATGCGATCATGGCTGATCTACACCAGCTTCAGATGTTCCTTGCCAGTAC
This sequence comes from Hemitrygon akajei, assembly GCF_048418815.1. NCBI lineage: Eukaryota > Metazoa > Chordata > Chondrichthyes > Myliobatiformes > Dasyatidae > Hemitrygon > Hemitrygon akajei. Next base: position 52,354,056 of record NC_133129.1, read on the forward strand.
TCCAGAGCCTCCTATTCCTCACTCTTTCAAAACAGTATCTGCTTCCACAGCTCTCAGCAGGGAAAACAATTCCACACCTCAGCTTTAAACAACCAGTCCCAAACCTGTAGCTGTGCCCCCTCATTTTAGGCATTCCCACGATGCTTTGCTGCAATCTTTGCAATCCAAATCCCGAGAGGTGGAATGCTCCAGGAATACGGTGGTAACCACGAACAAACTGCAAAATGTGCCAGCACAATTATGACTGGTGGGGTAGGTCTGCAGGTATGTGGAATGGAAGATGCAGGTTGTAATAACCTGATGCACCCAAACCCTACTTGGAGGTGGGTAAGGTCATGAGTTTCGGAAATTAGATCAAAGGTTTTGCCAAGTTTCTGCAGATGATGTCCAGAGGATTCTTAATGTGTGCTGGTGACAGAGGAAATTCATTCTCAGGATTGTCGTAGGTGTGCTAGCTACGCAGTGAGCACTTTCTCTCAAATGATCTTGAGCTTCTCCACTTACTAGGTGAATGGAGACTACTCCATCGCAATTCTAATACACCATTTAGATGTGGGAAGGTTTGGAGGGAGACAGGTGTTGAGTTATTCGTGACATGATCCCTACTCTTCTAGTCATAGTGTTATTCTGCCTGACAATTTGGTGGTGGTAAGAAGATTGAATATTATTGAATATGCAGCGGACCCTCTACTGGCGAGTTTAACAGAGCTTCTTCTTTCTCTCTCCTCTTTGGCGGTGAATGGCCTCATGAGTCGGATGAGTTTCTTTGATAGCTAGGGTGCAGTATGGTCAAGGTCAAAGTGTTTAAATCATCTGTGGGATTTTCTCCCCTCATCTAATAAGCCAGACTTTGCACTAAGGTGTTTTTTTTTTGTTGTTTTCCAATTATATGCATTTGTCAAATGTATGATGTGTCTAGTTGTCCTCCTACGGAGCTTTTGTCAGAGCACAAATACATAGTTTGCGTTCATATATCAACTTGACCGGGTAATGTCAGCACACCTCCTTCTCCAAAGAACATTAAGAGCTGCCCTATCCTGTTAAGCAAATGACAACCATGATGGTTTGCACATGGTATTACAGATTCCCTTGCCTTGTAATTCCAATTTAATTAATAACTGAATTTATATTCCCCCATTGCCATGATGGGATTTGAACAAATATCACTCCAGGCCATTGGCTTACTAGTCACATAGCTCAATCACACTGCTTCTTTCAACTTACCTGCCTACCTCAAACAGTGGTTTGTGAAAAACATCCTACTTATGACAGAAAAGAAATGAACCAGGACTAGTTATCACTATGTCATCTTCAAGGTGTGGCTGTCTCATCCTGCATTCTGAACTAATTAGGGCAAATTAATATATGGCCTGAAACAAACTTTAAACAATCATTAAATTGAAACAGAAAATTCTGTGGTAGAGATTCACAGTGTTTTGACAGAAGAAATTCTTTCTCATCTCAGATTAAATTAATTGCTTTTTATCTGGAGACAATGGTTCCAAACTCAAATTTCTTTATGATGGAAATATTTCTAAAGTATCAATCTGTCAAGCCCCACAGTATCTGATCTATTTCAGAGTTATTAAGTTATACAACACAGAAACAGGCCCTTTGGCCCATGCAATCCATGCCAGCTGTCAATATCAACATTTACATTGGCTTGGGGTTTGACTAATCTATTGCTCTTGCACCTCTGCCACTTCAAATTCTACACTTATGCTCATAATAAGAATAATTTACATTTTTGAGATTATGGGAAGGAACTGGAGCACTCAAAACACTCTTTAAAATGAAAACTTGCATAAGAATCTAAATCAGCAGCAAAAAAATACCATCATTCTTCAACAAGTCTTTGTCTGTAACGATCAGTTAAAATGTCCACAATCTCACACTCAAAAGGCTTCACTGAGTTTATTCGTGAACTTCCTTTCTAAGACAACCGAAGTGAGTTTTGCAAGCTTTGCTGTTACCTGGAACAGGGAGAATGTGATAACTCCGCACAGATGCCACTGGGAGGTCAGAATTGACCCGAGAACTCTGGAGCGGTGAAGGAGCAGTTCTACTTGATGTGCCAGCAAGACCAGCTCTTCTTCTGGACTCCAATTAGTAAAGGACAACTGTGTTCAAATTTCCCCCAAATAACAAACCCGGGTACCCAAGGAACCCAGTTACTTAAGACTCTTAGTTACAAAGAGATACGGTACAGAAACAAGTCCTTCAGCCAACCAAGTCCATGTCAGCCAATACACTAATCCTACATTAGTGTTTGTTTAAAATTTCTCTGTGCATTGTCATCTAACTGCAGGTACCGATCAGTGTCATCTTAATCACTGTATCTGTTTACAGTAATAACCTGCCAAATACTTCAAGTAGGTACCAATACCCTATTAATTAGAAGTCTATTTGTAATATTATATTTTACAATGCTGAGCAATCCATTGTTCCAATATACCCAATGTAGACTAATGGCTGTTCACAATACTGCAGTGTAATCACTTGAAATAGGTCAATTCCCATCAAGTGAATAACCTGAAAAGATCCAATTATGTTAAGAGCATTTCAGATACAAAAAAATAATTAATTCAATTTTCCCCACTTTCTGTCTACACAATTGAATGTAATCAAGGTTACTGCAGAATATTAAGGTAACATAAAATTAAATATAAAACTATACTTAGAAATATGGAGTAAAATTAATTAATTGTTTCAAATTACTTCTCTTCCAATTACAATCCTACTGAATACAACTCAGAATTTAATAATGAAATTATTGGACACAATTATAATGATTTTTTTTAATCAAAACTTTCCTAGGAAACTAAATTAGCAGCAAAAAAATCATCATTCTTCAGCCAGTCTATGTCTGTAAGAATCAGTTGAAATGTCCACAATCTCTCACTCAAAAGGCTTCACTGCGTTTACTCACTAACTTCCTTTCTAAGACAATGGAAGTCAGTTTTGAAAGTTATGCTGTTACCTGGAACCCTGCGGCAGCAGATCTACCGGCTGTGCCATTGTGTTGGCCCAGTGCAGTAGAGGCAGAGGGAATGAATGTTCAGGGTGATAATTGAGTTGACTGTGTGTAAATCGCAGGGTACGTCAAGAAGATGGTCAAAAGTAAAAACCAAGTGACAGAACATACAGCACGACAAGAACTGGTCCTTCAACCCATGTTGTGACAAGTTAATTAAGTTTATGACACCTAATCCCATCTGTCTGCACATGATCCATTCTTTGAATATTCGTATGTCTATGAGCCACTTAAACACTTCTATTCTATCTGCTTCTACCACCAGCCATGACAGTTCATTTCAGACACCCACCACTGTTTAAAATAAAACTTTCCCTCTTGGACTCAATGCCTTGATTAATAGTCAAGCAAATCATCCTTTTCTAATCATCCTATTGAGTTGTGCAGTTCTTAATCTTTAGAAATGCAGACAGTTTACAAGGGCAAAGAATACACAGTGAACTTTTAAGCATTGGCTCTGCTAGAGCTGGTATACCCTATCTACCTCTAGTCAAACCACTATAAAGGCCTTGGAGAAGCAGCAGAGATCACCAGAATGACTGCAGGAATGAGGGACCAGAGAAGCTAGGGCTGTTCTCCATGAAGCAGTGAAGGTTCAGACAGGCTCTGATCAGGAGATTCAAAATCTGTAAGAGGTCTAGGCAAAGATAAAGAGTGAAATTCTTCCATTTGATAGAAGAACTGAGGAATGAATGAAGTTGACTAGAAAAAGAAACAAATGTGATGAAATTTTCTAGTTTTGCATAATTCAGCAGACAATTAGCATTTAGAATGCATTGATAGAGTATGCCAGGTCTTTGCGATACAACACAGAACAGATCCTATTGTCCACTGTGTTCATACCAATCCTCTAATGAAGTGGAAACACATTGGTCTTTAAAAAGGGACGAGCCACGTCCTTGAAAGGAAGACGTCAAAGAAATTAGATGAGCCGGATTACCCTTTTATCACTGCTTTTGTCAATCTGAGCATTTCACAGATGTCTGAAAACTTCGAATTGTTAGGTGGGGGGAGGGGGAAAGAAGAACCCAGGGTTGCTGAGGCAGATGACAAGGCGAGGTGTACAAGCTTTGCCTCAAAAGTATTCTGAGCTTTATTGCAGACAAGGGTTCACCTGGCCTTTTCAGTCATCCCAAGAGCATCGTACTTGCCTGCTCAGGACCTCAGTGAACATTTAGCCAGCAGCTTAATCTCCAGAGTGTGCAAGAGGTGGCAGGTGTTGTAGCCCAACTGTGCAAAACACAGGCCACAGAGATAGAAGGGATGTTGCTCCTAAAAGCAAATTTAAGTCTTAAAAGTAAAACAAGACTGAATCTTCAATTTGTTGATAAAGTCAATGTTTGGAAGTACAAAAAGCTCCAGTCATTTCAAATTTAGACTTTAGATGGATGGTAAACAGCGGAAATTCTGCTTCTGAAAGTGGTATGAAGTTTCAATGACCAAGATAATTTCAAACAGATTGAAAAATTTCTCGACATATTGAGAACCAAAACCTAAGGCAAGGAAATGGCAGTCAGGTAAATGGTCAGCCATGATTTTAATATACAGTGCAACAGGGTAACAGCCCTTATGGTCCTGTGTAGCTCCTATTTCTGACTTTCTTAGATATTGGCGGTAAGTGGGAGGCTGGCTGGTCAGACTTTCACTCCAGCTTCTCATAGTGACTTGAGGTGTTAATCCAAACCACAGAGAGCCACCAGCCATTCAGCTCATTTGTTCTGTTTTTAACATCTCAGTAATATTTGAGAAATACTGAAAATATACTGTTAATTAAGCCTTTATTTAATTATCCATTATGGGTTATACATAAAAGTACGCGAATGGTATACGTCATTACAACCACGTCATACGTGCACGTCTCACTAACAGTAAAACTAAGAATGTATGAGTTATTCCTGGTTCTGTGTACTTAACTTGGTTCTTTTTACGTTTTGAAATTCCAAAACCTAACAGCAGCAAAGAGCAAGTTTTAAATGAACCCAAGACAACTGCCGATCTGTTGAAGTGCAATGAGATATTTGGGTTAAAAAAGCAACACAGCTTGCATCTCTTCAGGATAGCGAAAAAGAGAAAAACAATCAAATTTTTTTTCAAAAAGAGAGTAAACAGACAAAGTTATGGGTTCATAAAGAGTATCAGGTAAATATGTACACTGAGTGAACTGGGCTGTTTTTGAAGCAAATGAAATAGCCAACAAGTGTGTGGCACTTTTACTGAGTGCATTAAGAGCATAAAGTTTGCTTAGAGGTTTAACTATCCCAACCAAACCAGCAAAAATAAGCTTTACTGATATCATGAAGGTGCTTTGGAAGGATAGATTACAGAGCTCCTCTAGGGAGGTTATTTGGGTGGAATTGAGGAATGGGAAAGGTGTAGTAACACTGATAGGAGTGTATTATAGGCCACCTATTGGGGAGCGCGAGTTGGAAGAGCAAATGTGTAAGGAGACAGCAGATATTTGCACTAAACACAAGGTGGTGATTGTGGGAGATTTTAATTTTCCACACATAGATTGGGAAGCTCATTCTGTAAAAGGGCTGGATGGTTTAGAGTTTGTGAAATGTGTGCAGGATAGTTTTTTGCAACAATACATAGAAGTACCGACTAGAGATGGGGCAGTGTTGGATCTCCTGTTAGGGAATGCGATAGGTCAGCTGACAGGTGTATGTGTTGGGGAGCACTTCGGGTCCAGTGATCACAATAGCATTAGCTTCAATATAATTATGGAGAAGGACAGGACTGGACCTAGAGTTGATATTTTTGATTGGAGAAAGGCTAACTTTGAGGAGATGCACAGGGATTTAGAGAGAGTGGATTGGGTCAAGTTGTTTTATGGGAAGGATGTAATAGAGAAATGGAGGTCATTTAAGGGTGAAATTATGAGGGTACAGAATCTTTATGTTCCTGTTCGGTTGAAAGGAAAGGTTAAAGGTTAGAAAGCGCCATGGTTTTCAAGGGATATTAGAAACTTGGTTCGAAAAAAGAGGGATGTCTACAATAGATATAGGCAGCATGGAGTAAAGGAATTGCTTGAGGAATATAAAGAATGTAAAAGGAAACTTAAGAAAGAGATTAGAAAAGCTAAAAGAAGTTACGAGTTTGGTTTGGCAAATAAGGTGGAAGTAAATCCGAAAGGCTTCTACAGTTATATTAAAAGCAAGAGGATAGTGAGGGATAAAATTGGTCCCTTAGAGAATCAGGGTGGTCAGCTGTGTGTGGAGCCGAGGGAGATGGGAGAGATTTTGAACGATTTCTTCTCTTCGGTATTCACTAAGGAAAAGGATATTGAATGGTGTAAGGTGTGGGAAACAAGTAAGGAAGTTATGGAACCTATGACAATTAAAGAGGTGGAAGTACTGGCACTTTTAAGAAATTTAAAAGTGGATAAATCTCCAGGTCCTGACCGGATATTCCCCAGGACCTTGAGGGAAGTTTGTGTAGAGATAGCAGGAGCTCTGACGGAGATCTTTCAGATGTCATTAGAAATGGGGATTGTGCCGGAGGATTGGCGTATTGCTCATGTGGTTCCATTGTTTAAAAAGGGTTCTAGAAGTAAGCCTGGCAATTATAGACCTGTCAGTTTGACATCAGTGGTGGGTAAATTAATGGAAAGTATTCTTAGAGATAGTATTTATAATTATCTGGATAGACAGGATCTGATTAGGAGTAGCCAGCATGGATTTGTGCGTGGAAGGTCATGTTTGACAAACCTTATTGAATTTTTTGAAGTAGTTACGAGGAATGTTGACGAGGGTAAGGCAGTGGATGTAGTCTATATGGACTTCAGCAAGGCCTTTGACAAAGTTCCACATGGAAGGTTAGTTAAGAAGGTTCAGTCGTTAGGTATTAATGCTGGAGTAATAAAATGGATTCAACAGTGGCTAGATGGGAGATGCCAGAGAGTAGTGGTGGATAATTGTTTATCAGGATGGAGGCCGGTGACTAGCGGGGTGCCTCAGGGATCTGTTTTGGGCCCAATGTTGTTTGTAATATACATAAATGATCTGGATGATGGGGTGGTAAATTGGATTAGTAAGTATGCTGATGATACTAAGGTAGGAGGTGTTGTGGATAATGAGGTGGGTTTTCAAAGCTTGCAGGGAGATTTATGCCGGTTAGAAGAATGGGCTGAATGTTGGCAGATGGAGTTTAATGCTGAGAAGTGTGAGGTTCTACATTTTGGCAGGAATAATCCAAATAGAACATACAGGGTAAATGGTAGGGCATTGAGGAATGCAGTGGAACAGAGAGATCTAGGAATAACAGTGCATAGTTCCCTGAAGGTGGAGTCTCATGTAGATAGGGTGGTGAAGAAGACTTTTGGAACGCTGGCCTTTATAAATCAGAGCATTGAGTACAGAAGTTGGGATGTAATGTTAAAATTGTATAAGGCATTGGTAAGGCCAAATTTGGAATATTGTGTACAGTTCTGGTCACCGAATTATAGGAAAGATATCAATAAATTAGAGAGAGTGCAGAGACGATTTACTAGGATGTTACCTGGGTTTTAGCACTTAAGTTACAGAGGAAGGTTGAACAAGTTAGGTCTCTATTCATTGGAGCGTAGAAGGTTGAGGGGGGATTTGATCGAGTTATTTAAAATGTTGAGAGGGATAGATAGAGTTAACGTGAATAGGCTGTTTCCATTGAGAGTAGGGGAGATTCAAACGAGAGGACATGATTTGAGAGTTAGGGGGCAAAAGTTTAAGGGAAACACGAGGGGTATTTCTTTACTCAGAGAGTGATAGCTGTGTGGAATGAGCTTCCTGTAGAAGTAGTAGAGGCCAGTTCAGTTGTGTCATTTAAGGTAAAATTGGATAGGTATATGGACAGGAAAGGAGTGGAGGGTTATGGGCTGAGTGCGGGTAGGTGGGACTAGGTGAGATTAAGAGTTCGGCACGGACTAGGAGGGCCGGAATGGCCTGTTTCCGTGCTGTGATTGTTATATGGTTATATATGTAAGAACATTTAGAATCAAAGCAGAATCGAAGAGAAAGGCAGTCTATTTCAGAGCATGTAGCTGAATTCAGGAGATTGTCTGACCATTGTCTGTTCAGTGAGGGCTTCTAACTGAAGCACAGCTTACAATTAAAAGAGCATTTAAAATAGCTGTATCAATGGAAACAACAGACATGGGCACAATTGAGCTGCATTACTATGAATCAGGAAAAAATGGTAATGGGCAAAGCAGTGAGAGGCAGCTTTCCATAATATAAAGAAATGGTGACAGTTAGCACTCTCACATTATGATCCACATTGCCCATTGAAGTTCATCGTGCACTGTTCAGGATGCCAACAGATCCAGAAGAATAATGTTGAAAATTGATGTACACCCATTCCACAGTTTTATGTTTTGGAGTTGCAAAACCCAGGTTTTAGTTACCAAGATTATTCTGGGAACTGCTAGGATGGAAAGCAGAGAACGAGGAAGGATAAAGCACATGGTATGTGGAAAGAAAAGATTGGGAGAAAGTGATGCAGAAGCAGAAAACATCAACAACAAATACTTTCTTCCGGCGTTATAAATGTTAAGTAACTACTTTATATTTCCAAAGCTGTGCATAATTATCTTGAGGTTCCAGGACTCAAAACGTTTTCCCCATTGCATCTTTACCAGCTCATTACAACCTATTCAAGTTGGCCAGCTGTTCTTTACTAATGCATAGCTCTTAATACAACTGTTCAGTCCCAATTTTCTTTGTATTATGGCTTATTGAAAAAGAAATGGGCATTTAAAAACATATTCGGTTTGCTTTGCTATCTCAAGCACCGATGCAGTTACACAACTTTAACTCATGGATAAACCAGCGTGGCAGATTGAAATCGATCAGTTTAGACAAGCATCATCACTCGCATTAAGTATAATAACCTCATCACTTATAAAGCAAGGAGATTTCAAGAGGCTCCTTCAAATCAAAAATAGAATATGCAACAAATTGATAATCATGCTATCTGTATGGTAAGCTATGCAGACAAGGAGGCTACAGCATTATACCCTGACACACATTCAGAATCAGGAGAGGAAATGAGAAATGAGATTGTTATTTTGAAGCTTAGCAAAGTGGATGTCGAGTACACAACCCATATCAAAATCGTCTGCAGCTCAATCATTCCTGCACTGAGAATGTTTGTAGATTTTCTTCTTCTGCATCAGAAATGAATTATAAAGACTTCAAACTGAGCTCATCTGTAAATTCCACAGTACCATTGTCAGAGCCAAAATAAAACATGGGTGTGGGAGGAGAATAAAAAGTTATTTACTGGGACAATGCCCTTTGGAAGAAAACTCTCAGCCACGCAGGTGTTCAATTTAAACCAGTAGATAGAGCTATCAAAAGGATAACAGATAATAACATAATAGAGAAGGAGAAAACAATGTAATCTCAGCAATGAGATCACCATTTTGCTGCAGTGGATTATTTCCAAACCAAGTGTTTGGAAATACTGTTTTGTTTCAACGGCTTCTAACATTTAAATGATTTAGATTCCAACTTTAAAAACGAAGCTGAACAAAAAGACATGGTATTCCACATAACAGCAGCAATCCAAAACTTAAAGAGCATTATCTCCTTCAATTCAATGGGAAAGAGTAGAAGAAGCTCGGTTCAAGCCTCCTTAAGAACCACAAAATGAGACCTTATCCCACTGCATACCTTTAATAATTCAGACTCAGCTAATTCTCCTAAACTGCTAAAGCAGTTTCAGTAGCCTTAAGTAGTCCTTGGTCATGTAAACAATCTCCAAATATTTTTTTCATTCAGAAAGTAGAAATCTTTGGAGCAATGCTAAACTATGATTAAAATTATTTGCTCCAAAGGTTGGTCCAATTCAATCACGTGGCACTCAGCCTATTTCAACTTGCTGGCACCATTGGGTTACTGAAGGGAAACAGATTTGTGTGGGTGCCCAAGCTTCCAATCTCATTTCTAATTTCCAGCTTCATTTAACCCCCTAGTTCAACCAGCCGGCAATATACTGGCATCAGCACTGGACTTGGAGGTGAATGGTCCCGAGTTCGAATCCGGCCGACTTCTCGCACACTTACATCTGTTCAGCGAGCAACTCGGCCTTGTGAAAAAAGCTCATGTTACAGACACAGCAAAAGTGCCGCCCAATGTGCCACAAGGTGCGGAAAAAAATGACAACCACCTCCTAATCAGGATTTCTAAACTTTTTCCATCATCCAACAGCTTTCAAGCACTAAATTGAAAAAGTACATAATGCAATATCTAGAGGGATAAGAAATTATTAAAGTGTTTCTACTTTCTTTTGTCGGCATCTTTGCCGATCAGTAACACAAAGTGAGATGAGGAATTGGGGAAGATAGATTGATTCATCAGCAAGGCTTACGTTGAAACACATCCAACTGGATTTAGAATTCTAGTGACAGGTTGGTGCCGAAGAACAATTCACACTTGCAAAATTCTGAACATATTCCGCAGCCAATCGGAGCAAATTGGACATGGTACATTAGGGTTATTTCTCCCTTTTACTTCAGTCCGCTGCAGGACAAGTACTGGAAAGAGCTGGCACAGTGCCAAGGTGAAAGCTCAGGCAAAATGCGCAAAAATATCTTATCAAAGTGTTACATGCAGAAGCTCAACATTACTGCAGGAGAAAGGAGGAGTGGTAAAGAAAGATCAAAGTGAAGAAATCACCAAGTAAACACAAAACTAGTCCTGCAAAAGAAAAGCACAGCTGACATCTCACTTGTAAGTGACTGCTATAATTCACCAATGACCTGCCACTCATGAGTAATTTCCTCCTTCACATTCCTGGCATAACTCACCTATTCACAATCCAAAACAATGATAGGCTTCATATATTCCATCTCAGCAATGACTTACCTTTTAAGTTCTCTCAGCAGGAGTGGTAACTAAATAATAGAAAGCAATGGCACTTTAAGATCAATTTTGTTTTGAGAGTACATGCAACAATCAAAAAACCCTGGAACAGATGCATAAATGCCGGAATAGTTGGCATTTACTAACAAAAGACTGCTATTTTCTTTCAGGCTAAATGCCTGGATTTCAGTCCTTCCTCACTAGGCAGTGCAGGAGAAGGCGCCTTTTCAAACAATTCCTTTGTCTGGTTACTGCTCTACAGGCTTCTTAAAAAGCTTGCAGCAGAAATTAAATATTTGTACTCAAATAAAGCCTATCGCTTCCCCGGACAGCTATTGAAAGTCAGTATTTCCACAACAACCATCAATTTTGTACTCCAGAGAAAGGCAGAAATTATTTGCAAATGATTACATTTGCACTTTGTTCTTTTTTCTCCCACCTTAGGTCAACAATGGCAAAGGTAAAATAATCCAGTTCCACTCCCATTAGCAGCTAGCCCTCTTGTTCAACAAACGCAAGGCAACAACATTATTAAACTGAGCTTTGCTAGGGCTGGGCCCAATTTGCATTACTGATTGTGGCAATTACTACTGAGCTTTTGAACAGGTGGAGAAGAGAACATGTTGTAAAACCATGGTGAGAGCAGCAGCAGCACTGCTTAGGCAGAACACCAATACTGGAAGAAAACAGAAACTCCAGAAAACAGACAGCAGCTGTCGGAATAGAAACAGTTAAGACTTCATGTCCGAGACCCTTCACATAGAAGGAACAGGCCCACAATATTGTGCTGAACTAATTAAAATAGCAATTAAATGCCTAACTAATCCCCTCTGCCTACACAATCATCCCTGACAGCACATTCCAGATACCCAACACTGTAACATCACATCCCCCACTCACCTTAAATGCCTGCCCTCTTTTAGATACCAGCTACCAAACTGTATCTTTGCCTTTCAATTTTGTAAACGTCCATCCCATCTTCCCTCCGCCCCCACCACTCTAGAGGAAACAATCCAAATTTGTCAAAACTCACCTTGTTCTCTAATCCACTCCACCGAACACCATTTCTAGCACTCTTCCTGTTTACATTTCAAATTTTCAGCATCGACAGTTTTTTTAAACTTACAACTACAGATGAATTGTGTACATTTCCTTGTTGAAAATGGCCAGGGTTAATATCCAGTTACAGATTCGCCATGTCCATGGCTCTGATCAATCCCCTCTGAGCATTACTGTCCAGTTCGGAACTCTCAATCCTAACATGGGGTTACAGCTCATTCCCTAACATTTATACTCAGAACCAAAGCTCTGTGATTCAACCTTTACTGTCCTAGTCTCCTACCCAGGGTTGGAGAATCAAGAACTAGAGAACAGTGGTTTCTGGGAGAAGAAGAGGAATTTAATTGGAATCTCAGCAGCAACATTTTCATCCCACTAGGCTATCTGGAAGGAACTGCCAAAGGAAGTGGTTGAGGCAAGTGCATTAATGACCTTTAAAGGGTACGTGGACAGAGATACGTTTAGGAAAAATTTCAGCAAACTCCAGCGAGTGAGACTAGTTTAGATGCCATCTTGGTCAGAAGTTCTGCTTCTATGCTGTATGAATCTTTGCTGAAAACTGACACATTAAAAAAAAACTGCTGAAGAAACTCTGGGTCAGGCAGCATTGTGGAGGGAAAGGGGTAGACAATAGGACTGTTTTCTTTTTGGTTGGAAAAACAGATGGAATGACTTGCTTTAATAAACCTGAAAATTCTGTAAACAGTCAGCAGGTCAGTCAGTATCTGGGGAAAGAACAACAGTCAATGTTTCAGAGCAAAGACCTTCAAAAGACATTAAAATTGCAAGGAAGGATTGGTAGGACAATGGAATATCTGTGAATAGGGGAGACAAAGGTTTCACATCTGGTCTGCGATAGAGGTCAAGAAATATTAATCACAGTGAGATTAGAATTATTTAAAAATGCAACAAATGCAAATTCCCAAATACACCTGAACAAGAAGCAAACCACCATCAGTGTTTACTCCCAGTCCAATAATGACCATAGTAAGTCTGTAGTAACACTCAGATGTTTAAGGTAGGCAGGGCACATCATTCACATGTCTGGCACCAGAGCCCCAAAACAGACACAATCATACAGGAGGATATTACTTCACATGCAGAGCCATTCAAGGATACGCTCAGAGCTTCCTTGAAGAAAAGCAAGGAATCTAGAAATTCCTGGCCCTCGACCACTCAAAGTGAAGAAAGTGCATTCAAGATAGGATTGAGAAACTCAAATCCATGCATCAGGATCACACAGGAGGTCTTGCTATCAGGCAGAATAAGTGAACAATCTCACAAACTACACACCCACCTTGTCAACAACCAGCTTCTCCACCTGTGGAAGAGAGTGCGCTGATCACATTAACTACCTCAGATCCACCACACACAGTGAAGAAAGTTGTGTATGAACCTTAGGGACTTCCCAAAATTATGCTAATGAGTTCATAAGACTCATGATACTCCTGCAGGAATTCATTAAGAAAGTGTCTGGCACCCTATTATTTTCAGTTGCTTGATGCATTAAATTCTGTCCATCAGGAATTAGCCCATAAAATATGCTGATGTCCTCTTATAGCTGCTCCATTTAAGAATGCTTGCAGTATGATGGGTTTATCATAAAACTGGATCAGTTACAGAACATCCAGGTTACCAAAGTAACAGGCACCAAACATTCCCAAAAGGTACAGACAACCACAGCAACCTTTAACAGACCCACTACTCCACTGTCTACATTCTTGTTGGGGATTCAAGGTGTGGTAATTGGCCAACATTAACAAGAAATTTAATTGGGCAAACCTTGTTAAAATTGATCTAAATTTTGCAGTGATAATAAAGATGAAGCTACAAGTGCCAGTGTCATTAATCAGTGAAAATGTCAGCAGTCTTGCATGCAGGTAACTCCCAAAACTATTGTCAGCAATTTGACACAAGTCTACAGGGTGTATAAAGGATGTTTTTATTGTTTAAATTAATACAAAGATCAAGCAAGCAGCATAAACTCATGGAAGTCACTTGCTACTAAAAAGATAACTCCCTAAATTAAATCTCAACAGCATTGCACACACTTCAAGAAATTTATTGTTGGAAACTTAATTGCAATGACTTTACAAAACATAGACACAACATTACTACCAATGCAGCAGTTGCCAGAGTTAAGGTTAGTCTCCTCCGTATTCACAAAAAAAATGTTCTGGCTTGCTTAAAAGAATGATCCTAAGGGCAGGAAGGTTGATGGAAGTCCATCAACTTTGGTATGGAAATTCAGCATTTGCCTGTGATTTATGACATTGAAAGAGAGGATATGGCTATAGAAAGGACAAGAGCGACAGTTGACCTCCCAGCTAAGAAGAGATCTGTAATGCATGGGCCAAGAACAGCATAATGAAGGATGAGGAGACATTGCTGAAGATAATTTGATACCAAAGACGAGAGAAGTTCTACAGAGAAAAGCAACAAGGAGATCTGCACACTTGCCAGTGCCAAGATGTGACACGGTTGAGAAAGAACACAGTGCACCAGGGTAATTCTTGTATTTGAGCACCAATGGGCCAAAAAGAGTATAGTAATGCCTGAGAAACAATTGGAGGAGAGTGGAGTGCCAAGCTCATGTATTCCAGAACTTCAGTGCAATGGGAGAATTTAGCTGAGATGATAATTGGAGTGAAGTGTACAACTAGTTCAAGTACAGGCTTTTGTAAGTGGGTGAGATGTAGTTCCACTTTAAAAAGGAACACGATGCTTGAGAAAAGGAAAGCTTCCATGGGAGTTTGGAGAAGTATAGTGGAAATCAATTTTAAAAGGGGAACTAAAGTCAAAAAGAACAACAAAATACCTCGTTTTATCATTAAATTTCAACAAATCCCAGAAAACTTCTACCTATATATGCAATACAGCCTGCGCTCAATACTTCACTCACTGCACTGCTCATTAAATGAATTGTACAGGATGAATAGAAGCACATCGAGGAATGGATTGATAGACAGCAGAAACACTTGGAATATTTGAATTATGTCCATTACTACACTCGCTTTGTCCCAAGCCCCCTCCTTTACTCCCTGTATACCCATGACTGTGTCACCACCCACAGCTCCAATCTGCTAATTAAATTTGCAGATGATACTAAATTGATTGGCCTAATCTCAAATAATGACAAGACAGCCTACAGAGAAGAAGTCATCACCCTGACACAGTGATGTCAAGAAAACAACTTCTCCCTCAGTGTCACAAAAACAAAGGAGCTGGTTGTGGACTATGGGAGGAAAGGAGACAGAATAGATTTGGGGTTGAGAGGGTGAACAGCTTCAAGTACCTTGGTCTACACATTACCACAGATCTTACCTGGTCTGTACAAAACAGCTATGTGGCTATATCACTGCCTGGTATGGGAAATGTACTACCCTCAATTGCAGGGTTCTGCAGAGAGTGGTGTGGACAGCCCAGTGCATTTGTGGATGTGAACTTCCCACTATTCAGGACGTTTATAGTGGCAGGTGCGTAAAAAGGGCCTGGCGGATCATTGGGGACTCGAGTCACCCCAACCACAAATTGTTCCAGCTGCTACCATCCAGGAAACAGTACCACAACATTAAAGCCAGAACCAACAGGCTCCAAGACAGCTTCTTCCACCAGACTATCAGACTGATTAATTCACACTGACACAATTGTATTCCTAAGCTACTGTATATTGCCTGTTCAGTTGTGTACCTTGCTGTACATATTATTTATTACAATTTACTATAATTTGCACATTCCACATTTTTATTCTCATTTTAGTGAAGGACGTAAAAAATAAAGTCAATTCAATTCAGCTCAGTGACCACTATTAGGTACACCCGCTCTTCAGTGCAAATATTAATCAGCCAATCATATGGCAACAACTCAATGCCTAAAAGCATGCAGACATGGTCAAGAGGTTCAGTTGTTCAGACAAAACATTAGAATGGGGAAGAAATGTGATCTCAGTGACTTTGTCCGTGGAATGATCATTGCTGCCAGACGAGGTGGTCTGAGTATCTCAGAAACAGTTCATCTCCTGGGATTTTCATGGACAACAATCTTTAGTGTTTAAAGAGAATGGTTTGAAAAACAAAAAAAAACATACAGTGAGTGGCATTCCTGTGGGTGAAAATACCTTGTTAATGAGAGAAGTCAGAGGAGAATAGCTAGACTAGTTCAAGCTGACAGGAAGGTGACAGTATCTCAAATTACAACAGTGGCGTGCAGAGGAGTGACTCTGAATGCACAACACTCTGAACCTTGAAGTGGATGGGCTACTGCAGTAGAAGACCACGAATGTACACACAGTGGCCACTTCATTAGGTACAAGAAGCATCTACAAAAGTGGCCACTGAGTGTAAATAAACCTCAGACAAAATCTCCTCAAGAATGTTTCTTCGAACAGCATTAGCTCATCTGGGGTGGCCATGGTTGCTGGGCAGTTCCGTGATGTTTTAAGTGATACAGTTAAATAGGGAGTGGATTGTGGGGCTGTGACCCCAGACCAAGTTTACAAACCAATTATGCACGATGACATTAATTTATTTTCGCATTATTGTCAGATTGCTGCTGTGAAAGAAACAGCTGAGGAAGAGTCCTTTATTTAGAAAACTCTCAAATTCAATATTGACCAAAAGGTGTTCCCTACAGGGAAAAAATATCCAAGGAAAATGACTTTGGAGGAAGTCTATGTTATCTTACATATCCTTAATATATTCTTTTCAAATGGTTGAGGATTGCGATAGATGAATTTAAATTTTTGGACAGAATGTACAAGAGGGATATAGAGAAAAACATATTTTACTGCTAGTGAGTGATGACATGGAACTCAGTAACTGATGAACAGTGGAAATGATCAGGTCCTTTAAATGGAAGTTCTAAAGGTACTTTCAGGAAAATATACACTGAACTGGAAAAATTAGGGACTGCGAATTGGTTTGTGGGCAGCAGACAACTATCTCTCCTGTGTTTGTTCTTCTCATCACCCAAGATTATTACTGTTAACTGCTGCCTTAAACTGGCTCACGTCATCATTCCCTTAATCCAATTCCATCTGCTTTTATGCACCCAGACTTGGGTTATACCTGTAAGTTAAGGTGAAAAATCAGTTTAACAGTTATTGCTGAATGAGCAATTATGCTTTGTGATTCTTGGGGCTGGGATCAGTTCTGCTTGGATTGGCAACTAATTTATGTGAATATCAGTCCCTATTGGTCTGAATTGTATGTAGTATGCATTGGATCGGTGGGGCAGGTTAAAGAGTTTAGGGGCATTAATGAAAGGGCTACATGGTGTTAGAAATTTGGTCGTCAGTGTTAAACAGAGCAGATGGAACATCCTAACTCTGGAATGGAGTTTCATTCCAGATTCAAACCCTGCAAAAAAACCACTATAAAGGCTCAGGAATTAGGTCCAATGATGCTGAGGTACAAGAACTGTAGCTTCTCAGAGTACTGGCAGGACCAGTTCTCTCCTGGAGAATATCAAAAGACAGCACTCCATAAGTGCAGCTTCCTAAAGCAGTGAAACATTAAAGTAATTAAATGAGAAGCCACTGAGCCACAAACTACAGTCGCCTGCCACCTTTACCCAGAGTCACTGTCATGAAGAACATAATGTGCATTTTTTTTCTTTCAATACGTTAGTGTCTGACATGCAAAGAGGAAATAAATGTATTCAAAAAGCCTAAAATACATGACACCATTACAAATTAATCCAACTAATTCTGATGTGAAGAAAGCTTTCCATGTAAATTGCGCATAATTTAGAGTGGAGATGGGACGCTTGCCAATAAACTCCCATGGTGAACAAAAACAAATGGTGGGGGCCTGAGACACTTCCACCGCACAATCACACTTCTGATAACCTATTGCTAATTTCAAACTGCGAGCCTCTGACCCTGAACCAAACTGAAGTTTTAAGGCCCCATCTGCATTGTAGCTTTATTACAATGATAGTAGTTTTCACTGGAGTGTCCCTTGACATCTCGGGAGTTTCAATATGGAATGAGCCAGACAACGGTCACATGTCTTGTGAATTCTCAGGAGACACCAGATGGTGCTGCACAATTAAGTGTTTGAATTACTCATTCTCTGTTATTAGATCTACAATGAACTACAGTTCTCAAGAAAAAATAGATGAAACTTATGGTTATTTATCCAGATTTGCTGTGATGCTTCCAATGGGAGGTGGACAAGAGGAAAATTAACTTTGGAAAAGAAATCATATTTGAAGATCAACTCATATGCTGCTGAAGGCAGTACTCCAGTTGCACGGCCTGTTACTAGCAACAGCAGTGATCCAAGTACTATTGGACACAAGGTATAGTTGGCAGTCAGACAAAATTAATTTAAAGTTCTGTTTGTGGAGGGAAAAAAGTCATGGCTGCATTGTTCTGCAATCAGCTGCCCAACAGAAGGAGAAAAATAGATGAAGACACCAGACACTATAGATGCTGAAATCTGGAACAATAAACAATCTGCTGGAGGAACTCAGCAGATTGAGCAGCATCCGAAGGGGGAGAGCTATTGTCGATATTTTGGACCAAATCTTCTACAAAGACAGAATTTTGACCCAAAACGCAGAGATTTCTGGAAGGGTAGCAATATACAAAGCACTGGATCTCAAAGCCCACAGAGGGTCATACAAAATAGTCTGGAAGAAAGGTCTCCACTCAAAACATTGACTGGCCATTTCACTCCTCAAAATGCTGCCTGACCCATTGAGTTCCTCCAGCACACTGTTGCTAAAGTAAAATCTGCCATGACTGAATGGTGGATTAGATCTGATGGGCCAAATGGCCTAACTCTGCTTCTCTATTTTATGGTCTAATCCCTTCCCCCACAAATGCCTCTAAGCTCCTCCAGCAGATTATTTGTTTGAATAAAATTAGATTCCTGTGGTAAAGCTTGAAACTCAGATCAACAGCAGAAAATAAGCCCCCTTGGAGATCCCAGCAGGGCAAGCGCAGGACCCCCGCTGCTCCATGAGAAGAGTCTGCTCTCCACAGCTTTTCCACCTGCTGTCGCATCCTGACTCTGTTCCATTCACTCTATCAGCTGGCTTACTGGCAGCTTCAAAAGGATTGACACGTGAAACACAAGCCTGCTTTCTGTTGTCAAATTTCAACAGACCTGCGGATTACTGCAGAATTTTTCTTTCGAATTTCAGCCCAACAGAGATGAGTGTTCTTGTTACCTTTCCTTCAAGATAACAGAAACATGAAGATTCATTGTTTCCACAGACCATGCACTAAGTTAATCGAAACCCCACCTACACAGCCTCAAGTGGAAAAGTTCCATGTAAATATTCCCAGGCCCCCAAAGGTAATCATGGGAAACACAATACTTTTCTTCATCCCTCTCCCCTGAAGACACTAACCCAATAAAGTACAAATGCTGAGCTACCACAGCTTTTGCTATTCATCTATAAGGCTATTTCATATGCATGGCACACTTTTTCAACCTGTGAGCATCACATAGTTATTCCTTGATGTCAGGCCAAGTCTAATCCTGCCAGGGCTTGGCTCCACAATTTCACATACATTTTCTGTCAATTTGCACAAGAAGCAACAACATTGATGCTTCTGAAATACCATCAAGGAGTAGGGTGGAGGTAGTGAAGGAAATCAAGAACTTTGCAATACTGCATCTTTCCTTTATCCAGGGCGCCCCACAGGTGCGGTCACCGTGGACAGACACAGAAGACGACCTGCACTCCCAAACTAACCACAGCTCTTCCTGAAGAATACTGTACTGGCAGGTCTACCAGGATCCATTGGCACTCACCCACTTTGCTGTCAGGAAATAACAAATGGACTCCCGAATACTCTGGTGGCAGAGAGCCAACACTCTGAAGATTCCCCAGGGCTATGCTGGGATATCCGCCTGCAGGTTCTTTGCCAGGCTAGAACTGGCAAAGGTGTAGTAACTCCCTTTCTTTCAGTGGAGAGGAGTGAAATATTTTTCAATAACTGTTAAATATTCATGTCATGAACACAAATTTTAATAGAATTTTCATTTTTTTATTAGTTCAAAATTAAGGTTTAATAGATTTTGAGTGTTTCTAAGAAACACAAAAACAGAAGAAATTAGAGCTGGATTTGGCCAAAATCCTGCCATTCATCAAGATCCTGGATAATCTTCTTAGCTCCACTCTACTTTTACACACCATCCTTTGATTCCCTAAACTTCCAGAAATCTATCCATGAACTCAGCCACTGATCTTCCTCACCCCAGAGGGATTGATAATTCCAAAGATTCATTATCCTCTGAAATGACCTACTCCTTATTCTGAGACTGTGAACCCTGGTTCTAGACTCCTCAGTCAGAGAAAGCACCTGCCCTGCAAATTCCTTGTTGCTGGAATTTTACTAAGTTTCAGTAAGATCTTCTCCAATTCTTCCAAACCCCAGGGAATGCCTCAGCACTTTTGACAAAGCAATTCTGGGTCATGGGTTAAGTGGACCAGTTTATTACCACTGAAGATCCACTGCAATGCAGCCTGTAAGTTAACAATACAGGAAACATACTCTCAGAAAGCAATGGACCTCTGAAATTTTAAATGATCTTGACTGAATCCTCAATGAGGTTTGTACCACCGCCATGATTTGGAAACAACTTGTCAGGGACACCATTGAAATAGCAGGTCAGCATCTCCTTGTCCACTTCAGTCTTATTTTCTGCCTCAATATGGTGAATCACACCACACGCCTCTCTAAGTCCCTCTACATCTACACAAATAGGTGGAGAGCACTAGTTTCAGTCTTGTCTATCCTTTTGCAATCCACTTTCTATCCCCCTGTAATTATATTTTTCTTCCTCATATTTCTCAGCTACAAGGATAAAACACACATCCCTAAATTATTATCAGATCCTCCGATCCCTCCTCCGTCCATGAGCTAGTCCAACACCCAATAGCAGCTGCACGGAGTACAGCTCCAACTAAATTCCAGGAACGATGAAACCATTATCCAACTTCAACTCTGCTACAGGCTTATTCACAAAAGTTGATTGCTACAACACTTGTATCCACGCCTCCCAACTGTCTTTGACTACTTCAACACTGTCACAGACCACCACTAAATTCTCCAGAAATCTGCAATCATCTGAATTCTGAGTGCCATGGTCTACTCTAACCACTCGAGATCCCATCAGCTCTGCCCTTGTTGGCTTACACAGAGAGAGAGAAAAACAATCAGAGTTAACCAAGACTTTGATGTTAAAATTCCCCTTGTTTTGAAAACTCTCTTCAACCATGCTTGAAAAATGCTTGGGTACTGCTGTGTCCTCCAATGCTTATTTTTGTATAACTTCCAGTTATATCCTCACTGGTAATCAGTCATTAAGACATTAAACACTGAAATTCTTCTTTAAGCACATCTTCCCACCTTTAAGTCCATCATCAAAATTCACCTTTGACAGGGTTTTGGTTATTTGCTCCTATAAAGCAACTTGTTTTACAAGGTGCCACATAAACAAGATTTGCAATCACTGTTGAGTGATAAATGTTGGCTTGGGATAGCAGAAGAGGTTTTCAAAAGCAGCCAAAAATCTTTTCCATCAGTCTCAGGGTAGATAGTTTCACCACCAAGGCTGCACCTGTCACTAAGTAATACGCCAAAATATCAGCCAAGATTTCAAGCTGTACTCCTGGACTGGTGCTCCACTCTCTGACATTTTGACTCTGAGAACAGTAGATAGCACTGAGCCAAAGGAACACTGTAATCCAAACAACACACGACTTTCACACAGATCAAGCGCGAGAGAGAGCGAGAGTGTGGAAAATATAGAGCGAGAAAGGACCTATACATTTATTCACAAATGCATTTTTGTCAACACTAAAGGTCCACCATCCTTCAAAGACCAATCCAGTTTTTTTGATTTACTAAGCTTGTTTAATGAAAGCAATGCAGTCCTTTCAGGTGGGGGGGGGGGGGGGGGGGGGAGAGAGAGAGGAGGGTGTGTGTGTGTGTGTGTGTGTGTGTGTGTGTGTGTGTGTGTGTGTGTGTGTGTGTGTGTGTGTGTGTGTGTGTGTGTGTGTGTGTGTGTGTGTGTGTGTGTGTGTGTGCGCGTCTCTCATTTGCAATTGGGTGATGAAATGGTTAGGCAGGAGAAAGGAAAAGTGCAGAATTGCAGGAACTAGCTTATCAGGTGTCTCAGGAGTTAAGGTGAGTAAATGCATGAGCTGTCATTGATAGCACAACATGACAAAGAAATAACTGGCAGTCCATTTTACTTCCCATCCGTCATTTCCAGGCTCAATGTGATGAGTCTGGATGCCATCAGACTTGCATGTCTCCATCAGAGATTAATTTCCCACCCACCAAATCTGGGGTTGCTTGATGTATTGAAGTATCCTTTTTGGCTGAGCATTCACTGTAAATCAGCCAGAATGGCTGCAAGTCCTACAACATATTAACAAGATTGGGAAAAGAGTCAATAAATCTGATTCTCCATCCTGTTGGTTTAGCATTTGTAAAACAAATTCTCTGGGCAGGTTTAAAAGCCAAGTGTGGCAGGA
The DNA here is from genome assembly GCF_048418815.1 of Hemitrygon akajei. Classification (NCBI taxonomy): domain Eukaryota; kingdom Metazoa; phylum Chordata; class Chondrichthyes; order Myliobatiformes; family Dasyatidae; genus Hemitrygon; species Hemitrygon akajei. Next base: position 52,376,496 of record NC_133129.1, read on the forward strand.
GAGCAAAACTAATGCCCAAGGTGTTGCTGAGAGTTCCCTGGTTAATCCAATCTGAATGCATGCCAGCAAGTACAAGATTTCTTCCACTGAAGTTGGGTGAGACTAGAAATAGAGGTCACAGCTCAAGAGTGAAAGGGGAAATATTCAAGGGGAACCTCTTCACTCAGAAAGTGAAGAGATTGTAGAACAAGCTGCCAGCAGAAGTGGTGGATGAGAGCTCAAATTCAATATTTAAGAGAGATTTGGATACGTACATGAATGGGAAGGGTATGGAAGGGTTATGGTCCAGAGTTCTGTCAGCTAACGTGTCTGCAAAGTCCATTTTTGTGCAGCTGGAGTTCATGATTTACGCTGGTTTATCTGATTGCAGATCCTGAACCAGTTCACAGCTGGTGCACTATGCACAAAGCCGCCCATCTGAATGGAGACTTCACAGCTGCAAAAGGCAGCCCAAAAGGAAAGAGACATCTATAAATTGAGTGCAAAAAACTAAACTGCTGGACAAACTCAGCAGATCAGGCTGCATCTGCTGGGGCAAAGCGATGCCTCTTTGACTCCAAGGGTCCTGCTCGACCCACTATAATCCACCAGCAATTTTTTGCACCAGATACCAGCATCTCGAGTCTATAAATTGTGTGTGTGTGTTTCTTTTTAAACTGCCTAAGTTTATAGCAGTACGCTTAAACATTTCTCATGAAGATTTTAGTTTTTCATTATGGCCTACTTTGTGCCAAATTTTCCCATTTTATTTCATTTTTGAACACAACTGAAAATTAGAAGGCATAGGTTTAGAGGGGAAATATTTAAAAGTGATATGACAGGCAACCTCCTCACGTAGAGTGTTGCGTATACACGGAATGAACCGCCAGTTGAAGCGGATAAGGCAGGTACAGTAACATTTAAAAGTAGACTTGGATAAGAACACAGATATAGGAGGGGTTTAGAGGGATTGTGTGCCAAATGCGGGCAAATGGGACTAGCTTGGTCGGCACCACAGTCAGAAAAAGGCCCTGTTCCTGAGTTGCATTATTCCATGATTAAACATCAAGCATTGAAATAGATGACACTTAAGACAGAAGGCAAGGCTGAAGACAAGGCATGGCTACCTACCCATGTGACCAGTTACATTACAAAGGCCTGGTGCCATCCTGATACCTTGGCTTTTTGCCCAGCCAGTCCTTTACAGATTCATGCAAGCTACATGCAGGACGAGTGAGTATCGTAGATGAGAGAACTGGTGGTGACATCCACTCACCAAGATCAGGGCCCATATTCCAGCCAATTGATTGTATACTGGAAGCGTCAAAAGTTCAGATCTGACAGTATGAAGGAAAACCAAGACAAAAGATTAGGAAAGGCATGGGACATGAGGAAAAGTAGAAAGGATTGAATAAGAATTATAAGCTAAATGTCATAATGTAACAAGAAGTGAAAGTGTTATCTATTCTTCCATTACTTCCTAAGGATCAATGATCACCTTCCTCTCTTCTCCAAATTCAATTCTTCTGCATTCAATCCTACATTTGGCTCTTCTCAACAACCTGTGAGTTTGCAAGCATAGGAAGGCTGATATGTCACTCCAGCGGAAATATACATCTTCCTGACATAGTTGCTCTGAAATGGGCAAGAGACTGGAAAAATGGCAATTAGGGAAAAGAAAACAAAATTAATTGGAAGTTCATTGTCATTGTAAAAGGTTAGCACATGGCTTAGAGTTACTCTACTCGGAACGATAACAGTACTACCTTCAAGGTTTATCCTAGATATGTTCACCAACTTCTGCAGATCTCCATCCTAAATCTTTCAAAACACTTGCCTCATTTTGCTAGAAGACTAATTGATGCAATCTTCACAGACCCAATCTTGGCTATACCATTTACAACCATTACACTTAGAATCTTATTGTTAGTGAACTTCTGTCTTCTCTCAGAAGGTCATTTAGTCAATTGAATAATTATTAACTACAGAAATTAAAAATGGTCTCTGTATTCCATAATCAGTGGAATTGTAAAGTGAAAGGGTTTCTGTGCCTAGAATTTCAATGTGGTCCATTAAAAATAGGCGGTCAGATTATCACAAATTCATCCCCCAGGAACCAAAAAATATTGTTTAAAGGAGCTCATCCATTCACCAGTTTTGTGACGAAAAGCTTAAGAATTGCGCGGTTGACAGAGAGACTGGAATAACAAACTTCAGTACAATGACCTTTATTGCACACAATGATCTAATTACTTTGCTGCACAGTCTTCAAGCAAAAAACATGAAGATGAAGCTGTACGATATCCGATAATGTTGCTACACAGAATTCAACAACAAGTCAAACAGGGAGTACATGCCTTGTCATTTTTTAAAAAAAAATTATCAGGTCAATATTTCAGATGCAATGCCTTGTTCAAAAGTGAATGGATTAATTATAAAATTTAAAACAGAAAAAGCTGGAAATATGCAGCAGATTTGTCCTTACCTGCTGAGCATTTCCAGTTTTCAGTTTTTCTTTAGATTCCCACCATCTGTGTGTAATGACCTGGTTAAGATCCTTACTGCTGTACTGTTGGCATTGCATTTTAGCAGTTCTGTAACAGCAGTCTATTCTGCTTGAGCTTGTTTGGGTTTGAGCTGAGTTATGATACTTGTTGTTCAACTTGGGAATGTGGTACCAGCCAGTTAGGATGGTAGAATTGAGAGAAGGTTCTACAGAATGCTGGGTGGCGAGGTCTTTGTTGGCGGGAGCTGGGAGAAGACAGGAGGGAGGATGCTGTGCCTGTGGCACAAGGTGCTTTGTGCAGATGAACGGCTTTGAGGAGGAAAGACCAATACTCCTGTGGCAGAGCCTGTTTGTTCTAGATGGATTTGGAGCGCCCTTTGGAAGGTGGCGTGAGCTTTCACGCAGACAGTGGGTCCAGTGTGCGCGTTACTGACGAGCAAGATATGAGCTCTACCGTGCACATGTGATTGTTTAAGCATAACAGGCTCCTTCTTGCCCCTTAATAACTGTTTGCTTAAGTTAACATTCTTAAATATAATTCTGATTAATTGTATGTAGTGTATGATCTGCTATTTCTTGCCGGGAACAGTAAATCACACAGGATTCACACAAACCAGGGTTAGAGTGGGTGAGACATCCCAAGCTCACGGGATCCCGCCATAGAAATACAAAGACTGAGAAAGGCGGGTTTCCCGCTGTGGAATCCAGTGGCTATTAGCAAGGGGCTAAAGAGCCGCATTTCCAGAGGCGCCCAGTAAAAAGGGGGTTTCATGAGATTTTAATTTATTTTCAGAGATTTGTTGAATGGATTAATTGTCCTGTCATTTCCAAATCAATTCAATCTGGGGGCCCCGAGTTCAAGGTACTATCAATCAACTTGCAAAGCTGATAGAGCAAATGTTAAGCCCATGGAAAAATGGTACATGCGTGCAAATGGTTAAATCTTCACTCTGCCACCAAAGACAGTAACTGAAAGCATACTTCCAGCACACCACAAGAACTAGCAGTTAAATGGATCACATTATTTTACTGTTGCTGTATTCTATCGTGGGAAGATTTACTGGAGAATAGATATTACATATCATAAAAAAGCAGACTGGTTCTTTATAAGCCAAATCTGAAGTAAGCTCATAAAAAGACCGAGATTTAAGTTGTCCCTCCAAGTATCATGGTGGGAAAATTATCCTAAAGGAAACAGTAAATATTGTACAATGTACAATGTTAATGTACAATGTTGTATAAACTGATTATTGAACATAGAAACTGGGATAAAGTCTATATTGCAGAAGTCTTACTGAATATTTAAAATATTTACTGAATATTTACCTGCATAAAATACCAGTCTTCTCTCAGCTTACAAGAACATTTCAAATCATTTTCCAGCAATATCAGATGCATTCAGTTCTCATGCTTGCCATCTTAACGGGATCAATACCAAGAAGATAACTACAGACAGGTAGGAACAACATATTTCTGCCACATAAATATCTTCAATCAGCTCCCAATATTTCTGAGCATGATTAATCCCCTGTTCAATGATTTTAATAACTAACTACAGTTGGCACCTTTAACCATTGCTTATTGCTTCCTGCTGGCACAGTTCCCTACAGTTCAAGTAAACATCTCAGCTGCAAGACTTGAATGTGAAATTCTGCAGTATAATTTAGGATCATCTACATTTCAACAGTGAACCAGTTAAATTTCAACTGTACAAGTGCATGTTTTCATGAGACATTTAATTAACAGAGACTAGCATGCAGTGCCAGAACAAATAAACTGAAACTTGGAGGAGACCAAGTTCTTGAACTACATAGCAACATTTGACTGAGAAATCAACAGCCAATCAAACAACAAAGAGATCAACTTCCCTCAACTCCCCTGCTACCATGAAGAGTAATTCCAACTCGCCTTGCTTGGCCAATTTATACACACAAGTTTATAGCAAGAACCTCTGATATACTTAAGAGCCTAGAGCATGCTTACAGACTACACTGTCTATTTTTCCAATTCAATATTAAAATCTAACCCTCTCTTCAGTAGATCAGTTCCAGAGGGATCATATTTAGAAGACTCAGCTTCTTGTATGCCATACCAATAAGTAATACTGACCTGAATCCCAAATGATTGAAATAATCATGCAGAAAGGTCACTGCCAAATGACCAAATCGATTCCTTAGCAACTGAAGTCAAATAGTCTTGAGATAGATAAGAAACACCTGAAAAACATAAGTGCAAAACTTGATGAGAAGCAATCAAATGTAAATATTGTGAACGTGTTCTATTTTGATCTGAGAATTTAAGTCAAGAATTGACACTAAATAACAAACTTTTGTAACAGAAATAAATTCCAGTAATGATATTCCAATACCCTTCCACGTGAAAAGAATCAAACTTTATAATGTCTACTGGTAATAATACAATTCAAATTTTGACGATTAGCTCAAAATTGGTAGTATACAAAGCAAGGTTGTATTTCAACAATAATGCATGGAAAATGCATGGAAAACACAAGTGCAGAACTCAATCATACACATTACGAGGGGCATGTGAAATATAAACATTGACAATGTGTTCTATTTTCATCTGAGAATTTAACAATCAAGGATCCGACACTGCATAATGTTCGAGTGGTTGGTTTTGCAGTTTAGTTGTGTCTTTTCACATCGAATGTATTTAAATATATTCAGTCCTTGCACCAACATGCAATATCAAATAATTATTTGTGATACTGAACATCTCATTAAAAGATTAAAGATCAACTTTATTTGCCTCATATACATCGAAATGTGTTGTTTGCATCAACGACAAACACAGTCTGAGATGTGCTGAGGGCAGCCCGCAAGTCTTGCCATGCTTTCCGCGCCAACACAGCATGCACACGCTTACTTGCCCTAACCTATATGTCTTTAGTATATGGGAGGAAACTGGTACACTCAGAGGAAACTCACAAGGTCATGGGCAGAACGTGCAAACTCCTTACAGGCAATGGCAGGTATTGAACCCAATCAGTCAGCCGGTGCTGTAAAGCAATACACTACGCTACTGTGCTCATCAGTTAAGGTTGTCACAACTAGCCCAATGTTGAGCTCCATTCAAATTCTATTTGAACTTGTAGAGAGCCAAGCAGTACATAGTTCCACTCCCAACAGTTACAGCAAGCTTTAATTTCAGAAGCTAAAGTAACCCACCCACTTAAAAATAATACAGCGTCACTGAAAAGATATCTTCACTGATTGATGATTAACCGTGAAATTTTGAGATGCTTGTATATCTTCCCTAGTGTAAGAACTAACCGATGTGAGAAATAAGAGGACTAAAGTAATCTTGACAGAGTCTTGGGAAATCTTTAAGATACAATGGTCAGGAATGCATAAAAGTATAGAGAGTACTGCCAAAAAATGGTAAAACAGCCAATATACTGCTTAAATTTTAAAAACAAAAGCACATCAGAAGCGCAAAGTTCCACTGCATTAAAATTCTGCACAAGAGAAGATGTAATTCAAGTGAAATATAAATTGAAAGAGTCATAAACTTCCAAAGCCATGATAAACTACCTAAGATACAGTAACAGTCAATAAACTTGATCAAGAATAGTCAGAATGGTCCATCGGCCTGGAAAAAAGATCTGGTAACAAATGCTCAAGTCTGTGGAATTTAATGGAATCCAACTGAATAATTCTGGAGCTCACTACCTGGAGAAAATTATCTACTGAAGCTGCAATGACAAATAGCATATAAAACAATGTTCATAATATGAAAACAAAATGCTGGGAGGGCTCAGCAGGTCAGGGTGTTTCTATGGAAGGAGAAACACAGTTAATATTCTGGTCAACGATACATCATCAGAACTACGAAGGAAGTAAAGTAACTCAATAAGGTGTGGGAGGTTCCGATTTTCAAAAAAATCATGTACTGTTCACAAAAAGTTGGGCAAATCTAATCCAAATATTTATCTTCTCATCACCACTCAGTTTTTTCTTCTCAATTTTTCTTTGTTGTGCACTGGTGTCACTGCTTACTTTTATATAAGTTCATTGTAATTTTGATCAAGTATATTGATGTTCTTGTCCTTGTTGTGCAAGTACTGTGCTACTGCAAAAGTTTAGTTCTATGGCACTTATACCATATGAATGCTTGCCTATGACAATAAACTTGAACTTGTTTATACTCAGTGGTAAAGGAGGTCAACATTAAAAGACCTTTACATTACCCCTCATTGGTTTTCACCAGAATTGCTTAGACTTCATTACAAATATTGATCTAAACTTGGTCAAGAGTCATAAATTCCAGAGGACAGAAGGGAGAGAATGCCCATAACCTCAACCCAAAATGACCATCTGAAAGCCCATATGTTTGGAATCAAGGGAAAAGTCTTCTGCCCAGATTTGTATGTTGCACAAAGAAATGTGGTTTCAGTTGTTGGAAACCCTGAGATAACACAACCAGAGATTTCCCAGTGTAGAGTTCTGGACTCAACCATCTCCACCCACTCCTACAAAAACTTTCCCTTCACACCAAGATCAAAAGCAGGGATATTTCCTATTGATTTGGCATTGTTTGATTCTATTTTCAATTTTTTTCCATTTATTGGGGTCAAGAAATTGGTAGCATAACTGTACAATGAGCTGACAATGAAGAAGCAATATTCACAATGCAACACTACCAAACATTTACCACTTTTGTCATTAGGGAGTATCCACCTCCTCACAACATCCAATACATGATTAACATCAACCCCTCAACCATCTACATCCCGAAAGCCATCACTGATCAACCAGTTAAATACTTTTGCTACAAGAACAGTGAGAAACTCGGTGTCTGGAAGCATGATGATCACTTTCCACGGCAAGGTACTTCCTGCCAAATTCCACAAAATGTGTCCAGCATCAAGGAGGGTGACTGATGGAATAGTACAATTTAAAGCATCATGAGGACAGGACAGTACATTGAGGCAGCATGTAGAACTACTACTTCACAACTCTAGTACATGGCAGATCATGTATAATCAATCTTACTGTTTTTCCAAGGAGTTTACCACGAAGGTTACTGAAGGAAAGGCAATGAACATTGTCTACATGGACTTCAACAAGACAAAGCCCCGCATGGGAAGCTTGTCCAGAAGGTTAAGTTGCTTGGCAAGGTTAATTGGATTCAATGGAAAGTGATGGTTGATAGTTATCTCTAACTGGAGCCTTTGACTAAGTAGTGTGCCACAGTGATAAGTGTTGGGTCTGTCATCATCATCCATATTAATAAGCTCAATAACTGGATCTGCAAGAATGGGTGCATAGTGGACAGCGTGGAAGGCCATCTAACTTAGTGCGATCCAGACCTGCTGGGAAAATGGGCTGAAAAAATGGCAGATGGAATTTAATGCAGAAAAGTATGAGATGTTACACTTTGGCAAGATAAAGTAAGTTAACACTGCCACACTGAACCAAGGTGTGCAGTAGAACAAAGGCACGACTGAATACAGATCCACAATTCTTTGAAGGTGGCAACACAGGTATTTGGGTCATAAAAGAGATTTTGGCACCTTGGACTTCTTATATCAGGACGCAGAGTACAAGAGCTGGGTGTTATGCGGAAGTTGTATAAAACATTGGTGAGGCCAAATTCAGGTTAATGTGTGCAATTCCGGTCACCTGCCTACAGGAAAGACAACAATAAGCTCAAAGTTCAAAGTACATTTATTATCAAAGTATGTATACTATATAAAAACTTGAGATGTGTCTCCTTCCAGGCAGCTACAAAACGAAGAATGAAAGCAAGCAAATAACATTCAGAACTGAAGTTCACAAAGGTGGGTCCACAGCCACAAAGCCAGTCACAGCCGATCTTCGAGCTTGTTAGTTGCAGGCCACAGCCTTAGTTCAGTGCAGAGACAAACAAACCTCGCACAACATTGAACTGAATACCGGCCTATCCCTTGCCTCTGGCCTTGACATCCCAATCTTTCCAAGCTGCTCCGGTGCTTAAATCGGCCAAACCTTGGGTTGTTCCTCACTCTTGGACCCAGGCCCTGCTGCTTTGATATGCTCTCGGGCCTGAGCCCTGCCAGTTTAATTCAGCCCATACCTGATCGTTTGAATCTAGCCCAGCGCTGAAATCAGCCAAAGGGCACATCATTCCTAGCTCTTGGGCCTGCGCCCAGCTGCCTCGACTCTACCCCACCTCGGTTCTGCCACTCTGACCCCTCTCAAGTCCACTCCAACAAAGGCAAACATTGGCTTGACTCCCATTCTCAGACCCAGGCCCCACAACCTCAATTTGGCCCATACATGCCACGGCACAACTGTCCTGCAATTTCCAGACTTCAGTTCACACCACAGAAGTTCCAAATTGTACAGGCAGTTCAAAAGCTCAACTCCAAAAGGGAAGTTACAGGCTATTGTTGGCAGTGATGATTTCAGAGAAAAAGTGAGATTCATAATGTAGTAATAGTTTTGTTTGCTGCCAGCAAGTCGTCGCTGTGCTTCCCCAGCGCCATCTCAAACTGGAAGCCAGTTCTTGAAAGAATGCAGAGTAAACTTACACAGATGTTGACAGTACTTGAGGACCCGAGTTACAGGGAAAGGTTAAAAGATTTAGGTCTTTACTTCCTGGAGCACAGGAGAATGAGGGGAGATATCACTGCAGAAAACAAAATAAGAGGGGCATAGAGAGGATGAGTATATGCAGGATTTTTTCCCCCTCTGGTGGAGTGAGACTAGAACTAGAGGTCACAGGTTTAGGGCGAAATGTGAAATATTTAAAGGGAATCTGTTGAGGAGCTTCTTCACTCGGAGGGTGCTTCAAGTGCAAAATGAGCTACCAGAGAAAGTGGTAGATGCAAGTTCACCTGCAGCATTCATGAGAAGTTTGGACAGGTATGTGGATAAGACACATATGGAGGGTTATGGACTAGATATAGGCAGATGTGATTAGGCAGAAAACCGAGCTAATATGTACTGGATGAGCCAAGGGGCCTATTTCTGTGCTGCAGTGCTCTAGGACTCTATGACCTAGATTCAATCCTGACCTCCAATGCTCACTGTGGAGTTTACACGTTCTCACTACAATCACGGGGCTTTCCTCCAAAAGGTTTGATTTCCATAGATGTGCTGCTGGCTATTACACTGTCTGCTCTCATAATTACCCCTCAAGTAGGTGACTGGTAGGAGAATGACAAAGGGAATAGGTTATTGGTAGAAAGAGAAATAGTACTCAAAATCCAGCCCAGATTTGATAGGCTGAATGGTTTTCTGTTTAAGCATTCCATTGGTCAAATAAATTGTTCTTTTCTAAGCAGAAACACTAATTAGTTGGACTAAGAACCACTACCAGCTTTAGAATATTAGTATGAAATGATCAACATTGTCCTAAATATAACATATAATTTAATCTTGAGACAGAATCACTGAATCTTGGTAGAATACAGATACCAAAGGAGATTTGGGATTGGAATAGGCATTTTTACATAACATATACCAAGTTTCAGTGAAAAACATGTCCTACATCCTGTTCATACTGATCAGATCATTACACAGTGCATTGAGGTAGAACATGCAAAAACAGTAACAGTGCAGAATAAAATGTAAAAGCTGCAGTAAAGTGCAGTGCACGGAAACAAGGTGCAAGATCATAACATGGTAGATCGATAGTTCAAGTGTCAATTTATCGTGCTAGGGGATTACTTGATAGTCTTATGATAGTGAGGTAGTAGCTGCCCTTGAGTTGCTGGTACACACTTTCAAGCTTTTGTATCTTCTGTCCAGTGGAAAAGGGGAGAAGAGAACCTCCACGGTGAGCAAGGTCTTTGATTGTGCTGGCTGCTTTACTGATGCAGCAGTACAGAGACTAGAGAAAACTGGTTTCCTTGATACGCTGAGCTGGGTCCCACATCTCAACAGTTTCTCCACTGAGGATGGCTAGTGCACAACTTAATCCTGCACTTGCTCACCCATTTCGTCACAGCCACTGCACAAAAATCCTTTATTAAATAACTGCTGCTGGAAGATGAAATATTGTTTTAGATCCCAGCAAGAAAGGTCATTAAATTGACTTTTATCGATCTACAGTTATATTGATGAAATGTTTCAGCCTTTCTTTTAACTAAAAACTGGCCAGGATCTACATCACAAAGTATGAAGAAAGGTCTCATCTGAGCTCTGAAGAGTTTGATTCATCTAGGTGGAGAATAGCAACTGAGGCTGGGAGGTGGTAAGTGGAGGCAACAAAAGGGCTGCAGGTGATGGGATCTGAGAAGGAAACGGAAATAAAACCCAGTAAGGAGGTATAGTGGGCAGATGGGCACAGCGGGGGAAAGGTCAACGGGGGAGTACTATGTGAGCAATAGGCAAATAGAATAGGTGGGGGAGTGGAAGGAACCTGGAAGATCAGAAAGAAAAGGACGGGGTGGGGAACAGATTATGTGAAACTGGATGATTTAATGTTCATATCAGTGGGTTGTACACTACCCAGACAGAATATGAGGCACTGCTCTTTTCGTTTGCATCCAGCCTCATCCTGGCAAAGGAGACAGGTCAATGCAGGAATGGTGAGGGCATTTAAGCTGCTAGCAACCAAGAGTTCCAGATGGCTGGACAAAAATAGAAATTGTTATCACTCAGTTAATTAAAAATTAACAGACCTGTTAAAATGTATTTTCTCAACCTACACAGCAAAACATAAATCTATGTATAATGAGTAGTTTCTTTAATTCAAGTCAATGCACCTTAAAAATGGTTTCGTCAAAACCTTTGCCATCTCAGAGGCCATGAACGCTAAAACGCGATGAGTCATTACTCAGATAACTTAATAAACGCACTGTCTTGAACACACAGACTTATTTACAGCTTCAGCAGACGGCAGTCACTGAAGGTCAAAGAAAGCACAAGCTCATTCAACTGAAACTCATGTCGGCTTGACTTGAAGCTTTGAACCACCAAACCCCACCATGGTTATGCAATGTCTTGGGATAGTTTTGATTATAGTATCCTGGTAATTGGTTACAGACAAGATTTATTTGTGCTCACCGACTGCTGTTAAGCATTCACTTCCATTGACAGATGTAATGAAAGTCACATAGGTTTTGAAAGACTGAAGTAATTTGCTTTGATGTTAGCACCAAACACGTACAATGATGCATTCAAGCACATCATCCAAGTGAATTCTGCTTCCTTAGTTTTAATGAAGAGCTCAAATCAAAGTTAAAGTGTTCAGTGAATTCCAGACATTCTGAATTCATCACTTCCATCCACTTTACAGTCACTGACCACTGAATCTCTCACCCTGCAACACTGTGTGAACCATCTCTAATTTTTTTTAGAATTCACAAAGTAGCAAAATAATAAATGTTACAGAATAAGAGCCACAAATAAATTAACGTCAAACCCTAATTGAGTCAGAAATATGCAGACCTGGTTACCTTCACTAAACAAGGTTATTTTTAAAAACAGCCTGCAGCACTATAATTTATGTCTGGCAACAAAATCCACAATAGATTAGCAGAATCCATACTCAGCTAATTGGTTAATGATATTTGGGAGAAAAGCGATTTTGTACAACAAAAAAGTGATCAACTCAGGCCATGTTATCTTTTTTAAAAAATTATCAGCCACAGAAGATTCTGCAACACATCTTCCCTTTGCTTTGACTCAAACACATTCCAATAAGCCTAGAGGTCAAGAAATAGCATTCACCATCTAATCAAAAGCATAAAATATGGGGACAATCTATCTTGGACATAGAATTACCACAGGTTCCCTCTGCTGTAGCAAAAGAGGGGGAAGCGAGGGCTCAGGTGGTGGTGGGGGGGGGGGTGTGAAGCCATGTTCATTATCAGTTTGACTCAAACAAATTGAGTAAATATTTCCTATTTGACCACAGCTTCATGACCAGAGACTTACAGGTATGCATCCTTAGTGCTAAACGCAGCTGAAACTTCACACGTGCATTTAATGCTTCACTCCATAATTCAATTTCCAGCTTGAAAAAACTGGGGAAGCTATAGAAGGTCAATTTTCCAGATTGGCTTCGCTCAGGAAACAAGGCCTAGTGGCATCAGTGTGCTGCCATGTCCCAGATGCCCAGGTCGAGTGGGCAAGATGTATCAATGGAAAGCAAAAAAATGAAGTCACGCAGAAAATCTCTCTCCGAACATATCTGCATAGCGTACACCCTTTGCCAGCCAGTTTGGCACCACTTTATCTTGCACTTGCACTTCCATCATCATATTTATTTTGTTGGTAATTAAACTTGTTTTGTCCTCATCTTGTCATGTACTGTGCTGCTGAATGCTAAATTTTCATGGCAATTATACCCTGTCTATGTATGCCTGTAACAACAATAAACAATACAATAAAATGGGGTGGTCTTTAATTGATACTAAACCACGGACAGAAGGAAACAAGCCATTGATGGAAACATGGGAGCTCCTCAGTCATAAAGTCATGAACAAAAAGGGAACATTAGCAGAAATAAACACCGTAAGTAAGAATGATAACAATTTGTATAGCTTGCATTCTTTTCCTCCCGTTACATTGAAGTTAACCTAGTCATGAAGAGCTAAATACCATCCAGGGATAAATTTAACTGCTGTTAAATAATGTAATGTATTGAAAACATTTTGCGCCTGCTCAAGTACAACATCCCTAAATTACCTGTTGCAAAAATCAAGTTAAAATAAAGGAACACATTTCAAGTGTAGATACATCTGCCAAAGAACAGACCTCATTCATACCTCAACCCTGCAAGATGCAGTTTGGCACTTACAACTTCCAAGTGCTAAATGAGGCAGCGCCTGTCACAACGGCAACAGTTCATGCACTGGGCCTCCACACTTACTGCTCAGCAGTTTGATTGGAGTTGTTGTGCCTTTTATGGCAACGTTGAAATCCTTTGTTACTCACCTGGGATTACACTGACGGAAGAAGGAGTTGGTCTTTTTTTTCCCCAATTTCAGCGCATCACGATTTAAATTCAGTGCAGAAGTAAAAGCAAATGCTTATTGGCACATTGAATGGAGCCATTTGTTATCTTGTACCTTCAATTATTATCAACTGAAGCAGCAACACCCAACCAATAAAGCCATTAAAACTCAAGGTCAAAGAAAGCACTGGTCTTCAAGATCAACACGTAACATGAAAAAAATGGAGTGCTGTTAAATAACAAGTCAATATGTTATTGGAGTCCTGAAAGAGAAGCATACATACATATGCCACACACACAAAATGCTGGTGGAACTCAGCAGGCCACGCAGCATCTATAGGAATAAGTACAGTCGACGTTTCGGGCCAAGACCCTTCGTCAGGACTAACTGAAAGAAGAGATAATAAGAGATCTGACAGTGGGGTGGGGAAGATCCGAAATGATAGAAGAAAGGAGGGGGAGGGATGAAGCTAAGAGCTGGAAAGTTGATTGGCAAAAGGGAATCACAGCTGGAGAAAGGAAACGATCATGGGATGGGAGGCCTAGGGAGAAAGAAAGGGGGAGGGGAGCACCAGAGGGAGATGGAGTACAGGCAAGGAGTGATTGTGAGAGGGGCAGAGAGAGGGAAAAAAGAGAGAGAAAAGGGGGGGGGGGGAGGAGGAGGAGAAATAAATAAATAAATAAATAAATAAATAAATAAATAAATAAATAAATAAATAAATAAATAAATAAATAAATAAATAAATAAATAAGGGATGGGGGTAAGAAGGGGAAGAGGGGCATTAACAGAAGTTAGAGAAATCAGTGTTCATGCCATCAGGTTGGAGGCTAACCAGACAGAATATAAGGTGTTGTTCCTCCAACCTGAGTGTGGCTTCATCTTGACAGTAGAGGAGGCCATGGATGGACTATAAGAATGCGAATGGGACATGGAATTAAAATGTATGGCCACTGGGAGATCCTGCTTTCTCTGGCAGACAGAATGTAGGTGTTCAGCGAAACAGTCTCCCAGTCTGCATCGGGTCTCACCAGACTCAGTATATCACACCAGCCCAACTCACAGGTGAAGTGTCGCCTCACCTGGAAGGACTGTCTGGGGCCCTGAATGGTGCTGAGGGAGGAAGTGTAAGGGCAGGTGTAGCACTTGGCCTGAATGGTGTGTTGCTTGAATTTCCAGCATCTGCAGATTTCCTCATGTTTACATATGCCATGCTGATTACAGCCCTAGCCGCTAGGACAAGGAATACACAATGTACAAGCCAATGATGTACATATTACAATTCTATTCCTTTGCAATGCCATTAAAATACAGTCAGAAATGAAAATTCATGCAAGCAGAAGTGGTTGAGTTTCTGCCAGCTTCTCACTCCAGCATTTGTGAGATCGAAGTCACACAAACCATTCCATCTGACCTGAAGGACAGAGTGAAAATGGGCCAGGTTACACTCATCAAAACTGCAGTAATTTATGCACGTATATGGCTGATTAGCAGAACCAGGTGGTGCTCTTTGTCATCAAAATTTCAGTTGTGCTGGATTAGAGCCTAGTATATCAGCAAAATGGAGGGGCATTAGTGACCCAATGATATGCATATCTCACCGTTGTTATATAAATGCTATACCACTGCATACTAATCAAATACTCTTCCAGTGACCCTTGACACTGCAGTAGGATAAGATGTCATCCTGATCAACTAGAGCTAAAATATGACCCATTATTCACCTCAGGACAGCAATCACAAACTTAAATACAACTAATCAATTAAAATCACAGGAACACAAGGCAGGTGGTTCATTTTGACTTCACCGTTTGCCATTTCATGTATTTACTCAATTTCTCTCTGAAGCTAGTCATGAAGAGCTAAATACCATCCAGGGATAAATATCTCTTGGATATTTAACCAATCACCCTTGTCTTAATCACCTTTTTTTTTTGTCCACCAGTGAGAACAGTTTCTTCATCTACTCTCTAGACCAGGGGTTCCCAATCTGAGGTCCACAGACCACTTGCTTAATGGTATTGGTCCATGGCATAAAAAAAGTTGGGTACACCTGCTCTAGACCCTTTATGATTTTAATTATTTCCATAAGATGTCTTCAAAGAGAGAGGATTATCAAATCCTCCAGTTTATTCACATAATCAACACTACTCATCTCTGGAACCATTCTTGGGAATTTCTGCTACACCAAAAAACCTTGACTTATTTTCTAACATGCAGTGCCTTAGAAGTTCAGATTAACGTGACCATGAAACGTCTGGATTATCTTTTAAAATCTCTGGGTTATAGGGACCCCTTCAAGTGACAGAGATCTACCATGAAATATTTCTCTCCGATTCCAACATCACCCCTTCTGCACACTCTGCTCTCCACTCCCTCTGCACTAATCCTAACCTCACCATCAAACCCACAGATAAAGAGGTGCTGTAGTAGTCTGGCAAACTGACCTCTACTTTGCTGAGACAGAGCACCAACTCTCAGACACCTCCTCTTACTTACCCCTCAAATAGGATCCCACTAAGGAGCACCAGGTCATTGTCTCCCACACCATCACCAACCTTATTGACTCTAAGAATATCCTATCCACTGCCACCAACTTCATAGTTCCTGCACCCCACACCTCCCGTTTCTACCTCCCACCCAAGATCCACAAACCCGCTGGTCCAGGAAACCCATTGCTTCAGCTCGTTCCTGCCCCACTGAACTCATATCTGCATACCTGTCTTATCCCCCTAGTTCACTCCTTTCCTACCTACATCTGTGACACTTCATGTGCTCTGGATCTTTTCAATGATTTCAAGGTTCCTGGCCCTGATCATTTGGATTTTCACTATGGATGTCCAGCCCTATACAACTCTCAGTTTCTTTCTGGACACCAGACCTAACAAGTTTCCCTCCACCACCAATCTCCCCTGTCTAGCGCAGCCTGTTTTCACTCTCAATATTTTTTTCTTTGGCTCCCCGCCACTTCCTTCAAACAAAAGGTGCACCATGGGCACTTGCGTGGGTCCCAGCTATGCCTGCAATTTTGCTGGCTACGTGGAAAAGTCTATGTTCCAAGCTTGCAGTGGTGTCCATATCCCACTTTTCCTATGCCACAATGACAACTGCAGAGGTCCTGCTTCCATGCCGAGCTCATTAACTTTGCCTCCAATTTCCACACTGCCCTCAAATTTACCTGCTCCATTTCCGAAACCTCCACCCCCATTCTCGATTTCACTATCTCTGTTCCTGAGGACAACTTATCTAGTGAAGTTTATTATAAACCCATGGCCTCTCACATCTACCTGGACTATACCTCCTCCACCCTGTTACTTGTAAAAATGCGATCCCCTTCTCTCAATTCCCCCATCTCCGTCGCATCTGCTCTCAGGATGAGGCTTTTCATTCCAGAACAAAGTAGAAGTCATCCTTTTTCAAAGAAGGGGGCTTCCTTCCTCCACCATCAATGCTGCCCTCAAATGCACCTCCTCCATTTCATTCATGCATGCTCTTACCCTAATTTCCAGCCATCCTACCAGGGATAGGGTTTCTCTTGTCCTCACCTACCACCCCATCAGCCTCCACGTTCAGCAGATAATTCTCTGCAAATTCTGCCATCTCCAACAGGATCGCACAACCAACCACATCTTTTCTTACCCCCCCTCCCCCCCACCTTCCGCTTTCTGCAGGGAGTGCTCCTTACGCCACTTGTTTGTGTATTCGTCACTCCCCACTGATTTTCCTCCGGACACCAATCCTTGCAAGTGGAACAAGTGCTACACCTGCCCCTACACCTCCTCGCTCACAACCATTCAAGGCCCCAAACAGTCCTTCCAGGTGAAGTGACACTTCACCTGTGAGTATGTTGGGAACATATACTGTGTCTGGTTCTCTTGGTGTGGCCTCCCGGAAATCGATGAGACCCGATGTAGATTGGGAGACCGCTTCGCCGAGCGGCTATGGTCGGTCTGCCAGAAGTGGGATTTCTCAGTGGCCACCCATTTTAATTCCACTTCCTAGTCACCTTCTGATGTGTCCGTCCATGGCCTCCTCTACTGTTGTGATGAGGCCACACTCAGGTTGGAGGAACAACACTTAATATTCCATCTGCGTAGCCTCTAACCTGATAGAATAAACATCAATTTCTCAAACAAATGCTCCCTATCCATCCCCGTTCACCATTTCCCATCCCCTTTTCCCTCCCTCACTGCATCTCCTTGCCTGCCCATTGCCTCCCTTTCATGCTCCTTCCCCCCTTTTCCTTCCTCTATGGCCTTCTGTCTTCTGCTATTAGATTCCCCCTTCTCCAGCCCTGTATTTCTTTCACCAATCAACGTCCCAGCTCTTTACTTCACCCCTCTCCCTCCCGGATTCACCTATCCCCTCGTGTTTCTCTCTCCCCTCCCCCACCCTTTAACATCTACTCATCTTTTTTCTCCAGTCCTAGCGAAGAGTCTCAGCCCAAAACGCTGCCTACTGTAACAAATTTCTGCAATACATCTCTTCCAATGAATGCAAGAATGTGGAGTGTATTTTAACAGTGAGCAGCAGACTAGGCAACTGTGTCTGCCAATTAATCGTGATCAACCTCCCTGCAATACGGCTTTGCGCTATTATCACTAAACTTCAAAGCACATTGTTTTGTCACTGGTTTGAAATATTTCTTAGGCCTCCTGGGAACTCCAGTTTTTTAAACCTTGAATCTTTTCTCAGGACTGTAACAGGGGGTCCTTGTTGCCACCTGCATGTAAAATTAGAGCTCGTAAAATATTTCAACTGACAGGCATATTGACTGTTCCCAATTCCTATCTGTTGAACTACGCCTCTGATACCAGTTAACAATTAAAGCCTGCAGGACTTCCACATTAAGAATGAGATTTATTATCACTGACTAAAATTAGGTGAAATTTACTTTGTGGAAGCAGTACAATGCAAAGGTATAACATTGCTATAAATTACAGAAATAAATGGCGCAGAAAAGGAATAATGAGGTGGTGTTCATGGACAATTCAGAAATGTGATGGCAGAGGTAAGGAAGCTACTTCTGAATTGTTGAGAGAGAGTCCTCAGGCTGCTATACCTCCTCCGCAAAGATAGTAGCAAGAAGAAGGCATATCCCAGATTGTGAGGGTCCTTAGTGATCAAAGTCACTTTCTTTTCTCATGCAAATACCAACATATTACTTAGAATCATACAATAAAATCAGTTCTTTCAGTTCAGTTTCCCAACATTGCACACTTTTCATTAAGTGACAGAACCAGAGAGATGGGGCATTGAAACTTAACTTGCTTAGGAGTAACTAACACAAAGTTTCTTGAAAGGGACATGGCAATTGATACAATTGCAAGTCTCAAAACAGCAACAAGCTGGTTTTTAATCACTGGCCTGTTCCCTGGCAGCTGAGAAAGACGCTTTAATCAGACAAATAACTAAATATGTTCAACTCAAATTTCATTGGTCTGGTCCATCAGGCAGTGAAGGAGACTTCCAGAAAACTGGCGTAGTTACCACTTTGCTGTCTTTCCAAGATTCCATTAATTTCCCACAAAATGGAAATGCAGTATTTAGCAAAAATGTCAGTTGGAATTTCAAAGCAGAAAATCCTGAAACGAAACCGTACCACCAGAACTGAAATAAATTGCTTTATTATTGTCATGCACTGAGGTACAGTGAAGAACAGTCTTGCAGGCCATCTGGACAGAGATTTTCATTACATTTGTAGATTAAAGTAGTACAAGGGAGAAGCAGTAACAGAATATATCAGAATAAAGTTTATCGCCAACGGCATGTGACTTGAAATTTGTCAACTTAGCAGCAGTTCAATGCAAACCATAATCTAGCAGAGAAAAGAATAATAAAATAAAAATAATAATAATAAATAAAAAAGTAAATCAATTACGTATATTGAATAGATATTTTTTTAAAGTGCAAAAACAGAAATACTGTATATTAAAAAGTAGTGAGTTAGTGTCCAAAGATACAATATCTATTTAGGAATCGGAGGGCCGAGGGGGAAGAAGCTGTTACTGATAATCGCTGGGTATTTATACGGTAAATATACAGTATTTACAGTGATAGAGAACGTGCAGTGCAACCAAACAATACAGTGCAAGTCTATGATGAGGTAGATAGCGAGGTCAAAAGCCCATTTTATTGTACTAGAGAACCATTCAATGTTCTGATGACAGCGAGATAAATGGTGTTCTTGAGCCTAGTAATACATGCTTCAGGCTGTTGTATCTGTTCTCTGATATTGTTTTTGTTTGGGGGGTGGGGGGGGGGTCGGTGGGGAGAAGAAGACATAAGGTCTTTGATTATGTTGACTGCTTTACAAAGGCAGCAACGTGTAGAAAAGATTGTTTTTTAATATACAAAGGTGTGGCAACAATTCTCTGCAATGGCACAGAATCAATGGGACTAAAGTAAATAAATAGCCACCAATACAGCATCTATTGGTCTCATTATTGGCACCATTGAGACAAATTAATGGGTTTCTCTAGCCAGCCTGTGAGGCAATGAGCCTTTTCTTGGGATATGCCTTCAGTGTGACTTTGTGGTATTTCTTCCAGTCACTGTCGAATCTCAGATAGTTTATTAACTGAGAGAAGTTACTATGACAAGATGAGAACTTGGCATCCACACATACCTAACCCATGAGAAGTGCATGAGAATCGGTGCCTCAATGCTTGTGATATTGCTTTTGGCAAAGACGTCAGAGAAGCAGTAATCTTCACACAATTGACATGGTGGTGGTAACTCTCCAGGTATCTGAAAGGTAATGAAAGAGGCCTCCAGAGAACTGATAATTGTTTACCATAGCCATTTTACTGGGTCCTTTAATATCCCCCCCCAAAGTGACTAAAATTGCATTTTAAACCTTATGAACACAAGTCAGTTAAAATGTTTTTATGAAATCTCTTTAAAAGAAACTCCTTTGTTAAATCTCACTGTCAATTTTCAGAGACGTAGCTACTAAGGTAATTGCAATGTCCAACCATCTCCAATGTATGTCTCTCAATGATGATCTATGCAAAGACCAAAACCACTTCATCTTAGTCTTCAACGCTAAGTGAGAATCCTACAGTTCAGTAAGTTTGTGCGTAAAGACTCAGTGCATTTGAAGGTCATTCACAGCTGGAGCAAGGAAGCCAGCCAGCTGCATGCTGAAGATCAGTAACGAATACCTTGGAAGCTCCAGTCTTCATGCAGAGTTGAAGATTAAAGAGCGTTTTTATCATTCCTGTGTTTGATACCAATTTTGGTGGGGAGATAATCTTCAATAAAAAGGCACAAAATAAACACAGGAAAGGTGGAGAAAAACATATCTGTGTTTTGGGTGATGAGTTGATATCACAGACAACAGCAGCAGTTAACTGATATTAAGAAACCTCAGGTATTTAATTGATCTCAAGAGCCAGCCAAATCTGGTCATCACTTATCCAAGGATTCGCAATTGATGCAATCAAAGACTTTCATCAAATGAGTGAAGATCATGTACAGGAGCTGATTTTGTTCTTAACGTACTCCATGGATTTGACAGCCAATGAATATTACATAGGCTGCCTCATAATAAAAAGGAACCAAAATCTTTTCAGAATTTCTACCATAAAGGGAAGCAATTGATTTAATTGGACACAGGCATTTTTTCCCTGCTGAAAAGCCCAGTTCTCTGCACAGGAAAGAAAATACTGCAAGAAATACCCATGAACCTAAAGGAGCAAAGTGTACATTTTGCAATGAAGTTTAATAAACACTACAATCACAGGAATGCAGTAATTACTGGGTGATTAAACAGGGAGACCCAAAATGGATCATTCAAAAAATAAAAAAAGATGTAAAAGTGACACTAAAGCTGTCAAAATACAGTATTGCAAAAATAAACTTGGATCTAGCAATGCCTTTGTATTTCATCCCAATTAGTATGTGTATGTCTTTAGTCATCACCACAGTGCAATTTACTCCTAAGTGTAGTCAATATGGATCTGCCAACCTATACTAGAATGGTGTCTGAAATAAAATGTTTCAGTTATGAGGTGAGAGTAGAGGGGCTTGGTCTGTTTTTCCTGGAGAGGAGGTGGTCAAGAGGAGCATCTGAACTTAGGTATGATAGAGATTCATATATCATTGAGGTATATGAACTTATAGAACCATAGAACATTACAGCACAGAAACAGGCCCTTCGGCCCTTCTTGGCTGTGCCAAACCATTTTTCTGTTTAGTCCCACTGACCTGCACCTGGACCATATCCCTCCCTACCCCTCTCATTCATGTACCTGTCCAATTTTCTCTTAAATGTTAAAGGTGAGCCTGCATTTACCACTTCATCTGGCAGCTCATTCCACACTCCCACCACTCTGTGTGAAGAAACTCCCCCAATGTTCACTTTAAACTTTTTCCCCTTCACCCTTAACCCATGTCCTCTATTTTTTTCTCCCCTAGCTTCAGTGGAAAAAGCCTGCTTGCATTCACTCTATCTATACCCATCATAATTTTATATACCTCTATCAAGTCTCCCCTCATTCTTCTACGCTCCAGGGAATAAAGTCCTAACCTATTCAACCTTCCTCTGTAACTCAGTTTCTCAAGTCCTCACAATATCCTTGCAAACCTTCTCTGCACTCTTTCAACCTTATTAATATCCTTCCTGTAATTAGGTGACCAAAACTGCACACAATACTCCAAATTCGGTCTCACCAATGTCTTATACAACCTCACTGTAACATTCCAACTCTTACACTCTACTTTGATTTATAAAGGCCAATGTACCAAAAGCTCTCTTTACGACCCGATCTACCTGTGACGCCACTTTTAGGGAATTATGTATCTGTATTCCCAGCTCCCTCTGTTCTACTGCAGTCCTCAGTGCCCTACCATTTACCTTGTACGTTCTACCTTGGTTTGCCCTTCCAAAGTGCAATACCTCACACTTGTCTGCATTAAACTCCATCTGCCATTTTCAGCCCATTTTCCCAGCTGATCCAAATCCCTCTGCAAGCTTTGAAAACCTTCCCCACTGTCCACAACACCTCCAATTTTTGTATCATCAGCAAATTTGCTGACCCAATTTATCACATTATCATCCAGATCATTGATATAGATGACAAATAACAATGGACCCAGCACTGATCCCTGTGGCACACCACTAGTCACAGTTATGTATGATATAGATAGAACAGGTTGCAGGGAACTTTTCCACTTAGATGCAAATAAAGCTTGGGATTGCAGATTTAGAGTAGAGATCCAAGTGAGCCCATCTTTTCCACCCAGAGAGTGGTGAATATTTAGCATACACATTCTGCAGACGTCACTAACAGCATTAAAAAAAATGCCTAAATGAGCACATGAATCAACCAGACATAAAAGGCTGTGGGCCAAGTGCTGGGATTAATATGGACGACTACCCAATGTTCAGTGTTGATGTGTTAAGGCAAGTGGCCTCTTTCCATGCTCTGTGACTAGGATTAGCAATGTCAATAACAGAAGCATCATTAATGTTCCTTTGTTATTGATAACAGAAAAGTATCTCCAATGACCATATTTGTAACCATAAAACTTGCGAGCATATATTCACTCTCCATTGGTAGACGACACACTACACGTCTAATCAACTTGAGAAATAGAACAGTTATCATCACTCTAGAGCAGGCGTTCCCAACCTGGGGTCCATGGAACCCTCAGTTCATGGTAGGGGTCCATGGCATAGAAGAGATTGGGAAGCCCTGCTGTAGAGGAAGGAAAACTGTTGGGGGCTGGAGTGTATGTGGTGGTGTGGTACAGAGTGCGCTGGAGAGGGTGGTGACAAACGGACAAAGAATTGCAGGATCTGGTAACATTTCTGCTCCATAATTAAGCAAGCAAATTTCTACTGCTTTGTCCAGATCTTGTTTTCCTCTAATATTTTTCCCCAACACATAAAACACTCAATATTTGGAAGTATGTTATCACATAATTTTGCTTACATCTTAGGACATAACCTTAAATTAATTCCTCCAGTTTCAGGACCGATCTGCTGGAGGAACCCAACAATTGAGCAGCATCCATGGGGGAAAGGAATTGTCCATGTTTGGGGTTGAAATCCTGCATACGGACAACTGTCTTCCTGATTGTTTATTGATCCAAATTCTAGCATCTGCAGTCTCATGCTTCCCTGCAACTGCCTATTTTCTAACTGGCTTTTTGCATCCCAGATTTCTGTCCCAAAAAGACAAACAACCAATACCTTGTGATAGTTACCAGAGCTAATCCTTTCAACTATTTGATCTTAAGTAAACCATTTCCTCACTTTACCAAATCCCTGCCAGGATGCACACTTGTGAACCATGGAAGTGTCCTATGTCACACAGTCAAATCTCCTATCTTGATTGCCTTCTTGCTTTTAATTCTTGCATTCTTCTCGCACTTGACTGCAGGAAAGTAAAGACAGAACAAAATACTCAGGAGAGAATTATTTGTCACCAATACAATTTTCAGCAATCTGAAGCAGGAAACCCACAGCAATTTCACTCCTCCGACAAATTATTGTGTGCAGTCAGGCGGGATATAGAGATTTTCTAGCTGTTGGTGGAACACATACTGTTGGTCAGCCGAGATCAACAGTTTAAATCTCAGCCTTTACACTTCCAATGAATTCGAGCTCGGGTTCTGACAGCAAAAACACAAAACCAAACAGCACAAAGGAACAGGCCTTTTGGCCCACTTTGTCTGTGCTGAACATGATGCCGAGTTAAACTAACCCTCTTGGGCCTGTGCGTGATTACTATCCCTTCATTCCCTGCATATGCATATCTAAAATTCTCTTATGCCGCTATTGTATCTGTATTCCACCATTACCCCAGCAGAGCTTTCCTTGCACCTACCACTGTGTTAAATCATGTCCTACACTTTTCTTCTGACATTCACCTCTCACCTTACCTTATTTATACCTTCTAGTAGCTGGCATTTCTACCCTGGGGAAAAATAGATTTATGCCTCCCCTAATTTTTATAAATTTCCACCAGTTCACCTCTCAGTCCCACCCCCCAAACTCCAGCAGTTTGTTAAACTTTTCCATATAGTCCACATCCTTTTGTCCAGAGAGCATCCTGGTAAACCTCTTTTGCACCTACAAGCCACTACTTCTGTCCTGGAATGGAGCAACCGGAACTGCACACAATATTCCATTTTTCATTCAGATCTGTACAGAAGCATTTTTTGTGCCTTTTCAACATTTTGTTTGACTCAATTTTTATTAAAATTCACATCCTTCATTTCATATAAATTTATAAAATCAACCTCTCCTTCTGTACTCTCAAGACTTTTACTGATAGGTTAACAAACATTTGGAAAATTTTGATAAAGTGGAAATGTAACACATAGGCCTCATTTTCTACACCATCATAAGATACAACTCATAGCCTTGAAAAGTCCAACTCCAAAGTCTAGTTTAGGTTTTTACATAATTAATCAATTGAACAAAAGAGTAACTGCTATATTGTATGTTATTTGATGACCAGTGGGAACATAAAGGACAAATCATGTCAAAAGAGTAATGGTAAGATACAATAACATTATTTGTTTAGTTTTAACTGTAGAAGGTTCATTAACAGAACAGGAATAATGGATTTCATCAGAGAAGAGTGTAAAGCAATTAACAGAATCATTAAGGTGAGCAATTAATACCACTAAAGAAAACATACGGAAGAAATAAAAAGAGAACTAAAAGCCAATAGATCCCCTAGCCTTGAAAGTCAGTCTCTCACATGACAAGGGACTGGTAGATAAATGGATATATTAGTGCTGATCTTCCCAAACTACTGATTATGGACCAGTCAGAGTTTATCCAGGCTATTTTGGCTCAACTGTTCCATGCCAACCAAGATACCCATTCAAAGCAAGTCCCATTTTTGTTTTTGGCCATAACCTTCTGAACCTTTCCAGAACATCTCTCTCTCTTTCTCTTTAACTGTCTGTTAAGTATTGTTATTGCACCAGCCTCAACCACTTCCTCTGGCGGCTCATTCCACATTGCTGTGAATGCCTGCAAAAAAAAAATCTCAGTGTAATATCAGGTGACATATGTATTTTGAAAATAATTTTATTTTTTAACTTTGAACTTTTGTATAAAAAATTGTCCCTCAGTTCCTCCAAAATATTTCTCCTCTCACCTTAAGTCTATGCTCTGTAGTTCTTGATTCACCAATTCTGGGAAAAAGATAAAGTGCATTCACCCTTTCTATATCCCTCATGAATTTTGTATACCTCTATAGGATCACCTCTCAGTCTGCTATGCAGCAAGGCATAAAGCCTTGGCCTGTCCAATAACTCAGCTCCTTAAGTCCTGGTAGCATCCTTGTAAATCTTTTTTTTTGGGCAGTTTAATATCATCTTTCTTATGGCAGGGCATCCAAAATGGAACACAATACCAGCTTCACCAGCATCCTGTACAACCGCACTCTGACCACCAAATTTGTATAAGCACTCTGACTTAGAGAATGACTGCCATCACGATTAAAGCCTTCACTACCCTGTCTACGTGTGATTCCACTTCCAGTGAACAGTACAATTGTACTCCAGTGTTCCTTTGCTCAATAACACAACCCGGGCCCTGCTGTTTACTGCAAAAGTCCACCCTGGATTTGACTCACCAAAATTCAACTGATTACACTTACTTGAATTAAACTCCATTTGCCATTCCTCGGCCAACTTGTTCAGTTAATCAGAATCTGCTTGTAATCTTTGATACCCTTTTTCATTGTCAATTATACTCCATATTTAAATATAAATTGCAAACTTACCATCTGTAACTTGTACATTCTTATCCAAAAATTAACACAGATGACATGCAACAATGGGCCCAGCACCAAGCCCTGAGACACACTTTCTGTCACAGGCCTCTGTTCAGAGAAGCAACCTCTACCATCACCCCTCTGCTTTCTACCATCAAGCCAATTGTGTATCCAGTTTGTTAGCTCTCCAAATTCCATATGATCTCGCCTTCCAGAACAGCCTACCATGTGGAACCTTTAAGACCTTACTGAAGTCCATATAAAAAATATCTATTGCCCTACCCTCACTAACTTCCTTAATCATGTCAAAAGATTTGTAAGACATGATCTCCCCTGTACAAAGCCATGCTGATTACCCCTAATCAGCCCTGTCTTTCCAGATGAACACACATCTTACCCTGAAGAATTCTCTTCAGTAACTTACCTACCACAGATATTAGACTTACTGACCTATAGTTCCCACAGGGTTATTTTCCACCCTTCTTAGATAAAGACACCACATGTGCTACCCTCCAGTCCACTGGCACCTCACAAGTGGTTAACGATGATGTGTGTATCTCAACCAGTGCTCCTGCAATTTCTTTTCTAATCTTCCACAGTGGCCTCGGATATATCTGGTCACACCCTGGAGATGTGTCTACCTTCTTCCCTTTCGAGACATCCAGCACCTCCTCGACTGTAATGCAGAATATCATCAAGACGTCCCCATTTCCTTTTCCTAGTTCTGAACTCCTCATGTCTTTCTCCACATTAAAAACAGAGGCTAAATATTCATTATGGACCGCCCATTTTCTGCAGCTGTACATAAATCAGAACGTATCTAACATTACATTATTCCAGGAAGCTGGAAGGTAGAAATCATGGAAGTTTCAGGATAGAAAAGGCTGGGAAACTGCTCCAAAGACATCTTAATTCTGAATGATGGGAGAGTTACAGCTGAGTCATCATGACTGGGAAAACAACAAAAAACAGTGAAAGCAGCAACATCACAGCTCGAGTGGGCCTGTGTGGAGAGTTCCCATTCTTCCTGCAACACTGTGCATTTACTTCCATTGCGCTGGTTCCAGTGCGATTTGGTAATTACTTCATTATAAAGGAAGAGCAATTATTAAACTTCCCAACCTGGGGACCAGGACACCTTGGTTTATGGTAGGAGTCCATGGCATAAAAGAGGTTGGGAACCCTTGCATTAAAGGAAGGCAGATGATTTGTTGACCGTGTTTGTTTGCAAGCCTACATAACCAGACTCAAGAACAGCTTCTTCCCCACTGCTATCAGACTTTATATCCCCTTCCCAGTGAAGCTGCCATCTTCTGTTTGATACTTTAGTTCAACCTCTGTCATTCCATTATTATCACTTCAGTATTACTTCCTGCTGCATGGTTCAGTCTGCACAACTATCTTTACGTAATTTTTTGCATCCATTGCTATCTTTATTGTTGTATTTATAATCAGCTTGCATACTGTTTTCTTTGAGAGCCTCATGTGGGTAAGGAAGCTCATTGCACCATGATGTAAATGATAATAAACTAATCTGAATCTGCTGCAGACTGTGCAGTTTCATCTCCATATCTAAGAATGGCAAGCTTGCCCAGAGCTTAGTGCAACAGAGATTGACCAGATCGATTACCAATTTGAGCAGACTCAGGGTAGATCAAACAAGACTGGCTCCTAATAAAGCACTACAGTTCAGGAGATTCAGAGCTTTAAAATTTTGTAACGGCTTCAAATGAAAGGATTGGTCACCTCGAGCCAATGAGCAGAAATTACTTTACTCAGAGGAGGGCAAATCTTTGGAATTCTCTCCCCCAAAGGCCGCGGATGCGCTGTGTGAGATGAAGGGCAAGATTAATAGGTTTTTGGACACTAGGGGAGTTAGAGGATGTAGGATTGAATGTCGATTGGGGACTGAGACACAGCACCAGCCACAACCTGACAGAGAGAGAGAGAGCAGACTCAAAAGGTCTTTGGTCTTCTTCGGCTCCGTTCTCTAATGCTCTGATCAAAGACAAAGCCTAGCAGAGTTTCAATTAAGGCAGGATTAGAGTTTGGGGATCTTTGATCAGAAGCCTTCATGTAATACATTTATGTTCTTATTTATTTCAGAAGTAGTCTATTGTTCGCTGTGTACACATGGATTCATTTACAAGCAGCATCAGTCAGTCGGGAGTTGTCACAAACACTCCACATTGCACCCAGAGCTGAAAACTCCATTCTGCCAATTGACATTGAAAATATAAATGGTAAAAGATGGCTCAACAACTCTCTGTGGTAAACATCTACAAAGAATCATAATCAGAATAGCAAGCAAGATTCATGGACAGCAAGTGCCAGTCTTACAGAAGGCACTTATTACAGCATTCAGTCTCCCACAGCATGATGTTAACTTCACATATAATCTGCAAGAACTGAGGAATAGCTAGGTCAGTGTACTTAATAATGATTGAGACCTACCCTGCTTTTATCCGTAACTTGCTATAGCGCTGCGCTGTGAATAGTCAAACCGCTATTTCACAGCATCAGAGACCCGGGTTCAAACCCAACCTTGGATGTTGTGATAGTGCAGATTTCCTCCAAGAGCTTCAGTTTCCTCCCATATCCCGCGCTTTCAGGTTAGTAGGCCAATTGGCCATTCTTAATTGCCCTAGTGTGCAGGTGAATGGTAGAATGTAAGATGAGGAGCTGCGTGAAATTTATTGAGAACAAAATAGATTGGGATAGGATCAGAGATGAGATGTCTGCTTAATGGTTAGTGTGGATTTGTTGGGCCACAGAGTCAGTTTCTGTGCTGAAATGCTCCGTGACACATAAAAAGAAAAAAAAATACCACAATGAGAAACTGCGAAAAGGATTTGGCAATGGTGTGGAGAGGTGCTTTCTAAAACCAAGAATATGATAATGTGCAACAGGTTCGACAGCATCAGCAGACTATAAAGTTAATGTTTCATATCCATTAAAACAGAATATGCTGGAAATACTCAACAAGTTAGGCCACATCTGTGAGAAATCACCCTCGCTCTGTGCCCCATTTTTTTTATTTTCCAGTTTAGTGTTCTTCGTATTTAGAAATCCATCATATCACATGGAAGGATTCAAAAGACCATAAAAATAAGGTTTAGAGAAAGGGGAAAGGATACAGAAGAAATCTTGATGATAAAATTATGAAGAGTATTGGTGCAAGGCAAATGGGGATTATAATGCGGCAAATGGAGAAAAGCTCAAATGGTTTGATCACTCAGTTCCTAAACTATCACACTTCCCATTTGTTCCCATCCTTGTCTTTTCTAGGTTTCGTACTTCCTTAAAGGCTGGTCGAGGTACTAACTCTGAGAAAAACTTCACACAGGGAACAGTGGATTTGATAGAAGCACAGCAAGGCTGCCAATTAGACCGGTGAGCAAATAAATGACACTCTGTAATTCCAAATGAATTGTCAAGTTTGGCTTCAACTCCCAAAGCAACAGCTCAGAAGTAAACAAAAGTAGTCCCTTTAGATTTTGCATGGATTTGAACAGGAGGTTTACAAGCAATCACTTGGTTTTCAAATATACACCATAACTTAAAAACTCACGCTGCAAGGACAAAAAAAAACCTTGTTTTCCTTATGTGACTCCAATAGCAGAACCTGCCAGACGTAGTTCCAACACAAATGCGGTGTTCCATTTACACTTAATTTTGTCACTTCAAAAAGCAAACTGTAGGAAATTTAAAAGGTGGCCTCAAAGGAAAATGTGAAACTGAGGCACAAGATATCCAGTCTCATTTGCAAATTTAACACAGAGCTGAAATTTTAGATTCCGTGTCAAAAAAAACCTGGAATTTTTGCAAATGCATTTATTTCCTGTTCACACTGCAGAATAAATGGAATTAGACATCCACGTCGGCATTGCCTTACCCCTAATCCTAAAGACAACTCACACCATCATTTGCTTTCTGATTGCTATGCTGATCAAGAAATTTTCAGCTTATAGACAGATATAGAACAAATTCCTTTACAAAAGGCCAGAGTTTGTATTTTAAAAATTGTACCCATCTTCACTAGAATTAAAGTATAAACAAGCTACACAACTCCAGGAAATTCCATCTGGAATATATCTGAGTGTACAGCCAGCCACCTGTACATTGCATTATGAAAAAGTCAGGAAGAATTTTTTTTGAAGTGTGGTGAGAATTGTGATTGCATAAACTGCTTTGGGTTCTGTAAATAAGGAACATTAAAAATCAAATAGCTGAAATACTGGAATCTGAAGAAAAACAGAAAATGCTGGAAATAGCAGGTTGGGAATTATCTGAAGAAAGAATATGGAGGTGAAATATTTTTCTCTCCACTAATGTCGTTTGACCTGCTGACTGTTTCCAGCATTTTGCTTTAATAAGCCTGTCCTTGATCACCTTGTTTATTCCTGAAATTAATAGGCTAATTTATGGGGAAAAGTTAAGCAGGTTGGCCCTGTAATCACTGGAGAACAGAAAAACCAGTGGTGAATTTATTGATAGATGTAAGGTTGCAAGGGTTGTTTCTGCTTGTGAAGGAATATGGAACAGAGGGCAGATTCAAAATAAGGGGTCACCCTCGTAAAATTGAGATGTGGATAAATGTATTCGCTCAGATGCTTTTCTCACAGACATGTTTAGGTTGGGGCACTGAATACACTCAGTACAGAGATAGATTTATGATCTACTAGGAAGTCAAATATAATGGGGAACGAGTTAAGAACTGGAGCCAAAATCAAGATCAGATTAGTCATTTTCTTCCTGAATGACCCAAGTGGCCCTATGGTCCTCTTACCCGAGCTGCAGTCAGAGGAAATCAGGAATGCAGTGTGAAGCAGAGGAAGAATGAAGTGGAGGCACAGTAGCACAACTAGCAGATTTCCCACCTCTCAGCGCCACTGAACCAGGTTCAATCCTGACCTCGCACGTTATCTGTGCGGAGTTTGCACATTCTCCCAATGACTGCCTCGAGATGCTCCAATGCAGGTTGGTAGGTTAACTGCACATTACCCTCTAGTTAGGGAAGTGGTGGTATATGGGGAGAATATCAATAGTATTATGCAGAATTAGTTAAATGGATGGTTGTGGGCACAGTTTGTGGGCCAAAGGACTTAATTCTATGGTGGTCTCTACAGAGAAGTAAGGCAGCATAAGTGCAGCAAAAGAAAACTACAAAAATCCCTAAAAAAAAGATCAAATGACAGCAAACCAAAGGATCATCCAGATAGTTTATCCATTAATTTCTTATTCTGTCAACTCCCCTTTTCTGTCAGGGATGCCAGCACTTATTGGGTGTCAACAACATTCTCTGACCTTTGTGGTGTAGAACCTGCATCATCAAGCCACTTAACGGAAGGGATGCAACAGATGGGAGCAAATTTGCACCTCAGCCAACGTCGGTACTCTTTCCTTTTGCAAAGGCTCTAACAGGCTCTGAACCGATTTCTATCATCACTGAATCACAGGAGCCGTCATGTCACCCTGGCTGAGGCCAGTTAACTCTAAACTGGAAATTAAGCCAAGAACATTCTGGTCTGTTCTCTGCATTTAGCCAATGAGTCAGTGGGCTTAAATTAGTTTACAAAGTGCCATCAGCTGTGGTCTGTTAAACACATCACAAAATGCAGCAGTTTCTTCCACGTAAAATAAGGAGATGGCAAGGGCAAGCAAAATTGAGGGAAAACCGCTTCAAACTGAATGGTAAAACATAAAACCCAGTGAGTTTCTTTGCTACTTTCAGATGAGTAGCAGGTAGATTCACCAGAACCAGTTGCAACAAAGCAATAGGCAGGCAGTAGATCAGTGCCACATTATCACTGCTGGCCTTTTCAACTTTTAAAGGATTACATTTCAAAGAGCTGAATTTTCACGTGACTGGACTAGTCAGTCCAGAGTACAATGCCCATGATGAGTAAGTGATTGTGCTTTTAGGTATAAATGGAAAAAAAGCATCAAATGCCAAAGCAGTTCTGGTTGTTGTTTGTGAATTACTGCACCTTGCTTCTGGACAAATCATCAGAGCATAGTTCAATAAAACAAATGACACCACCCTTCAAACAGTGTTAATAAATCACAATTGCCATCCTTAAAATTGAGGCTGCTTTTGTCACTTTTTTTGCATTATCTTAATGTGAATTGTTTGCAACTAACTTTCAAACCAATTTTTTAAAAACCTCATATGGTATGAACTATCTTTTTGCAGAAATAATTGAAACCCAAATCTTTTCCACTCCTCCAATAAAGCATGAACATTAATGTCAAATGTAACAATGAAAAGAAGCAAAGCATATTCCTTTAAAGTCACAGGTATACAACACAGGAACAGGCCCTTCAGCCCACTAAGTCCACATCAAACTTTTAGTCCATTTATACTAATCACCTTTGCCCACATTAGTTCAGTATCTTGTCTGTTTAGCGTCCAAATGTCTCTTGAATATAATAATTGTATCACCTCCTACCATCTCCTTTGGCAGCAAGTTCTAGATATTAATCACTCTGCGTACTTCCATATCTCCCTACTTGCTTTTAATACTCAGAGTGATTCCCCCACAAGTACGGCATGCTTATCCAACTGCAATGGTTTCAGGGTTTGTATAAATGATAAGTCCCTACTCACAATCATTACTGCCCCCATGAAAATGAACAGGTCGGAGATGACAGACAGGCATACAAACTCTCTCTCCAGAGTGCACAAGAACCATCAGCACGATTCAGAAATCAGAAAACACTTAGTAAAGCAAATATTGAGGCAGCTAAGTAATTATTACCTTTCCTTTGCACATTTTAAACAAGAAATCAAATCTTTTTTATTTTAAAATATCTGGGTTATAAACAAAAGAGATCTGCAGATGTGATAGCCCTCAATGGTCCTGTGATTTCAGTCTCTGAGGCCGATACACAATGAACCTGTGAAAAGTGTCCGGACCAGACAGGGTACCTGGCCAAGTACTACAGACCTGTGCTGATTAAATGGCTGGATTGTTCAGAGATCTCTACCTTCTCGCTTTGGCAGTTTGAGCTACTTCAAGCAGACTTCACTTATACCAATGCCTAAGAAGAACATGTCAACACACCTCAATGACTATCGTCCAGTAGCACTTACATCCCACAGTGAAAAAGTATTTTAAGAGGTTGGTGATGCAACATGTCAACTCCTGCCTGAGAAGCAACTTGGATCTGCTCCAATTTGCCTATCAGAGCAACTGCAAATACCATTTCATTGGCTCTTCACTAAACCTTAGAACATCTGGACAGCATAAATATGCATAAATTAGGATGCTCTTTCTTGACTGCAGCTCAGCATTCAGTGCAATCATCCCTTCAAAACTAATCATTAAACTTCAAGGCCTTGGTCTCCATTACACAATTGGATCATTGACTTCTTCACTTGCAGACCCTGGTCAGTTTGGATTGTCAACAACATCTCCTCCACAATCTCCAACAGAACAGGTGCAACACAAGACTGTGTTAGCCCCCTTCTCTTCTTGTTTACACTTACAACTGTGTGGCTATTCACAGCTTCAATGCCATATTCAAGTTTGCTGACAATGCTAAATGCTACTGTTGTAGGCCGAATAAAAGATGGTCACAAATCAGCATATAGGAGTGAGACTGAAAATCTGGTTGAGTGGTATCATAACGACAACCTCTTACTCAATGTCAGCAGGACCAAGGAGCTGATTATTGACTTCAGCAAAAGGAAACCAGAGGTTCACGAGCTAGTTCTCATCGGAGGTTCAGAGGTGGAGAGGGTTAGCAACTTTAAATTCCTCAGTATTATCATTTTGGAGGACCTGTCTTGGGCCCAAGCACATAAGGGCAATGGCAGTGTCCCTACTTCCTTAGGAGTTTGCGAAGACTCAGCATGACATCTAAAATTTTGACAAACTTTTATAGATGCATGGTAGAGAGTATATTATTAACTGGCTGCGTCACAGCCTGGTATGGAAGCATCAATGCCCTTGAACGGAAATTCCTACAGAAATATGGATATGGCACAGCCCAGCAAGGCTAAAGCCCTCCCCACCACTGAGCAAATCTGCATGAAGTGTTGTTGCCAGAAAGCAGTATTCATCATCAGGAACCCCCACCAGCCAGGACATGCTCTCTTCTCGTTGCTGCCATCGGGAAGAATGTACAAGAGCCTCAGGACTCACATCACCAGGTTCCAGAACAGTTTTACCCCTCAAGCATCAGGCTCTTGAACTAAAAGGGATAACTACACCTAATTTCACTTACCCCATCATTAAAATGTTCCCACAATCTAAGGACCCACTTTCAAAGACTCTTCATCTCATGTTCTCAATATTTATTCCCTATAATTATAATTTTTTTTTCTTTTGTATTTGCACAGTTTATTGTCTTTTGCACACTGGCTGAACACCCAAGTTGGTGTGGTCCTTCACTGATTCTATGATGGCTATTATTCTGTTATGGATTTAATGAGTATGCCCACAAAAAAATGAATCTCAGGGTTGTATATGGTAATGTATATGTACTTTGATAATAAACTTACTTTGAACTTTGAACCATAAACCTGGAGTACAACAACAAAAAGGCAGCAAATATTCTAAACCCAGCCTCACCTCAAAACCCCAACTCCCTCACAGCACATCCAGGATCCCAGGAATAGTAGTTTACTACCTTTGTCCTAATACAAAATTAAAATAATAACCAAACCAGTTCTACTCTTACCTACAATGCAAAAGAAATTGTTACTGAGGAAAAACTGGTGCTCAAACTACTGACCCACTGCCCAACATGTGGCCCCTGCCCCTTCTGTGGAAGAGAGTAGAATTTCCAGTGGTTTCAATCACTGCAGAATCTACAAAACCAGAACAGAAGCAAGTCACTCTCCAACCCGACATACTACTGAAGAGAAAATGACAGCAGTAAAAGAGATTCTCATTCTTGCTTCCCAACAACAATTGACTGCAGCATATAAAACACTCATCAATACTTCATATCCCTCTTCTAATTGATCAACATCTTGTTTGCAACTGAATATCATAAGTCTAGGTATTTTATTTGCCATGCTCCCAGCAAACCCGTTTACCATTTTCAATGAAAACTCCTATGCTATTTTCCAAACTATAGTCATCTCAATTATTCTCCCATGCCCTGAGAATCCTCCTCGGTGTTTAATTCTGTTGGCTGCATTTACAGCTAAATAAATTATTTTTCATTAATATTGTCTGGCTGTTTTGCCTTCTGCTTTGTCAACCAATCCTTTCCACTCAACATCTAAAAAGGTAACATCTCACATGACCCAAAGATGAGTCGATAAAAACACAGTAGCAATGAGTTGCTGACTACCCAAATTATACTGTTCAATCATTCCTTTTAAACACATTAGTTAATGCAAGAACTGGTTGCAGCAAGATATGAACAAAACACCCACAATTTTAACCACTTACTGCTAATAATAAAATACTTCCAATAAAGAAATCTTCAGAGACATCTTTTAACTCCAATTTGTCACCCCCATTTCTTAAAACTGATGACTACGAAGTCAAAGAGTGAAAGATTCCCTCTGTGACAGTACTCAAGCCTACTTCTTTGTCACAACCCTTACCAGCAGAACTTGGAAGCTATTACATCAAACCCTTGGCAGATGTTCCTATCCACTTCAGACATGTCTTTGCATTATGCATCTGACTTTGTTTGAAAAAGTCTTTTAAAAATCAATTTGCCCATACAAAATTGACCACCTTTGAACTAGTGTCTAGAAGACAGAAACAAATAAATTGCTCCTACTCTCGAGCTCTGATGTTTATTAACCTTTCACAAGCCATTACTAGCCAACTATGTTTGGACAATGGAAACTTTCCCTTACAGCTTTATTTAAATAAAGTGTCACAAATCATGGCAGTGCATTTGTATAGCAGCCTTGCATCAGCTCATAATTTTGCCTAGCAAGCAGTTGGGTGAATGAGTGAAAAAGGAAGGGTGATGTTGCACAGGGCCTTTGAATGGGGTCAGCTTCATGTAATCAGACAAACACTTAATTATCACTTGGAGAAAATGAAAATAATCTGAGTGAGGACACATGAAAGGCAGTTGTATATTTGCTGTCTGCAGAGTTGTAGAATGAGACAGTTACACCCACACACTCATGTCTATGACTCTTTATTTAAAACTGGTTCTTTCATTTCAGCTTCAGAAATGCACACTTTTGGGCCTATGATTTGTAATACAGCAATCTATAAATTGGGTAGAGACATGCCCCATTTTTGCTGCTTACTCAATTTCAATACAAATAATACAATGTCATAGTTCCCTTCCAAGTTTCAGCTCATTAACACACAGAAGAATCAGCAACGATCAGCATGCCGGAATGCCAATTCCAGGATGTTGGATCACATGTATCCCTCACATTGGCAGCTTCATTTAAAGGTTACCTGACAACTCACCTTCAATAATCCAATTTACATAAAACACTTTCCACAGTAACAGCACTCCTCAAGAATTCCCTGCCCTCGAGTTACAACTGATTCAACGCAAATAACCCCAGCTTAATGCACTCCTATCAACAAATTCCAACCATTACTCAACCTAACCTCCAACACGATCTCATGAACCAGACTACCATCCCAACGGCTTGCCTCAAAACAATGCAACTATTTAAGACATTCTACCCACAATACCCCCCCACAAAAATTTTATTCCAACTCATAATCTATACATCAAAACTTGCATTCCAAATTTCCCCATCACCTCTGCATAATCACCACCCCCCCCCCCCCACCACCCTGCCAAAACCACTCTGCAGTGGTAGGTTTGCAACAACTTGTCCCATACAAGGTCTGTTCAGTGGGAAAGTTTAAGCCATATGTAATCACAAGGAACTCCTTAGAGAAAAGTTGTTGCCCTCACACTCTATGTATTTTTACCAACTCCACTCCATTGACAAGTCTGGATTCTAAACAGAGTATTTTCCTGCCATCAACCCTCCCACCACTCTCCAAGATATCTTCTTACACCTTATGGATTGTCAACAAGAAGCAAAAACAGGAACTATATAAAAGCTATTTCAGTGAAAACCTAGAAAGCCGCTGTAGGGCACATACATTTCAAAAGAAATAATTCTCAGAATGAAAACTTAACCTCTCCCTGCAAGAAGTTGTTACTTTTTCTTTTGCCTCAAATTTTAGAAGTGATACCAGAAAATATTCCCCCATAGGGTGCTGAAAATTCGGAAGCAGTTGGAGTTGCACAACACAGAAACAGGCCCTTCAGCCCATCACAACCATGCTAATCTCTCTGCCCATCCACATTAATTCCATTTAACTGCATTAGGATCATATTCTTCTATGTCTTTCCTATTTAAGTACCTGTCTAAATGCCTTTTGTATATAGTCATTGCATCCAACTCCACCACCTCATTTGACAGCAGGTCCAGATAGCAATGTGTAAATAACTCCACTTTGGATTCCTTTTAAAACTTTCTTTTCACCCTAAACCACTTCCGTCTTGTTTCTGATACTCCTGCAATGGGAAAAAGACTTGGACTATCTCTCCCATGCCTCCTTTATATACAGCACCTCTGTCAGGTCACCTCAGTCTCCTTCTCTGCATCCTGTTCAGTGCAGCTCTGATTGCAAAGTCTATTAACAAAAATATATACATGAAACTGTTGTATTTTGTTTGGCTAAAGAACTTATGAGCTGCTCTTGTCACTCCAGTCCAGCGTCACTGAATGACTCTGAAGGAGAAAGATACTATCCAATAACATACTTAATTTTACGTGCACTAAAACACCATTAATTCTCCATGCAGCAAGAATATCAGCAGTGACCAGCGGTCAGGGTATCATTAGTCCAGAGGCCAAGTTTACGTCTCACTGTGACAGAAGAACAATCCAAATTCAATTAAATTGATGCAGAATTTAAGAAAAAATGCTCAACTCAGCAACGATGACAATCTACCAATTTGTCTTAAAATCCATATGGTGCACAAATGATCTTCAGGGGTAGAGAAATCTGCCAATCAGACCTATGAACAACTCCAGACCGACCAATGTGATTGGGTTTTAACTCTCTCCTCAGTTCAAAGCCAATGGGAAGGGATGCACATACAATAAGTGCTCCACCTGCCACCATTTAATAAGCAAATAAGGACTAGTGTGTTTAGTGAATAACCTGAGAGCAATATATTCATAAATACCCAACCATTCATCTTTACAAAAAAGATAAACTGGTACTTTCAGAGCTACAAAATATGGAAGGATGAGAGTCACTTTTTATGAACTCCATTCAGTATGGTTTGCCATTGATTGGCAAGACTAACCGGACATAAACACCTCAATTTAGATAGAGGTTCAAACTTCATTCCAGTGAGTTACTAAATCCCATTGAAAGTCACACTTCTACAACTCGAGTTCCATTTCAACGGCCTACATTTTCTTCCCTCTGACACCAGCTTCTAAAATCCTTGTTCAGCATATTTAATTAGTTATAATTTGTTTTTAACCATCCCTGCTATGAACTATTACTTATTTTATTCTCCTAGCTGAGAGGTTTCTCCATTTCAAATTTATTTATAATTTCTTTGGTGCACTGACACATTCAAGATAAAGCAAAATAGTTGCTGTTGCTGTCACGTTCTAATCAGAGACCTTCTCTTCAAAATGAAGAGGCTCACCAAGATTCCACAGGCTATGCTTTCTCTGTTTAAAAAAAAAGCTCACACAGAGAAGGGTATCAAATAGCTCAAATGTGCACACACAGTGCTCATTAATCTAGGCTCAATTTGCCACAGGGGTCAATAACGGCACTGGCACCATTCAAGGCTGTCTGTTCAAAATGAATGCCTACTGGCTTCCAGCAACATTTTCTTCCCTTATCACTGTGACACCATAGTTGATTCTCGGGTCTACTCAGCCTACTTCTCTTAAAACCTCAGTAAAACTCAGTATGTCAATAAATGAGGACATTATTCACTAATCAGTTGCCTCCATCTCTTACCCAGCTGTTAACTGTGGCAAGAGCCACACATTAAAGTTCAGATGACAAATAGCAACAAATTCATCAGTTCACTGGAACCATTTCCAACAACCTTCTGGGGAAAAAAAGTACAAATCAACTCACATAAGAAAGCTTTCTTCTTCTCAACATCTCTCTCAATTCCATTCTAGAAATTTAGTTGTATTTATAACGTTGATACAGATACCTGATCAACTCAATATCCATCCACAAGCTAAATTGCCCAGTTGGCTCTTTCAACATTCTCTTCCATAATCAATGAAAATAGCAAGGCAAGAAATGTTGACTGGGGACACATCCACTCCCCAACTGGTCAATCCTTAAAGTGTTGACTGGGGACCCATCTACTCTTACAATGGTCAATCATGCACTGGGATAGAACAGCAGGGAGACCACAAACTGCAACCTTATTCCTGACTAGCACAGAACTACACCTTGAAAGCTTTGCTATCCTGCTCCAACGTACACCCCAGCCAGCACAAAATAAGATATCAACACCTCCAGTAGAAGCTCCTATAGGATTGCATATAGATGGAAACCACAGCAACACAAATTCAAATCTATATTGATACTTATTGAGCTTAAAATCAAAAGGCAGTAAAACTCCTGGGATTCCTTGCTATAAAAATGCAAATGTACTGCAGCCAACACCAACTCACAATACAAAGCACACATTTGGTAAATGTTTCTTTCATCTTGTGCCACCCTGCTTCAGATGTTACCCAGACAGCATTACCTCATCTCTCTAACTTCATTTCAAACCTTGCAGCTTAACCACACAATTAGAATGAACAACGCCCATGATTTGAAGATAGTGGCTGTGCCTTTGTCACATCTTGCCAAATACAATGAAAAGCAACTCCAACCTAGGCCAGAATGTGCAGAAGTCCTCGCTGAACCTTCCATGGACAGAACACAATGGCTGCACTGTTGAAACAGGGAATAGCTAACAACATGATGTCACCACGTTGTTACTGCTAGAAACAATTCTTCAAAAAACATAAAATTACAGCAAAGGTAATTGAAGCAATCATATATGTCATTTATTCTAAGATTATCTTTGACAATCAAGAATACAAGTATTCTAAGTCATTTATTCTAAGATTATCTTTGACAATCAAGAATACGAGTATTCTAAATTTCAGGTGATTAAAAAAAAAATTCAAAGCACTAAAAAGTAATGGAAGTAACCCCAATGCACCAGGAGAGATCTCAAAGACAAGCCATTCCATCAGGTTTTGGTCAAGAGTATAACTCTACCTCTGGTTCAACTTCTAAACTGCTTGAAGAAGAGACTTGTAAAGACATAGGACTTTAATTATTTGCAATTTGTGTCTGGGCCAAAATCCCAAGACTCTACACATATTATGCCATTGCAAAGCACGTGCAGAACAAAGGTGGGCCTTGAGGCAAGGTTATGGGAAAAATATTTCATCCAGAGCTAGAGCATCAAAGTGCCTGCTAAAACTGCACTCAGCGCTCCCAGATTACTGCGAGGAAGCTGGCCATGGACAGAGAGGGGCTCAGGTTTAACTTAATTATGCACCGACTCCAAAATGTAAACCACAAGAGACTGGAAACATAGATTCCATTCCCTGGCACTTACGAGGTTAAGGAAAGAATTGGTCAAACAATTTCAATGTGTTACTTCAGGGTGGATAAGAGAATGAGATTCTGCTCTTGCGGAATGTACACCCAACTCAAGCCCATGCTTTCTGAGAGGAATGCAATGGTGCTTGTGGTACCAAGGTCCACATGCTGATAGAATTTAGGCAGGACTATTTTTAAGTTGGACGGTTGACGTCGCCAACAACAATCAAGAAACCATCAGTGTGTGGGGTCTGCATGTCACTGATGGTTCTATAGTGCTCACCCTGCCCTTCCCCAGTTTTAGAATAGGGGAGAGATATATACAACCACAGTAGCAGTGAAATCCCTTAGTAAATAGAAAGGCCTGCACTTCAACATTAAGAACTCTACCACAGGTGAACAGTATATCGTCACTACCGCAGCGTTCACACACCAGTTCTTATTAATGTAGATACATATACCTCCACTGCGAGAAATCGCAGGAATTCTGTTAGTCCAAAAAGAGATGAAACCCTCTTACTGGATGGCTACTTCAGGGATGGTTTCCTGAAGCCACGTCTCTGTCAGAATGAGCGCACACCTGTCTTTCATCTCACACTGTTTGTCTCAGAAGTACGGTAGGTAATCTGGTTTATTTCCTCGTGATCGAACGTTTGAAAGCAAAACTGACAGGAGAGTTGGCCTGAAAGGTTTCTCCTTTACTCTCGCATGAACACCAGTGCATGGCCGTTGCTTTTGTTTCCTCGCGCACCGCTTCTGACTGTCTTGCCTGGGTAGCTTTAGCAGGCGATACGCAATAAGCTCATGCTGTGGAGCTCATCTGCTGTCCAACAACTCGCTAGTGAGGTAGACGTGCAGCACTTGGCGTTTGCAATATCCTGCAGAGTCTTGTGATCGTAAGAACGACAAACAATCACAGCATTAGTTGGAGCTGGAGTGGCCGCTGTGACTGGATGCACTGCCATCTGAGTGAGCAATGATCAATCAGCAAGATCATGGCTAATATGAACTTGTTCATCTTCCTGTGTGGGCCCCATAATCCTCAACTTCACCATAATTTACAAACCAATCACAGCCCTGAATTCATTTCATCATCCATCTTCCTCTGAGCTAGAGAAAACAAAAGATTCAATCTTTGAGCAGAAATTCTTTCTCAGCTATATCTAAAGCAACCATCCCTTACTTTTAGGCAATAAATGGCAGGAAAGCATCCTCGGAACATCCATCCTTTAATGACAGATTGAATCCTACATATTTTAATAGGGGAAGTAGAAACTCATTAGTCATGCAATGTAACAATACAGAGACAGTGAGGTTCAAGGAATACACCAGAGAACACAAGGAATAGAAGCAGAAGTACATACTTTGCCTTTTCAACCTGTTGGGTCATTCACCAAGGTCAATGCTCATCTACTACAATATCCCATATCTTTTTTCACTCTCTGAGTGCCCTTAGCTGCATCAATCTCTCAAAGACTGAAGCTCCACAGGCTACTGCAATGAAAAATTCTAAAGATTCACTACCTGTTGCAGAAAGACATTTTACCTTATCTCAATCCAAAATAAGAAACTCTTACTCGGAGAGAGTAACACTTAGTCTGAGGTTTCTCAGCAGGGAAAATACCTAGCCTGTTCAGCACCATAAATAGTTTATAAATTCTTATAAGATCTCTTATCCTTTTTCTAAACTCTAGAGGATCTAGTTTCCCAATCTGATCAATATCTCACCATGCATCTTTCCTTCATCCCCCTGGCTGAGCTCAAAAAGATAACCACCACCCCATGAAACAGGCTGGTGAATCTTCGTTCCACTCCTAAAGAGATCAAAACTATGTACAATAGTCTAGGTGATGCCTCGTCAAGGCCCTACATAATTGTAATAAGATGTCTTTACTAATGCACTGAATAGAGTGGAAAACGTCACATTCATGGAAGTAAAAATCATTGGAAGCCCTGGTCTGACAGCCCGGGAAAGATAGACTGCAAAAGACCACAGAGAACTGCAGGTACAAATCAGCACATCACAGATTCTGCCTATAATTCTCGCTGCCTTGCTAAAGCAACAAATGTAATCAAAAATCCACCCACCCTGGTCATTCTTTTCTCCTCCCTCCCATTGGGAAGAAGGGAAGATTCAAATACAGGCAAAAGTCTGAAAGCATGTCTCACCAGGTTCAAGTAGAGCTTCTATCCTGTTGATACAAGACTATTGAACGATGACTCACGGTATCACACTGTACTTTGTCATGGCCTTTGCACCTTATTGTCTGCCCGCACTGAATGTTCTCTGTAACCATACACTACTCTGCATTCAGTTATTAGTTTCCCTTGTACTATCTCAATGCACTGTTGCAGTGAATTGGTCCGTATGGATAGCATGCAAAACCAAGTTTTTCACTGTATCTCAATAATAAACCAATTCTAATTCAATCCTGTGCTCAAGTGCTTTTGTGAGGAGAGCTCTCTGATTACTTGTTGCACCTTCACATTAGTTTTCAGTAACTTGCGTTCTATTTCCATCCAGTTCACTCTCATTTTCCAGATTACCATTCTTTATCAATTCCTGATACTGTATACTTCAGTTCTTAAATATTTCCAATCATCAGCCTGCCATCACTCATAGCATCCTTTAGCCGCCTCACTATTTTCTAATGCTATTTCCCCTCTTAGGCATAATGGACCACTTTTCCTGTTGGTTGTTATGTTTTAATATAGTATTTTTCTCCAACTAATGCATAAATATTTGTAAACATGTGCATAAATAAATGGCTCAGTCCATCACAGGTAAAGCCCTCCCCACTCTGAGCACATCCATATTGCCACAGGAAAGCAGCATCCATCATCTGGGACCCCTGCCACCTTAGTCATGCTTTCGCAGGGACGCACTTTCAAGGACACGTCATCTCAAGTTCTCGATACTCATTTCTTACTTATTTATTATTATTTCCTTCTTTTTGTATTTGCACAGCTTTTTGTTTTTTGCACATTGGTTGAATGCTCAAGTTAGTACTGTCTTTCATTGATTCTATTATGGTTATTATTTTATAATGGATTTATTGAGTATGTCCACAAGAAAATTAATCTCAGGGTTGTACATGATGAAATATATGTACTTTGATAATAAATTTACTTTGAAGTTGAAATATTTCTTTACATGCAAGCCTTGTTGATTCTTATATCCCTTTCAACATCATTTCCCCAGCCAACCACAGCCAACTCACCCTTTATAATCTCACTTTCATTCTGAAGACTCTGGCTTCAGAATGAAAGTGAAGTAGTTCAATGTATAATTAAAGTATATATATGTACTGTGGAAGTAATTTCCATATGTATATATGCACATGAACCTCATTCATCCTAGCATCACTTAGCACATACAGGAAGTGAAGTGAAATTTCAGGAGAATAATTTGAACAGCTATTACCATGCAATTCTAAAGGAATAACCCATGTGTATTGTTAAACCATATGCTGTTGATAATGGGGTTGATTTTGAGGATGATGTCTGATACTAGTTGTTTAATTGAATGCCACCACTCACAACCAGATATGGCAGGATTGCATGGCTTTGATATGTTAAGTTACTTGCAGAGTCACAAAAATAAGTGGAGCTGTTGCATCACAGAGCCAGAGACTCAACTT
Organism: Hemitrygon akajei; assembly: GCF_048418815.1. Classification (NCBI taxonomy): domain Eukaryota; kingdom Metazoa; phylum Chordata; class Chondrichthyes; order Myliobatiformes; family Dasyatidae; genus Hemitrygon; species Hemitrygon akajei. The sequence goes on from NC_133129.1 coordinate 52,420,844, forward strand.
CAATCCTGACCTCGGGTGCTTAGCTTGTGTGAATTTTGTACTTCATCCTGACATTGTAGATTTCTCCCGGGTGTCCTGGTTTCTTCCCAAAGATTTGCAGGCTGGTAGGTTTATTGTCCATGACAAGTTCTCCCTAGTCTGTTGGAATTGATGAGAATATGTGCAGAATACATATCTGGATTTAAATATGGGATTAGCATTAATGGGTGGTTGATGGTTAGTAAGGGCTCAGAATCAGAATCAGGTTTATTATCACCGGCATGTGACATGAAATTTGTTAACTTAGCAGCAGTACAATGCAACACAATCTAGCAGAGAAAAAATAATAAATGCAGTAAAATAAAAATAACAAACAAGTAAATCAATTATGTATATTGAATAGATTTTTAAAACGTGCAAAATCAGAAACAGTGTATATTTAAAAATAAAGTGAGGTAGTGTCCAAAGATTCAATGTCAATTTAGGGATTGGATGGCAGAGGGGAAGAAACTGTTCCTGAATCGCTGATTGTGTGCCTTCAGGCTTCTGTACCTCCTACCTGATGGTAACAGTGAGAAAAGGGCATGCCCTGGGTGCTGGAGGTCCTTAATAATGGACGCCACCTTTCTGAGACACTGCTCCTTGAAGATGTCCTGGGTACTTTGTAGTCTAATACCCAAGATGGAGCTGACTAGATTTAAAACCTTCTGCAGCTTCTATCGGTCCTCTGCAGTAGCCCCTCCATACCAGACAGTGAAGCGGCCTGTCAGAATGCTCTCCATGGTACATCTATAGAAGTTTTTGAGCGTATTTGTTGACATACTAAATCTCTTCAAACTCCTAATGAAGTATAGCCACTGTCTTGCCTTCTTTATAACTACATCAATATGTTGGGACCAGGTTAGATCCTCAGAGATCTTGACACCCAGGAAACGAAGGCTCCGTTTCTCTGTTGTACGAGTCTCTAACTCTAAAAAGGGATTTACTGCTATTTGCCAGCAACTATAAATACAAACATCCCACTGATTGTACTGAATACAGAATAATTTCTTACACCATAGGTTGCTGAGAGCAGTAATCCACTCAGCATACATGACAGATGCTGACTAATTTAGTAAAGGTCGGAGATTAACATGCTTCTGAAGCTACTGCCATTAGTGGAGGACAAGTCTTAAAAATCACCCTGAAGTCATCAATGAAATGATGGATTAAGTCATTTAAATGCTGAATTAGCTGACAAAAGGGGACAAGGTTACATTCCCCTCATGAGGTTTATATTTAAAACATTCAAGCACTTTCAGTCAGATCTCTGAGTGGTGACCATTGAAAATGCAAAAGAAACATAAATCAAGGTACAGCTGGTAAACGCTGTTAGATCTGACCAGAGAGTCAAGGAAAATACAAGACCAGCGAATAAAGTAAGCACAATTTTCGAGACTTCGGTATTTCTCGAGAAACTGTGGCTTGTATGATGGGGAGGCCCAAAACTTTGCTAGATGCCACTTCCATGAATCTAATTGGTAAATTAGTTCATTGCTACACGTAGTGGAAGACCTCGTTTTCCATGCTACCCATACCTATCACATGCTGAATTAAAGTAGCTCAAGGAAAAAGAACAGAATGCAGAATAAAATATTCCAGCTGCAGTGAAAGTGCAATATAGGCAGACAGCGAGTTGCAAGGCCACGACAAAGTAAATTGTGAGGTCAAGAGTCTAGGGGGCTGTTCCATAGTTTTATAACATTGGGAGTGAAGCTGTCCTTGAGCCTGGCAGTATGTGCTTTACCATGAAGTCATCTGGTTTTGCTTGCTTTACAGCAAAATATTCAGCATACACCAGCTGCAACATCAGTGGTGTCACATATGCTGACACAACAGGCCCATCAAGTTCCAGTTAGTTTATCGGATATTTCGTATGACAGCAGCTTTGTGCATTCTACTAAATAAAAAAAATAGCTGTATTCATTTCAATAGTTCAACAATGTAAGTCAGTTTTGATGAAATGAATCTCACTCTGCCAACAAAGGAAAGCGTTGATTCATCTTGACCACAATTGATTCTTCTCCCTATTGAAACAGTCAGTTGCCCTCCATTGCCACCACACTCACTAGATTATCACCTCTCCATGCATATTTGGGGACCGCATTGCAAGTACCTCCACTCTGCCATGCCAGGCAGGAATTCCTGGTGGCCAGCCATTTCAATCCACTTGTCATTCCCATACTGACTTGTCTTTCTATGGCCTTCTCCTCTCAGGTCACGGCAAAATGAAAATTAAAGGAAAGACACCTCATATTCTGCCTAGGCAATCACCAACCTGGCAAGATGAATATTGAATTCTCAAACTTTTGGTAACTACTCTCCCTGTCCCTTTATATTTTTTCTTCAAGCAGGCCACCATCACCTTTCACCTCCTTCTCCCCATCACCAACATACTTCTCCACTTCCTACCTCTCTCCTTATTCCATATCCCACCTTCTTCTCTTATCAGATTCCAATACCTTCACCACTGTCATTTCCACCAATCACCTCCTATCTTCTGACATTATTCCTAATCTCTCCTTCACTCATCTGCCTGCCAGCCCCACTATTTCACCTGAATCCACCTATCACCTGCCAGTTCCTGCTTTACCCCTTCCCTCCACACTATCTCCTCTTTCTTTCCAGTCCAGATGAAGGGTCTTAACCTAAAACGTGGACTGTACATTTCCTTCCCTGGATGCTGACTGGCTCACTTTTTGTATTCTTCCAGATTCCAGCATCTGCCACCTCTTGTGTCTCTATCTACATTTAATTTGTTCTTGCAAAACTCAGTATCCTTCATGACTTCCAACTGTTTAAAACATGCACCAGATCAATCTTTTTTGTTGATAAGTACTGAGACAGGCACCATTAAGGGTCTCACTGTTACTTCTTACCACTTATGCTTTTTCCCCACTTGCATTCCCTTGCAATTCGTGATGGAGAAACCTACCATTTGAAATGCAATGTTGTCTGAGATCAACTACCCCAGACGGCACACATTCCTGATCCATTCCATAAATGAATGGACACTCAACTCTTTCATATCTCAGCTCTCTGAGAACTTTTGAGAAATCTGATCAGTTAATTAGACGGGTATAAAATGGAAAGAGTCTACCTTTAAGCCAGTTAAAATGTAATACATATTGACTCATTCCTCAACGGAAATCTAGTATCGACAACAAAGCTTTGAAATGACAATTTATGCAAATTTAAAACTGACTCAGTTGTCCATTAGATTACTAAAATCCCAGAGGCCTCAACATGATTAGAAGATACAATTATACCATCATAACTTTTACTCTCACCATATTTGCTTTAGTCTAACCATTGGCAAAATCTCACAGCATAAATGTCACTGATGCTTCACTCCCCTATGCACCATTTGAAAGGGACACAACACAATGCCTTTTCCAATTCCCTCAGTAGTCGTCAACCCTGAGTTCTCTGTCTGAGAGGCCAATGTCAGAACATTCTTCCAGAGGGTGAACCCTCACAATGCATCAGGCCTCAACAGTGCAGCTGGCCACGTACTGCTGACCATTTTTTAGAGCGTTCAAGGACATCGTTAACCTCTCACTGCTACAATCTGAGGTTCTCAACTGCTTCAGAAAGAGCAGCAATCATTGGTTGCTCAATGATCTCTCACCCAGTAGCACCCATATCTGTTGTGAAGAAGTACTTTGAGACACTGCTTACGGCTAGATTTATCTTTTACCTGAGCAAGGACCTGAACTAACAGCAATTTGCCGAGCGGTACAACAGCTATGCAACAGACAAAATCTCACTGGCTCAATGCTATGCTTTGGAGCACTTAGGCAAGAGCAAAACATACATCAGGCAGCTACTTACCGATTACAGCTTGGTGTTCAACGCCATCATCTCCTCAACATTAATCACAAAGTTTCAAAACATGGGTCTCTATACCTCTGTCTAGAACTAGATCCCCAACTTCTCCTTTGGGAAACCACTGTTACTGCAGATCAGGACAAACACCTCCTCCTCACTGACAATCAATACAAGTACACATCAAGAATGTGTATTTAGCCCACAGCTCTGGTCACCGTTCTGCATTCAAGATTGTGTGACTAGGCACAGCTCAAATGCCATCTTTTGGTTCGTTGATGGTCGAACCTCAGATAGCAATTAGGAGGCATACAGGAGTGAGACAGGTCAGCTGGTTGACCAGTGTTGTAACAACAACCTCACACTCAACATCAACAAGGTGAAGGAATCTATTGTGGATAACAAGAACAAGATGTCATGAGAACACACACCAGTCCTCACTGAGGGGTCAGCAGTGGAAAGGGTGAGCAGCTTCAAGTTACTAGGCATCTACATCTCTGTGGAGCTACTTGGGCCAACACTTTGATGAATTCATGAAGAAGCCATGCCAGCACCCGTACTTCAGGGCTTACAAATTTCTATAGCTGTAGAATGGAGAGCATTCTGAGTAGTTGCATCATGGCTTGTAATGGGAGCACCAGTGCTTCTGATCACACAAGGCTGAAGTTGGTAATAGACTCAGCCAGCTCCATCACGGGTACAGCCCTCCGTACTGATGAGGAGATGCCCCAAGGCAGCAGCATCCATCACTTCAGATCTTCACTATCCGGGTCATGCTCTCTCCTACTTACTATTATCAGAAAAGAGACACAGATTCTCAAACAACCTCTGCCATCAGAACTTATGAACACTACTCTTTGCACTATTTATTTATTGTGGATTTTCTCGTACTTTTTCTGCTTTTGCACTGCACTGCTGCCAAAAATCAACAAATTTCACAACACAAGTCAGTGTTAAAAAAACCTGATTATGACTTACTATCGCTCTTCACACAATCAATTTCCATCCATACAGACAGAAGTCTCAAAGGATGAAGATGCTAAAAGAACTCCATTCTAAGTCCAACATGTCAGATAATGCATCCTGTTCATAAACGTCAGTTAAGGAGATAAATATACATTTAATTGGTGTCTGTTTCCAACACAATTTTAGCACCGTTTTCTAATAGATGGAATTAGTGTCTGTTTCCAATTCAATTTTAGCACTATTTTCTAATAGATGGAAAAGTCAAATGCTGCCTTGTCCACTTCCCCCTTGATTATCTCGCCTGGAAACTTCTAATGAGGTATCTGAATGAGTGAAGAAAGCAAGCCAAAATTTTTTGAACAAATGTTTATCCATGCACAGAGAAACAAGAATATAACACTAAAGACAAAGGAACTTTCAGCAGTTATCTCCTGCCCTTCCTTCATCATCTTCAGAAACTTGAGGGTCAATCACAAGTTAGCTGGGTATAAAGGGCTGGATCAGCTACAACTGTTCCTTACAGTTGGTAGGTAGTCAGAAATTAATTGGGAAATTGTGGGATTTTATTTCAAGACATGTAGAATAAAATGGCCAGAGTGTTTTTAAGGCCTTTATCAGAATACTCTGCAAACCCATAACCTCAGCGGGAATAATTTGCAAACTCATGGCCTCAGTATTATTGGAAGAATGTGAAGGCTTTATGTTGAGGACAGCACAGAATTACTGGGTTGTTTTATGGTCTCTGATTTGGGAAACACAAGTACTAAGAGTTTTAAGCGTGTTCACCAAGCTGAATGTGATTACACGCAGATACAACAGGAGTGCCTCAATAATTGGAAAGGAATAAACAGTTGACATTTTGGGCTGAGATCCTTCATCATTTCGGGCTGAGATCCTTCAAAGCCTGAAACATCAACTGCTTATTACTTTCCATAGATGCTGCCTGACTTGCTGAGTCCCTCCAACATTTTGTATATGTTACTCTGGATTTCTAGCATCTTAATCCCTTGTATCTCAATAATACTAGCTTTGACCAAACAGAGTAAATTAAGAAATGTTCACAAGAATTGTCATGTATTTTGAATTGTGTTCAATAGAAATATCCTTAATACTTTTTGTTTCTTTGGAGCACTTTATATATGTTTACTATTTCGCAACTTAGAATAATTCTGTTAATTTGACTCCCTCTCAAGCTCCTCCCACCCACACTACTCTTAACCAAGTCCATCTGAATGGCACACTCAGTGATTCAGGAACAGCTTCTTCCCTTCTGCCATCCGATTTCTAGATGAACCCATGAACACTACCTCAGTTTTCTTATTTCTGCTTTTGCACTGTATTTAATTTAGCCATTAATTGTTCTTTGTGCGTTCTGGCACATTGGGCACCATTTTTGCTGTTTCCATAGCATTTGCCTGTTTGTTACGAGGCCGAGTTGCCAGCTCGACACTCAACCCAGCTCGGATGGAATGCAAGGAGACGGCCACATTCAAACTCCAGGTTATTTGCTTCAAAGTCCAGTACTGATGTCACTACACCACTGGCTGGCTTAAATGTAACTATTTAATATACATATATACTTACTGGAATTGATTCACTTACTTATTTTTTGCTGTATCAAGTATTGCATTGTACTGCTGCCGCTAAGTTAACAAACTGCACAACATATGTTGGTGATATTAAAACTGATTCTGACTATCTTAAATTTGAAAATGCCAAATAAAGTGATTTTGTAATGAATATAGCTAAATGCCCACAAAACCACAATAGCATGTGCACAAAAGCAAAAATCTATGTATATAAATGTGGAGTGTCAAACCAAAGGATGTCGTAGTTCTGCGGGTGCTAATGTCAACAACTGTCCTTTAGCTGATGAGTTCTACCTTTAATCACTTCAAAGGCAAACCCATTTGTTTGTCTGCTGAGATGAAGAATATTTGAATATGAGAAGTTTAATTTGCCAAACTAGTTGACAGGAGCAACATGCGTAGGCAGTTGTTTAAACAGGATAGCCAAGCATGCACAGAACAGAACAACCAGTTTAAACATTACATCTAATGAGAGAATTCCAAGGTAGAGGCAAAGTGATAGAGGAACGGAGAGTTTACTCCTGTGAGAACAAAGGATGAGAACATACAAATATTCGTTCAATGCAAATATCTGAAAGAGAAGCAGCACCTTTTCGTTTTAGGATTCATTTTCAGTAGTAGGTGTCAAGCCTAGCTATACATCTGGTGTCATCCAAGCCAGAATGTGGTGGCGTTCCATTGACTGAATTTTATTACATCATTCCAGCAAAAAACGTGATACTTTGACGCCATCTGGCACGTGTGAATCTTGACAAAGAGTTTTGCCTAGCTATTCAAACTCAAATAGAGCAACTGGACCAGAACAGATTTATCTGGGTACTTCTTGTGTTTGAACTGCAAGCCAAAAGCCCTCAACTGGAATACAAGATATGTACAGGTATACTTCCTGTGGATTTCAACTTAAGAACAAATTAGTATTCCCTTTCTACGGGTAATTGAGCTGAAATCCACGTGGAATGAAAATTCAACTTTCCCTGTGAATTACAAAATCAGGAAAACACAATTTAATTTAGTTTATGCTCTGGATGTGCCAACAATTAAACAATTTTCAACTGTACGTGCTTGTAAACTCAAACATGAATGAATAATTTTTTTAATCTTCAAATCCCAGATCGAACAGTCACAATTGTGTCACACTGATCACTTTATTTCACAAAGTAATTCAATTACTTTGCAAATCCTCCACTCTCAGTGCTTCAAGAGCACCATGGGAACAGTGGAGTTTGAAGATGGCTCCATGAAGACAGAATGAAATTGTGAGATTTGACCACAGGCCACAAAAAGCAATGAATTAAGTGAAAGACAAACTGTGCAAAATGTGACTCAATTAAGCAGCCAAACATACCCAACCAGTGATAAATTTGATGAGATACAAGCTACAAATTTGTTGCTGAGGTACAATGTCTCAACCACAGAACCTCGTTTGTTTTGAAAATCTATGTGATTTACAGATAATTACAATTAATCTCAATTTTCTTTTGCTTTCTTGAATATTTTTGCTGAAATCAGAACACCACAACTGTCCGCACAGTGACACAGATAGTGGAACCACTGTCTCACAGCTCCACAGACCCAGGTTTGCTCAATCCGAACCACAGGTGCCCACTGTGTGGAATTTGCACATTTTTGCCTATGATCCAATGGGTTTCCTCCAAGAAGTCTGGATTCCTCCTACACTGCATATACATGCAGATTTCTTGGTTAGTTGGCTGTTGTAAATTATTCCTGGTGTGTAGGGAAGTGGTAGAACCTGAGGGAGTTGAGGTAAATCCAGGAAGAACAAAAAGGGATTAGTGAAAGTGGGTGCTTAGTGGTCAGCACAGACTTGGTGGGCTGAAGTCTGTTTACCTGACAACTCCATGTCTAAGAATGCAATTAATACATACAAAATGTTACACGCACAGTTGAAACTCAATCCTTCTGAATTAATGACTTCCTACCAATATTAATTTAAAACTGTATTCTGAACCGTAGTCATTAACTTCAAGTCAGTTTGCCCGTGAGGTCAATGAGTTAGCAGCAAAAAAAATCCTTCCTTTGTGGTGATTTGTATGAACAATAGTCCTGATCAGACTAACAGAATTTTAATACACCAGCTGATTACACATGGCATTGTTCAGTGCACAAAGATAGAACATTACATCATTTGATGGGCATTGGAATAACACAATACTAAGGTGTAACATGATCTGACCAGCTGCATTCCTCTAAAAGCAAGTCTTCCTGAAATCAATTACAAGATAACTACACTTCAGCGAAAAGGCAACAGGGTCATGTCCAATGCAAAAAAATGTGAAGAATCTCCTTGACGATGGTGTACTGTTTTCTTGGCTCCTGGAAATTAAAGTGGTTGGCAAATAAATGTGAGAAAATACATTTGAAACATAAAAAATCTATCAATCCCTCCATAAAGCAGCTCGCTCTGCTAGTTCAGGTGGAAGTACACAAAGCATAAAATACATTACAGGAGTTTTTTTTTAAATTTCAGACCTCTCGTCAATCCTGAGTAATGTTGGTAAATGGTTTATTATTGACATGTGTACCAAGGTACAGTGTAAAACTTGGATTTGCATTCCATCTAGATAGATCATACCAAAACATGAAAAACATTGAGGTATAACTAAGCAAAAGCAAGAACAGAATGAAATAAAAAGAGTGTTACAGTTATGGAAAAATGTAGACAAGTGCAATATTGCTCTTCTCCTATAATAGCTAATGTTCATTCTCAAAATCAAATTGTAAAACAGAATGCAGTAGAAGGACAAAAATACATTATCCAACAATTCAGAAATCCCAGTGGTTTGACATCTGGCTCACTCCCTTTCAATAGCTTGAGCACCTGGTCACAAGATCCATTTGCATTCATACATTCCAAGCTGTTATACCTGTGCACAGCTTTCACTCTCTCCCTGAACTGAAGCAGGTCCCATTTCCTACAGTTGAAAGTTTGTGGGTTCCAGGGAAATTTATTGCAATGCACTGAGACCTCTACATGAAAGAGAATTTAAACCAGTAGTTGAGAAAACCAAAGTCCTGAGCATGTTGAACTAACAAAAGTTTTGTTGGAATAGCTTCAGACTCAACACGTCATAACATAGCTTCACTGGGCACCAGCCAGTGAAGCTGTGAAATAAGCTTATTGTCTGAAGTAAATACAAACACAAAATGCTGGCAGAACTCAGCAGGCCAGACAGCATCTATGGTCGTCGCAGGTCGGTATCCTGATGAAGAGTTTCGGCCCGAAACGGTGCTGAGTTCTGCCAGCATTTTGTGTTTTTATTTATTTCCAGCATCTGCAGATTCACTCGTGTGTTATTGTCTGAAGTAGCCTGCTTTGCTCTTCTGTTCAAAAGTTGTCAGGTGAGTTTGTTTGAAAAAAAATTCTAATGAAATTTGTTTCTGAAGCTATGTTCCTTGGCCCAACACCAAAGAAAGACAATCTTGAGGGGCTTAAAATGAACTACTGAAACTAGAACCTTTGATTGGGTAAGTATACTGTCCATCTTAACATTTGGACCTAGAAGAGGAGATAGCTGGGTTAGGGAGATGGGAGAGAAAAAGAGGGAGAAGAAAACCTTAAGACAGAGGGCATGCAAATCCATCAGTCATAATATATCTACACAAAATGTGTGTCCGGATTTGTGTATCCGCATGCTAAACCTATACAACTGAGCCTTCTCTCCATCTTGGATCTCCTTAAAACTGACGTAAAATGTCTTTCTTCCTGACTACACATTTATGAGGAACATAGATAGGGAGACATTCAAAGACTTCTCTGCAAGGTGGAAAAGACAAATACTAGAGGGTATAGCTTTAAGGTGAAAAGTGTGGGGGGGGGGGGGGGAGGCAAAAGATTTACATGGGAAAATAATTTTTTTTTAACAGCTTGGAAGCCTGAAATGCACTGCCTGAGGTATCAGAATCAGGTTTAATATCACCAGCATACATAGTGAAATTTGTTGTTTTGCAGCAGCAGTACTTTGCAATATATAATGAAAATTATAAATTACAATAAATTTATATATAAAGAAAAGTATTTTGTCAATAGTGAATAAAGAGAGAGAAAAATACTTAAGTGTTCATGGTTTCATCATGCATTCAGAAATCTGATGGCTGAGGAGAAGAAGCTGTTCCTGAAATATTGAGTCTGTGTCTTCAGGCTCCTGTACTTCATCCTTGATGGTAGCAATAGAAGAGGGCATGTCCTGGGTGATGGGAATCCTTAAGGATGGATGTCGCCCTTTTTGAGGCATCGCTTTTTGAAGGTGTCCTGAATCCTGTGTATGCTAGTGCCCGTGGAGCCAACAGAGATACAACTTTCTGCAGTTTTTTCCAATCCTGTACTGGCCCTACACACCAGATAGTGATGCAACCAGATAGGATGCTCTCCTCGGTATATCTGCAAGTGTCTCTGGTGACATACCAATTCCTCTCAAATGCTTAATGAAATATAGCCTTCTTTGTAAATGCATTGATATGTTGGGCCCACGATAAATCCTCAGGGGCCTTGACAACTACAGCAGGAATTTGAAACTCTTCACCCCTTTCCACTTCTGATGCCTCGATCAGTATTGGGGTGATTTTCCTTTCCTGAAGGCCACAATCAGTTACTTGGTCTTACCGACATTGAGTACAAAGTTGTTGCTATGACACCATCAGCTGATGTCTCGCTCCTGCACACCTCCCTCCTCATCTGAAATTCTGCCAGCAATAGTTGTATCATCAGCAAATTTATAGGTGGTGTTTGAACTGTGCCTAGCCACAAAGTCATGGGTGTGGAGACTGTAGAACAGCGGGCTAAGCATACATTCTTGAGGTGCGCCTGTGTTGACTGTCAGCAAGGAGGAAAAGTTTTTTCTGATCCACACAGTCTGTGGTCTCCCAATGAGAAGTCAAGGGTCCAGTTACAGGAGGTTCAGATGCCCAGTATTTGGTCTTTGTTGATTAGATAAAGGGTATGATTTGTGTTGAACACTGAGCTATAGTGTATAAACAGAAGCCTGATGAAGTTATTGATAATATCCAGGTGATCCAAGGCAGAGCCAGTGACATTGCATCTGCTCAACATGCAAAATGCAGCCGGTCCAGGTCCTTGCTTAGGCAGGAGCTGACTCCAGCCATGACCATCCTCTCAAAGCACTTCATCACAGTAGATGTGAATGCCACTGAGTGATAGTCATTGAGGCAGCTCACCCTGCTCTTCTTGGGCACTGGTATGATTGTCGCCCTTTTGAAGCAGGCGGGAACCTCCAACTACAGCAATGAGAGATTGGCAATGCTCTCCAACACTCCCGCCAGTTGGTTGGCATGGGTTTGCAGAACCCACCAGGTGTACCAATAGACGCCTTGTGAGGGTTCACCCTATTGAAAGATGTTCTGATGTCGGCACCCGAGAATGAGATCACAGGATCACCAGATGCTGCAGGAATTCGCACAGGTGTAGCTTCATTCTGCCCTTCAAGCGTGCATAAAAGATGTTGAGCTCATCTGGGAATGAAGGATCACTGCCATCCACGATGCTAGATTGCACTTTGTCAGAAGTAATAGCCTGCAAACCCTGTCAGAGCTGACATGTATCCGATTCTGTCGCTAACCTGAATGGGAATTGTTCTAGCATCCTTAAAATAGCCTTCCATAGGTCATACCCAGACTTCTTGTACATTTCTGGATCACCGGTCTTGAACGTCACAGATCTAGTCCTCAGCAGACTTTACATCTCCCATTAGAATCTCCAGTTAATCTCCTGATAGAGGTGGAGCAGATATTTAAGCAGCTTTTGGACAGACACGTCAACAGACAAGCAGTGTAGTGATACCGATCATGCGCAGGCAGATGACATCAGTTTGTTTTGGCATCATAGTTGGCACAGTCAGCATGGATTAAAGAGCCTTTTCCTGCACTGTACTGCTCTATGTTCATGCATCAGGACCTTGCACTACTCAAAAGAAGGCAGCACAACATCCTGGCATTAACATTCAGCTTCTAAAACAGAGGCATAACCAGAAATACTCTAAAATCTTTAAGTGTTCTCAGAATAAAATTAACATTTTAAAATTTAAAACTGTAGATTTATATCCAGTCTGTTAATTTCAATTCTAGAGTAAGTTCTTCTGTGGTGAAAGATTCCGGATGGGAAGAAAAACTATTCATCTTTTTTTTAAACTTGTGCCAAATTCTCCTGATTTTATAAATGTTTGATCCCTTTCCATTGGAAGCTTCCAATTAGTTTTCTCTGTTTGGTTCAGGTTTAAGTTTCCAATGAGCTTTCAGCTATTCAGCTGCTTTAGTTTGTAGTACAGAAGAAGTCAGAGCAACCAAAATGTCCAGAGCGAATTATCTGAAGATATGTAAACTCTAACCAAATAAATGGAGAACTGGATTTGAGATGGAGGAAGGTGCAAAATGTGTTTCCTTGATGACTATTTTTAAAAGGTAAGCCAATTGAAGATCTATAGCACAGGGAACAGAAGAAACTTTCACAGAGATCCCACAGAGAGCAGAAAATTTACTGCCTAAAGCTAGTGAAACACGAAATAATAATTCTACTTCGTATAAGGGAGTCAAATATTAATATTTGCCTGGAGAGAAAGGTTATCAGGATCTCAACAATCAGAAGCGTTGATCTCAACTGCTTTCAGCTGGCCACATCACATGCATGGAGTTCGATGGCAAAGCGATCATTTATCTGCAATGATACCTTCCAAGCAGCACGTTCATTTCGATTAACTGGAGGCTTGAAATGTGAGAGTGGATAAAGACAACTGATAGCTTCCCTCCTCCCTAAAGTCTGTTACCTGGGACTTCACACCTGGAAACAAAGTCTATACATATTTAACACTGTAATTCAATGCTCATCAACGCTTCAGTGCAAACCAACATTGGCCACCATTATACCCCAGAAGATTCTATACCAAGCAAAATCTATGCTTCAGATGAACCTTTTCCATCTCATCACATACTTATTCAAGCACAATTTAATCATGAACATTGCATCAGCCATGTACACTGGAGAGTTCCTGTACACCGTTTCAGATTTATGCTGTTGCCCAGAGATGGCTCTGTAATTTTCTGCATGGATAACCTTCATTCCAGCTAGCTGTATATCACATTTTTTATTAAAAACTGCCAGAACAAAAAAAATTATTGAAATTTACATCAGAGGAAAGCCATCAGGAAAAGTTCCACACTGCAATTCAAACATGGCAAGAGGCAGATATAAAAGTGCAAAGTTCAAAGTAAATTTAATATCAAATTGGGTATATGTTATCATATACTACCTTGAGATGCATTTTCTTGCAGGCATTTACTTGAAAAAAGAAATAGAACAGAATTTTACAAAAAAAGGCTGACAAACATCAATGTGCAAAAAACAAACTACAAATAAAAATAATACTGAGAATATAAGTTGTAAAGAGTGTGATTCTGTAGTTCACAGAATTAGTTCAGAGTAGTGGTGAATGATGGTGAAAGAAGTTATCCATGCCTGATGTTTGCAGAGTGTTTTTGAACCTGGTGATGTGGGACCCAATGCTTCTACACCTTTTGTCCAATGCTAGTATGCAAAAGCGGACATGATCTGGAAGGTGGCGTGTCTTTGATGGACACTGCTTTCTTGTGACAGCGCTCTATGCAAGTGTGCACTGTGGTGAGGACGGCTTCACCCATGAACTGGGTGAATAAACCATTTTCTAAAGCCTTTTCCATTTCTCAGCCTTGCCTTTTCCATACCAGACAATAATGCAAACGGCAAGGACACTTTTCACTGTGCATTAATAGAAGCTTGTTAAAGTTTTTGGTGACATGTTGAATCTAAGCAAACTGCTAAGAAATTAGAGGCACTATAATGCCTTCTCTGTGATTTCACTGATGTGCTGATCCCAGGGCAATCCCTCTGATATGCTGACGACAAGGAACTTAAAGCTACTGGCCCGCTGTACTTCCATTCTTCTAATAAGGACTGGTTCGTGGACCTCCGACTTCTCCCTCCTGTGGTCCATAATCAGCTGTATGGTTTTGCTGACATTGAGAGAGAGCTTGGTGATGTGGCACCAATCATGAATCTGGATTTTCAGTCTCTCTCCTATTTGCAGATTTGCTACTACCTCTGATTCAGCTAACAACCAGGGTGTCATTCACAGCCGTACTTAGCCGCACAAACTTAGGTGCAAAGTGCACAGAACAGGGGGCTAAGCACACAGTTCCATGGTGCACCTATGCTGATGGTGAGTATGGAGAACTTGTTGCCAATTCGTACTCACTAGGGGCTGGTAATGAGGAAAGAGAGGATCTAGTTGCACAGCGAGGTGCTGAGACCTATAGGTCTCAGAGTTTAACGTTGAGTTTCAAGGGGATGATAGAGTTGAATGCAGAGCTGTAGTCAATGAAGCTAATATTTGCCAGAATATGGCCCACATAGTACAAAGACAAATGGCATTTTGGTACAATCTACTCCCTAAAGGTACAAAAAATTCTGAAGTTTTGTGCATCTCTGCTTCATGAAAAATAAAACGTTCAGTGGCTGCCACTCCGCAAACCCTGCCTCATAACAGATGGAGACCCAGAATCAATGTCATGACTAAACACAAGTTCTGTCTTTCACAGCTGCCATAGCTCAACGTGACACTAAGCACTTATTTGGGAAACTGGAAGCAAACGGCTTGATTTTTATGAATGGGGTCATTTTGACAGTAAGCTTGCAGACTCAGCAAGCTAATGGTTCCTGGGAGGGGATTTGGAAATTCAGACTGCATTAGAGAGAACAAGATATATTTTATGTCAAGCAACTAACGTTGCCAGTCAAGAGAGTAAGCAACAAAATTATCAAGTAGAACAATACGGAATGATCGTGTGAGCCATATTTTAGAGACATTGAATTGAAAGCAGGTGAACAGAGATGACAAAAGCAAGGCATCAAACACTCATTCACCGAGTCTCATAGACACAATTCCAAACAGCTAAAAGTGCCTCTGAACAGTCACCAAGCCATTATATGCTAACACAAAGCCCTTTCACCTTTCATGAACATTCTTTAAACCCCATACAAGCTAAGAGATGAAATCTTAAATCTTAACACTGCATCAATGATGTCTAAAACAACAGCATAATCCCAGTAAACTAGGTGTTCTGCAAAAAAGAATCTAGTTCGTCTTTCTGCGATGTACATGGCAGTTGGCTGCCTAACTGGCATTTGCCATTCATCAACCCCCATATACCAGAATTTAGATTTAAAACCAATTACCAAGTGTATGACATGTTGCGAGAAGCAAGGGTTTTACTCTTGGGATCAACAGCTATTATTTTTGATTTCATGCAGCTTTTCTTGTTTTTTTCTGTGAACAGCAAAGTTGTTCACCTTATGATGAGAAGACTCAAGGAAGGAACTCTAGATACTCTGAAGAGGCAGCTCACAAGACACAGCAGCACCGAACAAAAATGGAAAACGGCATCCTGACTGGTTGTATCATGGTCTGATATGGCAAATCGAATGTGCAGGAACACAAGCTGCAGAGAATAGTAGCACATCCCTCCCTACCATCAAGGTGTTGCCTCAAGAAGGCAACATGCAAAGATCCCCACCATCTGGATCATGCCATTTTTTTTTTTTAACAGCTCTCATTGGGTAGAAGCCTCATTCCCACACCACGAGACTCAAGAACAGCTAACTTCCTTCGGCCAGTAAGATCCTGAACCTACCTGTACAACCCTAAATTGTTATCTCAGTATAGCAACACTATGACAATTTTGTACTCCAATGAACTTTTTGCCCTGTGCTATTTATTTGTAGAATTTATGTTTAGTTTATATGTTTTTCTTGAGACTGTTGGTGCTGGGTGCCTCAGATGATATGTTTGTCATTTGTACTTGTGCATGTAACAATAAGTTCTACTTGGACTTTGAATTCTCGGAAACCAGTTCTAAATCGGTTTATCAAAGGACTTGAACTATTGGAAAACATCAGACTACCCTACCAAGGAGCGTAATTAGGTCGTGCAATCTTATCCAGCTTGATATGGCTGACTCATTTGTACCCTCTTATCAACCTCCAGAAATTACACTATTGTTCTCTATGTAAATGATACACGATTCGCAGGACTGATGACATCATGTGCACTATTTTGTTCTACCGATTTGTGGAATAAGTAACAATGCAGGCCTGGATAACAATACATCTTACCCCAAAGGTTTCATCACCACCAATGCTGCAAAATCAGTCAACCTCAGAATGAAGCACAGCAGGTCAGAGTTCCATCAGCCGTACCTCATGTGGCACTCTTCCAGCTACAAGGTAGAGCTGCTACTGAATGAGTGGATGTTGCAAAGGCTGGGTCTGCAAGAGGCAAAGGATGTTGAGAGAGCACTTACTTGATCTGGACCGGTACTAATGAAGAGTCAAGTTTTTTTGTGACATTACGTACAAAGCCTACCTGGTACTTCTGGCAAAAGGTGGGCAGGAAAGTTCTGTAGATATGTGTATATTCTTTATAATCTTGCAATTTAGCTGAAAACTAGTTCCAGTGGTTTGAAGGGAAAGAGCAAGTCTCCTGTCAGAGTATGGAGCTCAGGTGACCTCTCTAACATAACAGTGACACACAGCAAACATTTATAAAGGCCCTCAAGCAGTTAGGGGGGAAACAAAATATTTTAAAATGTAAATATTGTCAACTTCACAATTTTTATGAGATTCTCCAATTCAGCAATACTCACAATGAAACACGGCACAAAACAAAAAGTGAAATCCAATTTCCAGACATAAGAACTATCCATCTGACAAAAAGGCACCCAGAAACATCCCTTCATTGGGTTAACATGATTTTGCTTACCTATTACTATTTCCTGGGGATTGACATGAATGAATTTCAAACCCAATGATTTAGTTCAGATTTTTTTCCCTCAATTTCTGCCTTACGAATAATATTACCCTCTGCTTATGCAGGCCGTAGATGACCACCACAGCTCAGGCCCTTGGGTGTAATGGCTAGCCCTGCGGAACAAACTTCAACTGTCTTACTCTTTTCTACCCTGAGCAACAGACTGGTCCTATCGTTTCAAGGACAATGACCACTGCAAGCAACACTCAAATTAATTAATATGGATATCAGAGGAAGTAACAACAGGATTAGCCAGCAACACTGTGCCCCACCTAGTCACTGCCGCACACCTCCAAAGAACTGTGTGTGTGTGTGTGTGTGTGTGTGTGTGTGTGTGTGTGTGTGTGTGTGTGTGTGTGTGTGTGTGTGTGTGTGTGTGTGTGTGTGTGTGTGTGTGTGTGAGAGAGAGAGATACACACACACACACACATTCTTCCTGTGAATGTGGGGTTTCCCAAAATGATTTCCACGGCAGTTTGACTGGTAATGGCATGCCACAAATTGCCTAGCGTGGGGATTAAGGGTGGAATCTGGGGGAGCTGATGGAGAGTTGGGACAACAGTTTACAGAGAAACTTAATGACTTGATGGGCCAGAAGAAAATGTGGAACGTGGAGATAATATGACCTTGGTTGGTTAGCATGGGCAAGTTGGGCTGAAGGGCCTATTTCCAAGCTGAATCTACAAATCTTCAATGTCTGTTTCCTAAACATGATACACAATGATTATTCTGCATCGTGAGACGGGAAATTAAAGCAAAGCAGGGAAGGGAAGCAACTTGCACATGAACTGCTCTTTTAATTTAGCTCTTCAAACTAAAGCAAGTTCCAGTCAGCTTCCTGCAGTTTTCATCGAACGGCACAATTAACTGGGTCCTGACAGGCATTAGCAGTGAAAAAGCATTGAGTTCATCATTAGCATATTAATAAGAACAGAAGGATGTAAAACAGCATTTTTAGATTTCAACAGCCTAATCCCTTCAAATGACAAATCAGACAAAACTATTGGGGATTCTCATCTCTAGGTGCAAGATACTTGCTACTTAATCTTTAAACCAAAATATCTGCTGAAATACTGAAACTCAGTATGACCGATGCTGCAAGTTTATCACATTAATGTAGTTCTTTTTACTGAAAAGTACAAACAACAGGATACCTTAGATCCATGCTCTCTCTCCAAAACGTTGACTGAGATCATACCCCCAAAAGACACCTTCAACAAAGCACAACGAGACTGCACACAAGAGCTGCAACGCAGCAATCTTTTTTCCATCTAACTTGTAAATACTTCCTGTGGGAGCAAATGCTCATTAAATAGATTCTGAGCAGACCACCCAAAGAAAAAACACAAGAAACATGATTAGTGATTAGCCAGGGTCTCTCCACAAACCACAGCCTTTAAACAATAATACACAACTATGTGATAAAGTTTACAGTACACTCTATTGTAACTATCAAAGTATTCTGAGCCAGAGAGAACCAGGCTCCACTTTTTGCAATAATTCTGAGCATTGTATGTCATTTGCTGCTGCATACTTGATTAGTGACACCTTGGCACACACAATTACTAAAAGCGTGAACAGATCTGCTCTCGTTATAGGTTATATTGTTACTCTCATGGCATCGGGAACGCTGACTGAAATTACAGGCAGAAAAACAGTGCAATCACTTGTTGAGACAAGCATTGTTTTATTTAAACACTGCTGTTTTTAATCAATGCTTAACAAGGTAACCATTAATCATCCGCAGGCAGAAGAAATTGTCCATTCATAGTCTGCAGCCATGCAGCAGCCATCACTCTGCCTGTCGATGCCTGCTAGCATCAAGTACAGTATGCCAGTTATGAACTTGGAAAATCAAAACAACATTCCCAATTTCTTAAATCAAAAATTAGCCCCAGGATATTAAAAATAACATTTTAAACATTAATAAATGGAATAGCTGCCCAAACCAATGCTGTTTTGTGAAGAAAATGAACATGAAAATAAGATCAGTGGCCAAAATCCTGCAGCCAGCACCCTGATTTTGCTAGCTAGCAGCCATGCTGATTTACACAGTCAGCTGGAGAGTATCTGATTCCCACAAAACAGAGTCATACAGATAGAGTATGGAAGCAGGTCCTTCAGTCCATCAAGTCCATGTTGACCACCAAGCACCTATCATATCAATCCTACAATCTCATTCTCACTCATCTCTGCCACTCAGCTACACGCTAGGAGCAATTTACATTGGCTACTTATCCCGCTGAAACACACACCTTTGGGACATGGGAGGAAATCAGAGCACATGGAGGAAACCTACATGGTCACCAGGAAAATGTGTGAGCTCCAGAATGTGTTGAAACAGATATCTACAGGATCCACCTTTCCACGTAGCCTACACAACATTTTCAGAATCAGCACAGACCCAGCACAACAGAACAATATTGTCTTCTGTGAGGCGGTTCTTGAGAATCTCAGAAAAACAGAGTGAAGTGTGGCAGAGGGAAGACTGAAACAGCTGGGCAGCGTCAGGAGGAAGCTACACAGCCTTGTGCATTCCGGTGGAGCATCGCTGCCTCAGAATCAGAATCAGGTTTAATAATACATTGTGACATTACTTAACTTCATGGCAGCGGTACCACGAGATACATGATAAATAAATATCAAGAAAAAAAAACGGAGTTACATTATGTATATATATTTCTATTAAATAGTTAAATTAGAATAGGTAGTACAAAAACAGAAATTAAAATGTATGAGATGGTGCTCATGGGTTCAATGTCCATTCAGTTCTCTTCAGTACAGAAAGCAGATTAAATACACCCCTTACACATAATCTCAGCTTGTGCAAAGGAGCTTACACTAATTCTGCGAGAACACACTCTTTCTTTGAATCCTAAAACAAAACGATCATGCTAGTACTTTTACCATATTTTTATATTTATATATGTATGCTTTTATATATATATTTGTTCTTGATATATATAATAAAATTATATACAATTATATATATAATTGTACTTATAAAAATAAATATTATATATATTAATAAACAAATTATATTCAAGTTGCAAAACACAAGGATTTGAACAAATTAAACCTCGGTGAACCCACAGACACAAATACTAGGTAACTTAAATAAAGAATTCATTTTGTCCAGTGTAAATGTCAAATTAATTTGTTTTAACTTGGTATTATCCTTAAAGTATGAAATAACATGCAGGGAGTATGTCATGAGAATGGTTTTCAACAGAGGAAAAAAAATGATGTAGGTAATAATTACTATGCTTGTACTTCTAACTCCTACTCATAGAAAGCAACTCCAGCTCAATCAAACCACAGCAACAGTAAATGCTTTAACATAAGAACTGATGAATACTAAACCATGTTATTATTCATTAGCTGAACAATTAATCAAATAGATCCTTTTCATTACCAATATGTGTAACCGGGAAGAGATGTACTTCTCACATCTGCCTGCAACCAGATCATATTGTAAGACTGAACAAAATAAAGAAAGATGGAAATGTGGTTGCCAAGTGCAGTCACCATGCATCTTCAAAAGGGTGAAAATCTCTTCTTCTCTTTATTAGTCATAAGAGTCTTATGTGACATTCATTAGGGAGCCCAAGACCCATTCCTTAGGAGCTTATTGTACCTTAGTGATTGATCTCACCAGAGCCAATGGGAAATTTTGTGAAGAACTGCATTCATTAACAGCAGAAAACAAATATTGTACTCATAGCTTTGGGAGTGAGCTTCAGTAAACAGAAGTACAGCTGTGGAGAGAATGTAGAATCAACTTTAACTTGAATCTAGTTTTGCTTTGCTTGAACATGCAGTACTTGCCACTGTAGCTGGATAATGTAAGTAGTGCTAATCCACAGCACGTGTACACGATCAATATTTTTCATGTGGTCAAACTGAAGGGCTTTTCATATTAATTTATCCACACAATACTGAGCTGAACTTTGTTCAGTAGAGAAATGCCTCAGAAAGCTAGCCTCCCTTGGCTACAACAGAAGGGAGACAGGTTGTAAATATAAAGACACTGAGGGACTCCTGCAGGTAGATGCAGAGATATTCCATTCCCAGACAAAGGAAAGAAAAAAACTACCATCAAAAGAGCAAGTTGCAAACCTTGTTAAATGAACATACTCACACAATGTGACTGCTACCTCACATGTGGCAAAGACAGACCTTGTGATGTCAAGTACACGAATTCCCCAGCAGGCCAGATCTAATACATTAAGAGGAGGAAAGAATGGTGCTCAGAGACAGCCTCATTAAGCCTGATAGATCTCTCAACTGGAGCTGGTCCTCAACCAGTGTCAAGGGATGGAAGTCAGCTGGGTTAAAATTACACCAACCTCTGCAGCTTTAAAAAAAAAATTCTGCTTGGAAAACAAAATCAAGATGCTCTCTTGGTTTACAATGAAAATACAGTAAATACCTTACACCACTGCAATAAAGTCAGCACTATTACTTCAGGATCAAAGAGGATTCTGGAAAATTACGCTATTTACAATATTCCATGACTTTAGTGAACACACAGAAAGTAATACATTATTTACATAAACTGAAATTAATACTCCTTGCTTTTTTTATTTTAAACTCAAATTTTATCCAAATTGGTGACAACAGCTTCAGTCAGGTACCAGGGCTTTCAAGAGAATAATTAACTCCAACACCCAATGATTTGTACTGGAAATGAAGAATCAGTTTAATGTAATCAATATTGCCGGCAAACTTCATCAGGTTGCCATAGCAACAGTAACGGACCCATAAACTGTAGAATTCTAACAATAGGTCTCACCATTGCATAGCTCCAGCTGCATGGAGTATTGCCCATTAACCAAGCAGCTTCTATAAATGTAAACTTTTGATCCTTACTGTTCAGCATAGTTGGATAAATGTAAAATTAAATTTACTTTGCCTTGAAGTATTGCTACCTTGAGATTATAAGGATTTTTTAATATACCCAGCATTACTAAAAAAATTTTGACAAGTTACTATTGGAATAAAGGGTAGAAACTGCTTCAAATCTTCCATAGTATTAGCTCTCTTTCTTTAAGAGAAATATTTGATGTACTATATTCCATCAAATGCATATATGACATTGTCACTTCTTCATGACTTCAATTTCTCATTATTGAAGAGAAACACATGACATGAATAAGCTCACAACACAAACGTGCCACGGGGAACTATATTTTGAAATGTCCCTGCTCTCCCTTCTCCCTATCCAAACTGATTTTTTCAATCCAATACATCATGGGCACATCTCTCCCCACCATTGATGGTATTTACAGAAGGCAATGTCTGTCTTCAAAAATCCCCGCTAACTGGGCCATGCCATCCTCTAGCTTCTGCCACTGGGCAAAAGATTCAGACAGATTCTCACACCACTAGATTCAAGAACAATTATTCTTTCCCACTAATATTCAGTTAGCTGCAGCTCCTTTCCTTGAATTCCAAACACTCTAAATTCTGGTACTTGATGGAAAGAATTTTCCTCCAACCCCAAATTTCCACCCCCTAAACTCCTTCATAATCAATGACTTCTTAATAGCCTGACAATTCACAAGACAATTCACAATCCACCAGACCTTTCCTTAATACTTGATTACGGACTGAACTTTCAATATAGTTCTTCTACTGTTGAAACACTTGACCTGCTTTTATTACCTTTCAACTCGACTTTTCCTGATTGGTTCCACTTTATTTTGCATCTCACAGACTTGTGCATCACTCACCCCAGGCATCCAGAGCTACCACTTTCTGCCTCTGTGTTCCTGCTAAAATAAAATGTATTTCCATTTCGTTGCATGAACCTCCACCCCAGAGCCAACTGGCCCAAACTGCTTAGTCCATTGATGATTTGCACCTTCACCATTCACTTCACCATCAGAAAGCACAGATACTTCAGCTCTGTCTTTTCATCTGTCTAATGCTAATTGTCAACTCAACAACAATGACATCTCACTGTCAACGATCTGCCAACCTAAAAAGTCTTGTTCATTCCAAGTCCAATTTATACGTCTCGGAATATCTTATCCCAAATCACTTTATGTAACAAAGGCACACGAGTGAATCTGCAGATGCTGGAAATAAATAAAAACACAAAATGCTGGCAGAACTCAGCAGGCCAGACAGCATCTATGGGAGGAGGTAGTGACAACATTTCGGCATAATGTGTGTGACTCCTGATGAAGGGTTTTGGGCCGAAACGTCGTCACTACCTCCTCCCATAGATGCTGTCTGGCCTGCTGAGTTCTGCCAGCATTTTGTGACTTTATGTAACAACATGTTTTATGGTACTCCTTTTTAAAATCCAGATATTCTGCAATTGACTTGGGTTTTTCTTGATAATTGACTTTAGCAGATAAATGGAAGTTGCAGTTGTTTCAGTTTAAGCCATTCAGATGTACAGCTCTCTTATTTCTCTGCAACCTGTGCTCCCGAACCATTCAGAAGCACCATGACCCATCTGCAGCCACAGGCACAAACTCTCTCCATCAACGGCATGTAACATCAGACACCTAATCAACAGAAACCACAAATTCCTTTCAAAGAATCTGCTCAGTACCCTTGTTAAAATCACCCATTCTGAGAACGTTTTACAAATCTCTCCCATCATCTTATTTTTGGTTAGTGGTTTTTTTTAAGTCGCTCTGTTAGTATTTTTAAAACATCTTAATATATGTCACACACATTCTACTTCAATAGTTAAAAACCAAGCCATGCTACTGTTTTTTAATAAGTGGGTCAAATTAGACTTCAAGCTGTTAAACGGGCATATTTTCATCTCCAATATAAAATTTTGACATAGACCCAAAGAACAGAACGATGTATAAATTTATAAATGTATAGTGTTGTTACAGCACTGACATCTTCTTGGTTGTGATGAGGGTGTGACCTATTACAGCACCTCCATTTTCTTAGAGTTCAGAGTAGATTCATCATGTCATCCTAAACTCTGACAAACTTCTATAGATGCGCAGTTTACTAACTGGTCATAAGCTGAGATGGAAACACCAGTGCCCAAGAATGTCACAGCGATTCCCAGCCCAGTGTATCACAGGAAAAGCACTCCCTACCACTGAGCACATCTACAAGAAAGCAGATTCCAGCAAGGACCCCCACCATCTAAGTCATGCTATCTTCTCACTGCTGCCATTAGGAAGGAGGTACATGAGTCTTAGGTATCACATCACCAAGTTCAGGGACAGTTATTACCCTGCAACCATCAGGCTCTCAAACCAGTGCAGATACATTCACCTCAACACTAAACCAATTCCACAATCTATGGACTTACTGTCAAGGGCTCTACAACTCATGTTTTCAGTATTACTTTATTTATTTTTTATTTGCAGTTTGTCTTACTTAGCATTTTGGTTATTTGTCAATCTTT